>NW_020884878.1:16064384-16380401 GCF_003945725.1 Corapipo altera | reverse complement strand
CTCTTCTCTTCTCTTCTCTTCTCTTCTCTTCTCTTCTCTTCTCTTCTCTTCTCTTCTCTTCTCTTCTCTTCTCTTCTCTTCTCCTTCTCCTTCTCCTTCTCCTTCTCCTTCTCCTTCTCCTTCTCCTTCTCCTTCTCCTTCTTCTCCTTTCTTTCCCTTTCCCTTCCCCTCTCCCTTTCCTTCCCTTCTCTCTTCCTCTTCTCTCCATTCTTTTTGGTTTTATTTAGTTTTTATCAACAACATTTTCTTTCTCTCCCTCTGTGATTTCACAGCCATGAGAAAAATAGCTTTGTATCTTACAAGCTAAATACAATTACTGCTATCAAAACTGGAGTCTTTCTCTCCCTGTAAATGTCTCTTGGAAGCTGATAAGCTGTTCAAGGTAAACTGCAGGCTCTTGCCTAATCCTGAGATTAAACATAACCACCCAGAAGACAGCAAGAGATAATTGGAGGGGGGGGGGAGGGGGAGACAAGCAGTAGAGGAAGAGAGGAGGAGAAAGTGAGATCCTCTCCTGAGATATTAAGAGGACATACAGAAGGCTCAAGGTTATTTGTAAAGGAATTACAAAAAACACACAAGGGCTTGTTATGATGAGGAATTTCCTCAGATAATGCAGTGGTTGTTGTAGTTGTTAAAGACAAAATTTAGCAGGGATTTGTTTGATGTAAAGCATACAGCTCCCACCCATGACTGATGATTTTTATATTTTATCTGCATCTTGTCCTTGAAGCAGAGGGTCTCACAAGGTTACATCCAGATTCTTTGTGTATGCTGGCTTAGGTTCATCTCACTGGCTTTCTGCTGGATATGGGAAGACAATAGATTTCCCAAGAGTGAAGCAGGGGACTGAGCCAGCTTCTCTCTGATCCATGTTTTGCTACCTGCTGACCAACCAAATGAGGGAACTTAACCCTTCTATTTATGAAACAGAGTTAACACTAATCTTCTAGGAAATAAGAGTGCCTTAATTATGGACAAATAGTGTGTGATACCTCTAGAGTCTTCAATTATACCCAAGGCAGAATTACTGAAGATGAATTGTCTTTATGAATCAGTCCAATACACTTGAAAAAAGCAGCCTCGGTTCTCAATATATAAGTTCTTCTTGATTTTTTTTTTCATCAGTGACATTTTAGTTTTCTCCCTCTGTAATATTTTAAGGTCTTGTGTTTCTTAAAAGCTTGTCTGTATTTTTTAACCTTTTTCAATGGGATATTACCTCTCCCAACTTTGCTTTATTTAATTTATAATGCACTAGACAAGAAGGAGAATATAAGTTTAGATGATCTAATAGCAACATCACTGGGGAAATTAAGAGAAGACTTTCCTTTATTCAGCTGAAACGTGCACTGACATTTTAAATAATATGTAATATTCTGATTATTAGTTCTCTTGATCTCAGTGATACAAAGTCTAATGCTGATTGGACATTAACAAGGCAAACTTAAAAGTAGAACTGTCTAGGATGTCTGAGCCATTGCAACAAGTTCTTCCTTTCTAAGTTTGTACTTACCCCTGCACATTACCCCTGCACAGCGCATATCGTACTACTGCAGTGATTTCCAAATGTTTGGTAACTGAGACTTACTAGAGAAAATCACTAGTTCTCTGTACTTTGTAGAGCCTGGCTCCTCTCCCACAAATTTGCTTTCTCTGTTGCAGAGTGATTTTGATATCTCATTCCCTCTTCTTCCCACCCCTCAACCCCCTCAAAAAATCTGGTTTTTGCCTTCTTGTGCCCCTTTATCAATCCCTTACTTCCCTCAGACTCAAGGCAGTTATCATCTCCTCACTTCTGAAAACTTGCTTCTGAAACCGAGGTAACAGTAAGAAGTTTGGCTGACTCCAGTTGTCTCCATGAAGAGGCACATGGATCCTATGCTGGACTATTTGGAGTCATTAATGAGACACATTGCTTGATCTGCAAGCTGAAGGGATTTCGTCGTGGTACTGCCAGATGCCACTGTGGTCTTAATATTTTCCTATCAAAATGCCCTTGTGAGTGGGCAATGAGTTTGATTAGACCTCTGGGCTGAATGTGATCCCCAGGCTTCTTGTCATATATGTTTTTGTGGGTTTTGACTTTTCATATTGTTCTCATTTTGTAGGACTTAAATGAGCTCTCAGATGGTTCCTATCAACATGAATTAGAGACAGCATATGAAGTGCGTTTGACAGATTTACTGCATTTCATAATGAACCTAAAACATATAAAAAGACAGGGTTAATAAAACAGAATTGGAGAAGCACATTTTGAAGGCAGTACTGTGACATATGTTGAAAGATCTGCCAAGAGGGATGATTAAAGCATGACAAGTTGATGAAATCAAGAGTTGATTGTAGCTTGTCACTGCAGGGCCATAACATTTATAATATATTTATAATATATTTATAAGGTTGAAAAACTGATAAATATGGCTACATGATATGAACACTCAAGTTTTGGTCCCCTGTATCCACTGATGTAAATGTACACACATTAAGTCACAAGCAAACAAACCTACTGTGGAATTTGTGCAAGAACACCCATATTAATGCATGTATGTCCATACTGGATGATGAGATTGGATCTGGCATTATATAAAAGTTACATAAATGCTGCCATGATGCTCACAGTTTAACTTCTGTGTACTTCATGTTTTGCTTTCCTACACAAAGAATGAAGCTGTGGTTCATTTCCAATTTGCCCCATTCTCAAAGAATTTCATGGAAATGCTGTAGAGCTTCTTTGTCTTCCAAATTCTGTCTTTGAAGACAGAGAAAAGGCAAGACAGAAAAAAAAAAGTGGTTATATTGTGTCTTCCAGTACACATTGCTCCTATTGCAGTTTTGTTTCTCCAAACTGATCCAGGCTCTTGTGACACACTGCATTCAATCTGAGTGAGCTGCAGGCTTACCTTCAGAAAGTACCTCAAGCCCATGTGAGTGGCAGTCTGTTAAATACTGGAATTTCTGTCAGCTTGGCATTAAGAAAGAAGGAAATGCATGGGTTTTTATGAAGACTTGTAAGGTAACCAAGCAAAACAAACAGGACAGTATCATTTAACAGCAGTAGGAATGAAAGAAGGAGTTTACCTAAGGAAGGATACACACAGAATAATATTTTCATGCAGGTAGCCATGACCATCTAATTTCCACCCAGGGTCCCACAGATAGTCCTTGAGATGTGTGAAAGAGAGGAGAAGAAATAAGAAGCATTCTACTGTGGCAGTCTTTTTTACTGCTTAGTAACAGTCACATAAAAGGTTGTTCTAACATGTAAGTACATGCCACAGAGGCAATACTAGTTTTAATTTAACCTAAATACCTTATCTGGTTTATACCCTGGATAAAGAAAATACCACCACCATTACATTTGAGGAAAACTTTTTGTCAGTGCTGTCCAAAAGAACAGATATATATATATTATATTGCTGCATGCTATTAGTTGAATTAGTGTAGCAATATTCTTACATCTGCCTGAATCAGACTAGATGTCCAGTATGTCAAATCTACAGGTGAATACCAAATACATCAGAAGAAAATTTGCTTTAGTGGTCAAAATGACACTTCTGTCCAATTGTCCTGGATTTGAGATCTTTTCTCTTCTGTTCTCCCAGAGTCTGTTTGTTCATCTAATCAAGCTGCTTGAGCCTAAGAGCAGCCAAGTGTCTGATGCTCCAGAGAATTACAGTAACCCACCTTGTCAACAACAAAAATATGCCACAAACGATGTCATTTGTAAGAAATTGCCCTATTATGCTTAGTTTGTGATCTGAAATATGAAGTCACATAAGCTGTGTGTGTTTATATCATGTCTACAGTCATTACATTTATATTACTCAGTTGGAAAGCAAATGTTTCCTTTTTTCCCCTCATTAATTTATCCACAGAGACATGATTATGCGGAAATACTCCCACTTCTTCTCCAGCTGGAATTTCATAGAAGCTACTCTGCTGTATTGTGACCACGTTGCTCATCCAAGTTTAAAGGATGACAAACCAAAACCTAGGCAGTTTAGTGGCATCTGTAATTTTTCTCCATTTCTCTTATTCCATGATCTTAATTCTCAAATCTCAGTTCTTTCCTCTTAGTCCTATGGACTAGGATTCTTTTTAAGATAAATTCTTGCAACACAAAGTGAATGCTTATGCAAAGTTCTATTAACCTTTTACAATGGTGGTATGGCCATGATTCATGAAGAAATGAGCTTTAAGATTCCCCAATTGTAGGCTTGCTCTGTGTCAGAATGATCACTTAAAATATGCCAAGATATAACATCCACAGGGCACTGATGCATCTTTCTACCTAGTTGTTCTCACCCTTGTGGTATCTGAGGTAAGACCTCTGGGCTGAGGGAACTCCCTAAATACTGGCATTGCATTCTTATACTACAACAAGCCTTTGAGTCCCAGCCCCTGAGATAAAATGGTGCAAAACAGATTGAAGCCATGTTGTTTTTTCCTTGTATTTCTTTGACATCCAGAACATTTCTTTCTAAAATTATCACTTTACCATTTTCCATTAATAGTAATTATGTACTGAGAGATATAGGTATATCCTGATAGTTTGGTCTTGCTAACAATTCTGTGCCAAAATACACAGCTACTCATAAGCATGTGTATCCTAGCTGTCTGAATCCTCAGATATTATGAACTGTTCTCATCTGTTTGTGTCCACTAGTCCATGATTGTATGAGTGTCCAGGTACCAAACATAAGCATTATCACCAAAGATTTCTGATAAATTTCTCCTTTGCTGGTCTAAGATCGTAATGGCTTGGGTTGGGAGGGATCTTAAAGATCATCTAGTTCCAACCCCCCTGCCATGGGCAGGGACACCTTCCACTAGACTACATTACTCAGAGCCCCATCCAGCCAATTACTATTGACCCAGTCATTTGATGGTACCTAAAATGTAGCTGTATAATTTAGTGCAGAGAAATATGGAGACTAAACAGAATCCTGCTAGACAGTGTAGTGCAGTGAGATCCCAGACATTAATATATTTACATTTCTCGCCTAGGATAGTTCTGTTTCAGTTCCCTGGTCAAACAGAGTTGTTATAATATATTTTCTTTCTTCTCTCTCTGACTCTCCCTCTGTCCCTGTCTTTCTTCCATCCACACATGTGTGCACAGTAAGAATGAGCAAACAAACATCTGGCCTGAGGGATCAGAGGCTTGAACAACAACTTTGTGCTTTTCTGATCACATTGCCTGCAGAAAGAACAGTGCCAGCTGTAATCCCAGGCTGATATGGTGACATGCAGTGACAGAAGGGGCTCACACATCCACATCAGCCTTCTCCCTGCTCACCGAAGGCACTGGAAAGCACAAAATCATTAGATTTCAATGCTGTGGACTGAAACAGAGCAACTGTATGAAAGGATGGTCAGAAATGGAAGGGACCAGTCATAGAGCTTGGAGCCAGAAGTTCCCAAATCCCAGCCTTGGTTTTAGAGATGCCTTTCCTTCTGGTCTTGGGTAACATTTTTATCACTCCATAGCTCAGTTTTCCAATTAGTAAACTGGAGATAAAGCACCGATTTGACCTTATTTTGGAGGGCTTAAATGGTAAATATTCTACAATTCACTGAGTATGAAAATCTTTCTGGGCCAATGAATTTGTATCTTTGTCACTTACTGAGCAGCTTCCCTATGGTCAGCACTGTATTCATGGGAAAGGACTGTGCCTGCTCTAGCTGTATATTCAACTCCCCGTATTATCTCTCTGATAGTATGTGCACAGGGAAATGAGATCCAGAAGCATCTGAAGGTTTCTAGTGGAGCCAACCCAGCTCCATCACTGCCAGCACTAGGGGAGAGAATGCAAGTCCTGCTGAAACTGATCCAATTCCCATGTAGATACTGGAGTTCCTGTTGGCACCTTCCTACAAGGAGTCTTAGTTTCAGTGTAATGCCTGATAAACATAAAGAGGAGCCGTTCTTGAATGGGGAGCACGGAGCACTGAGCCCCAAGTGGTTCTGCAGGAATCAGTGCTCTTTCTAATCATACAGCCATTCTGACTGTGTCAGACCTAAACTAGCTGTCTACCTCAGTGCTCGTTTGCAAGGGTGTGATAGTGAGCCACTGACTCTTCATGGAGCAGGTATAAAGCCACAAACATGCACCGTGCAAAGGCAATTATACTGTTTTCAGTCTCACATTGCTCCTGGAAGCAAAATAGTTGCCCTCTTGTAGCTCCAATGCCTAGCCCAGAATATGTAATCTAGATTCAGTGTATCTCTGTCCTGTTTTTGCATAATACAGAAAACAGATAAGCAACCTCTAGATAAATGGGAATTAATAGAATTTAAAGTGTCAATACAAATGAAGTGCTTTTGGCATTTGGTTATTGATTCTTGTTCCCACTGGGCTATATAAGTCACATCATCACCTTTCACAAGGGAATCAAAGAAGTAGGATGTGGGGACAGTAGCAGTGGATTTTATTCTGATCTCTGATATTTCTTTCTGCAGAATGAAATTTGTTCTTGTTTAAAATGGAAAGATCAATATGTAGTTTTAGTTGTTCTTTATTAGTCACTTTAGCCTTGGCTGCCTGATATGGTGCTTAATTTGGATCTGGTCAGTGAAAAAACCCAATTATTTACACATTCCTTACAAAACATCTCAGACATCTAGTAACGTAGACACCCAAATTCTTTCATATTTTTACAAAGGTTTAACTATTAACTGCTTTCTCTATACTGTACACTAATACAGTTTTCCAATATAGCTCAAATGAGAACTAAAGCAGACTGCTTTTATTTCATGCCCATAGCCTCAGCCTCTATAGGACTGAAATGATTCATATAATCTGCACATAAAAGATAAGACTTGACACACATTTTTTGCACTACTTTTTTTTCTTCTACATGCTTGAAAAAGTTTGATTAACCTTCTTCCACTTTACTAGTCTGAGTTTTCTTTTGTTTTGTGAAAGACATCTGCATACAGTGCAATCAGGTGAATTATTTGTTCTGTTTAGTGGTAGAGCTTAAGGAAGAAGCAGGGAGGCTAAGGAATATTAGGGAAAGTGAAAGGGAAATAGACTGGTGGAGTCACACCCTTTCGACCCCAAAAGAAGTTCAACAGCCCTGTCGCTCTTGCCATCAAGCAGATGGAACAGACCAAGTAGATGGGGGGGAATGGAAACAGGTCCCTGGTCAGAGAGGTAAAAGAATCCCCTTCCAACCCTCATCACCTCCCCAGGTACCCTTAAAGAACAGATATGAGGCCCTGGACTCAGAGAGTCAGACAAATGACACTCAGGAAAAAGATCTATCTGGAGGGTCTCCTGGTTACACCCCGTCTGTTAGGCGGATCACAACCGCAGCTATTAAGAAAAAAAGAAGAGTAGTTGTAGTTGATGATTCCCTTCTGAGGGGAACTGATGGCCCTATATGCTGACTGGACCCATCCCATAGGAAAGTCTACTGCCTTCCTGGGACCAGGTTGAGGGATAGTAGCAGGAAACTCCCTGAGCTAATTTTGGCCCTCTAATTATACTCCTGAAAAAGCTGCAGTCCATGGCTTGGACAGGGGCACTCTGTGCTGGGTTAGGAACTGGCTGGAGGGCCGGGCCCAGAGAGTACTGGTGAACGGGGCTGCATCCAGTTGGCGGCTGGTCACTAGTGGTGTCCCCAAGGGATCAGGGTCGGGCCCAGTCCTGTTTAATATCTTTATTTATGATCTGGATGAGGGAATCGAGTCCATCATCAGCAAATTTGCAGATGACACCAAGTTGGGGGGAAGTGTCAATCAGCTGGAAGGCAGGAGGGCTCTGCAGAGGGACCTGGACAGGCTGGACAAATGGGCTGAATCCAATGGTATGATGTTTAACAAGACCAAGTTCAGGATCCTGCACTTTGGCCACAAAAACGCCCTGCAGCACTACAGGCTGGGGATGGAGTGGCTGGAGGGTGACTAGGCAGAGAGGGACCTGGGTTTTCTAATCAACAGGAAGATGAACATGAGCCAGCAATGTGCCCAGGTGGCCAAGAAGGTCAATGGCATCCTGACCTGTATCAGGAACAGTGTGGCCAACAGGTCCAGGGAAGTGATTCTGCCCCTATACTCAGTGCTGGAGAGGCCACACCTGGAGTACTGTGTCCAGTTCTGGGCCCCTCAGTTCAGGAAGGATATTGAGGTGCTGGAGTGTGTTCAAAGAAGAGCAACAAGGCTGGTGAAGGGACTGGAGCACAGGCCCTCTGAGGAGCGGCTGAGGGAGTTGGGGCTGTTCAGCCTGGAGAAGAGGAAGCTCAGGGGAGACCTCATCACTCTCTACAGCTAACTGAAAGGAGATTGGAGTGAGGTTGAGGTCAGTCTCTTCTCCCAGGCAACCAGCAGTAGGACAAGAGAGCACAGTCTTAAGCTGTGCCAGGGGAGATTTAGGTTAGACATTAGAAAGAAATTCTTTACAGTGTGATCAGACATTGGAATGGGCTGGACGGGGAGAAGGTGGAGTCACCATCCCTGGAGGTATTTAAGAAGAGACTGGATGTGGCACTTAGTGCCATAGTCTAGCTGACAGGGTGGTGTTGGGTCATGAGTTGGACTCGATCTCAGAGGTCTTTTCCAACCTGGTTGATTCTGTGATTCTTTAGTGCTTCTTTGTTAGAATTATCAAGGGTAAGGCACTCATTTTCTTGTATCCAAAACAGGATTGAAAGACTAATTAAAGGGAGGTCAAAATGTTACTGATCTTGTCCTGGGGCACAGCGGTGAATTAGATGACTTCTCCAAGTCTTCCTTAGTCTTACTAATATTGTAGTAACCCACGTTACCTATACCTTCTGGACAGACATTTAAATTCTTATCTCCTAGTTTGCCTATAAATTGCCTGATGATTTTGGACTGAATGGTCCTTTGCTTTGAATTAGGGCCCCAAGTTTTTTAGGCTAAAAAAGATCAGATAAAATAGAGAGTGGCAGCAGTGTAGAGCTTTTGGTTGAGGCACTAGAAACTTGGAAAGAACTCCAGTTGCCTGAGCAGCTTTTGCTGTTGTAGCCTTGCTTGCTAATTCTCTCTCTTATTTTTAGTACTTATGTTACCAAGACCTTGTTGTCTCTTGTCATGAGGGCAGTGAGCTGAGGAGAGTTGCAGTGTGAAGGTCAGCTTTTAACTCCAGTCCACAGTGAGATGAACGGAAGGAAAGGTGTTGCTTCCAGCAAACAATGTGATGAGAGGGAATTGAAGATAAATTCAAGGACATCCAGGACTAAGGGGAAAATGAGGACAGTAAATAAAATGAGAATTCAACAGCAAAAGATGCAACTTCATTGAACAGTGAAGACAGAGGAAAAATATAATATACAGGAGCTGAAGCAAAACTGAACAATGTCTATTCTTGGATCCCATCAAAGGAAGTAAAATCCCAAGTATGAGTTAATCTTCTATAGCACCCCTTGTTACACAAGGCAAAATTGAAGGTTTGCTAGAATTTGTAGAGGGACAGACAGTTCGTGGTAGTTAGAAAGATTCCAGATCACCTGCCTCATAGTTATTTCAGTTAGCTTCATGGCCATCCCGTTTCATTTCTGTATAAGCCACATGTGCAGTTTCAGATTTGGACTATTTTCAAGTGTTTTCTAAAAGCCACTGTAAGTAGAGATTTTTAATGTGTTTTGATTTTAATGCAACCATTCCTTATGTTACATAACATAAAGCACAATATGGTCTTACAGTAACACAACAAAATAAATAGCTATATATAAACAGACCTGACGCTAAAACATGGTCGTAGTGGTTTTATTCCTTTCTGATTTATGGAATAAGTTCTAGTCCTACTAATATACTCTAGTCTTTTATTAATAGACTTGTCTCAATTTTCTGGTCGAATACAAAATATGAACAAATGGTTTTTGTACTTTGTAGATTTAAAACAAAATATGTACTTAATGGTATGTGAAAATCGGGCAATTCAGTATACTGTAATTTTTAAGCACAGCTGCCTGAAAACAGAAGTGGTTAAAGAGGTTCAGTATGTGCCAATCACAAACACACTTCAGAAACTTTTGTGCCTTTCATTAGATATTAGGGGAAAATGATAGCTTATACATGATGCATGCAAGGTTTTTTTTTCCAGAGCGCACACCATCAGCTCTAGGAGAGTTTTGGGGCTGAATTCAACTGAACCAGTTTATGTTAGTAGAGGATTTAGCCTTCAAAGATAAACTTTGCATGCTGTAGCAAGCTGCTTCTCTCCCATGATGTCAATTAAGTGTATATCAATCTGAGTGAAACTATGGGCATCCATAGAAACTCAAGGGGAGCTGGCTTTAAAGGCTGCTGGGTGAACTGAGCTACCAAACACTGTTTACAAGCCCTTCTCCTACTGAAATTCCACCTACAATATGTGAAAAAAGAATGATTTTAAACCTTAAACACTGATATCAAGATGTTTTTTAAAATCATTAGCATCACTGTAGCACCTTTCATCTAATAACTGCTCATTAGATAAAATGTTTTGTTCTTTTTAGAGACTTAGAAACAATGAAGAAAATATTGCTGCTGTAGTGTCTCTTCATATAACAGCCTTTGATGGTAATGTAGGGCAGACGAGTGTTTCTAGCATCTTCACAGACTTTTATTAGGTTGGATTAATATTCCACCTGAAAGCGAGTACTTTCTTTCTGCCCAGTGCAATTTGCTGGAACCTTTTAGATTTTCTCTTTCACACTCAAGAAAAAGTAAATCATCATGATTTGTATCTAGGCCAAGAAGCAACGTCTTTCAGAGCTTCAGTTGCTCTTTTACTTTCTTTGACTTAAGAATCCATTTTGGTTTAGAAGTAAGCTTAATGCAATAAAGGTGGTTTGTTTTCTTAAAGAAACCATGAGCAGTAAAGCAAAACATCATCCAACACTGAAGGGTTTTGGAAGAAAATTCTCTTGCCCATGAGCAAATTTAAACTGTCTCCCCCTGGACTGTTGCACTGTATCAAAAGTATTTCCTGTGAGAACTGCTAGTAGCAATTAGGACAAGCAAATTATTTTGATTTTTTTTTTCCATTTTAGTTTGATCTAAATTGAAGTTTATCAAAAGCTAAATTTAAAGTTAATCTGATCTATTTATCTATATAGTCTGTGGAGCAGGGGTACAGAGGGCTTCAGAAAAAAGACAGAAGACTGGCAACTGATCACATTTAACAAATAGGTTCTGATTTTTATAATTGAGATGCCAGGTTTTCTTGGGGGAAAGAGGGAGCATCCAAAAAAAAGATAGAATTCTTGTGCCATATTCCTCTCCAAAGTATTTAATCCTCAGGAATGTCTGTAGTATTTGAAATGTTTTGAATATTCAGGTTAATCAGGATTCAAGAATCCAGAAGATTTCAAAATGTTACCATTAAAACTTTTGAGGTCATAAGAGCCTGGTTGCTTATCAGTTTGTTGGAAAACTTAGGACATGCAGCAGAATTTCTGTTAATTGGGAATGTAAGTCCTGAATAAGACAAAAGATGTTTTTAAATCCTAGTCTTTCCATTTGGCTTTGCTGTAGAATTTTTACATGAAAAAGAAACAAAAATAGGAGAAAGAATGCATTTATGAGGTATAGTTCTTTAGAAGAAGCTAAGTTGTTGAGCAGATCCTAAGTCATATTGATTAGAGGAATTTATTATGCAGTTGAAGGAAAAAGGAGGAAACTTATTTTAAATGAGCGGTTCCTGTTGGTACTTGAATCTTATTCTTGAATATTATTCTTAAGCAGCTAGAACCTATGTGAGGAAAAATATTTAGTAAATCACAAGTAGCAAAACTAATCAACACAATTTAACTCTAAAAAATTATATCCTGCAGACCTCTGAGACCACATTGATTCTGAATGCAGAAGAATTATGGCAGTAAGAGTATTTTCTAAGATAAATTTAAATTACTCTATCCTGTGTATTCTATTCTGAAGTACAGCCTTGAATCAGAGCTGCACTCGAAGAGAAAAAAGAAGGGATCTCCATTAGTTATGTGAAGAGGTTGTTTGAATATGTGCATCGTTTAGCTCTAGAAAGGAGTTGCACTGAGGTCACAAAAGGATTGTTACTGAAAATTTCTGTGCATGAAGATGGACAAGAACGCCCCGTAATCACATCATGGCTTGGTTATCAGAAGTCCAATTGGCTTACTTCATGTTGAACTTATATTACTTTGTGTTGCAAACCATGATATTTCCTTTTTGAACTCTCATATCAAATGCTGTGTTTATTTTTTAAAAGTCAGTATTAATTTAGTAATTGTATTGTTTTAGTGGTTATATTTAATGGCTATTCTCAGCATTTAACAATGAAAAAATTGTTCTTTAACTCACTGTGGTAACTGGGTATATGAATGAACACATTCTCATGCACATGTTTTATAAATCATTCTTACTTATGTCTGAAATAAAATTTAAAAACAAAACCAAAAAAATAGATCAGAAACTAATGTTGCAATTTAAACCTGTTTGAATTTTCTAACGTCCTTCAATTTTTCATAGCTTTTAAAGGTATGATTTTTATATGTATTTTAATCTTACTGAATATATCTGCATAATAATAAGAATAATAAAATTAAATTAAACCTGATTTAAAAAACAAAACAAAACAAAACAATTTTTAAAGATGTGGTGGGGAATAGTTGTCGTTTCTGTCTTTCTTGAAGGTCTAGAGTTATATTATAAGAAATCCATTTTTCATTGTCATGTCTTCTTTGATTGTCCCACTTCCTTTTTTACCTTGATCCTGTTGGTCTATTCTTGTCAAATGCCCTACTTCTGAGAAATTTCAGTCCTCTACATTTTTTCCCTTCTGCAGTCAGCCTTCCACATCGAGGAAGAAGCACTCCATGCTGGCTTACTCTGGGGTTCCTTTGAACTTCCTTTATTCTGAAAAAGATCTCATTGCCATCAGTAAAAGGTTACTTATGTACATACCAAATGAAGCCAGTGGAGTTTTTTGTTGCTAGGAAATAGTGTTATAGAATTTTTTGGGGACTATGGAAAATGTGCTTACCCATCAATATTATATCAATGCACTCATCTGAACAGTAGTCCTAACTCAGTCCACTCTATAAAGTGGGGAATAACCTCCATTTCTACTGAAATTATCTTTCTCTATCACATGCAATATAGATGTAGTAGTAGCCTCTCTGTAAGTGTTCAAGTCTAGGTTGACAGAGAAATTTAGGTCTTTAAGTGCCATTGAAATGCCTCCTGAGTATCTTTCAGGACCTAGTACTCCTTTCTTATTAGACAAACTGCAACAGAACAAAAATATCCTAAAGGAGATGTAGATTGTTTATGATTGCATTTACGAGACTTAGCTGGTTTGGTGAGCACGGATAAGTGTATTGAGAAAAGGTCTAATGGATAAACTGAGTGCTTTGTTAACTGATCTTAAAAAAGAAATAGGTTTTGTAGTGAGCTTGACTTAATTTTGTTTCTGTTCTCCCCAAACCAGAGGGTCTGCTTCCCTGTCCAGTGAGTAAAAACTTCCCCTAGGCTTAAATGAATGGGAGAACTTGCAAGAAAGGAGCTGTCCTTTAGGTTAAGAAAGTGGAAAAACAACTGATCTACATGACCTCAGCTTATATTAGTCATCAGCGTATTATGAATAAACAGATAAAATATCATTGTTTTGTTAATATTACTGTCTCTGTAGCTTTAGGTAGGGTTTTTTGTTTGATTTTTGTTGTTTATATTACCTCAGCTGCTCTTTATCAATTTTTTTCTTGGACCCTGCACTGAATATGATTCAAATTTTCTGTTTAGGAATCTGTATTCATAGAAGTACAGAACTGACTTTTTGTTGGTGCTGATATGAATTATGAGAGCTGGGAATGTACTTAAAGGTAACTTAATGTCTGTGAGTGACACAGTACATTATTT
Organism: Corapipo altera; assembly: GCF_003945725.1. NCBI lineage: Eukaryota > Metazoa > Chordata > Aves > Passeriformes > Pipridae > Corapipo > Corapipo altera. The sequence goes on along the minus strand of NW_020884878.1, from coordinate 16,366,555 downwards.
AAAATGATTTGATAAACTACTGATAGAGAGCATTTTCAATATTTTATCTTTTCCTTCTAGTTTATCCAAGTAACCAATTGTATATAGCAGGCATCTGAGGTGCAACAGAGAAATCGGAACATTAGTGTGTGTCAGCTGGTGCTTAATTAGATATTTCTATGATGGGGAATAGCAGTTTCCTGCAATTAATCTGTTACAAGAACAGTAAAAAGTAGATGACTTTCCAGGAAAGTAATAAGGAATTGAGCCAGTAAAGCTGTTCTTAAATGTTTTTGCTTTGTTTTACCGATTGCCCCAAATAAGCAACAAGGCTCCTAAATGTTCATCTTTATAGTTGGAGATATTAACCCAAATCTGAATTGCTGTTTTCTTTACCGCTGATCTTACAGATATATAGATGATGACTAATCTTAGGTCGATTCATGTGAATCCTTTTGGGATTATAGCTAGTGGGTTGCTATAATGCCTCTCACCTGTTTCAGAAAGCAGTAACAAGATACTGCTGGAGAGCATGGCTGTAGTCAGCAGGTGCTTCATACAGACTGGCAGCATTTCTGAGCAACAGTGATGCAGTAAGGATTATCAAACACATGAGATTTACTAGTTATATTCCTTGCAGAATGGAGTTGTCTGCTGTTTACTGGGTGGACTGATATCACTTAATAGTTTCTTTTCTTCATTGGTCTGTCTTTACATTAAAAAAAGATTACAGCATCTGTTTCAGAAAGTCAAATATATATGAAGCTGCATTAGTTATTTATATGTGGGACTTTAAAGGCAGTATTATAAATTGTGCAGAGCAGTTGCTGACTCTTGGTCTGCCATTTATTTGAAACACGTATTGAAGCACAACTGATCACTGAACTTCTATTCATGGTAGCATTCCTTCTGTAAGCTGGGGGCTTACTCCTTTTTCTACAGTAATATAATGATGCTTGTAAAAGATGCACTCTTTTTATGCCTATCCGACTGAAAAGTTTTTGTAAAAATAATAATTAAAGCAAAAACCAGAATGACTCAGAAAGGGACTGTAGCTGAAGAAAATGAAAAAGCAGAATGATGGCACTTGTTCACTGTCACTCCTAACATCGTCAAACTGAGCTGCTGCTTTCTACTAGAGATTGTCCCAACCCATCTGACCTGTACAATTTTCTAATAGCCAGGGAATTTGGACAGAGGCTTTGTGTGAATCCTTATCCTCTCTGCACAAGTAATAAGAGCTTTTCTCCTAAACACACTTTACTGGATAATTCTATTATCCGTCAACATGGAACAATGGAACTGCACTTGCCAGAATTTACATCTTGGCTAATTATTTCTGCTTTTATTTAAATTAGTTTTTAAGCTTCTGCTTTATTCTGGCAACAGGCCCAAGTCTTTGGTAACTGAACACAAGTCTTCACATATCCTTAATTAGCAGCTCTTCCTCTTTTTAAATTTTACTTCCCTTTTTTCCTGTCTGTCTTCCCATTCTTAGGTGGTTTTTTAAAACTAATTCTACTATGTCCTTTCAACATCAATTTCCTATATTTTCTTCCTTTCTTTTTTCCTGTTTACTGCATTTCTGGTCCTAACATGTGTCTTCTACTAGTGCGAGAAGGTTTCTACTAACTGTGTTTCCGTGACTGACATTTTGTGCCATATCCTTATGCAATCGGATCTAGACCCTGATCAAAATGTTTTAGCTCGTGGCACTGAGTTCACTCAAGGTCTCACATCACAGACAAATTACACATGCCTTCTAACCAATTTGGATAAACAAACACTCTGAGGAGAATCTGAGATATCTTTTTCATGGGATTTAATTTCTTCGACCTTCCAGAACCTCAGGCGATTGGATGCATAACTATTCTCCACTTTACTAAAGATATATCTCTCTCTTTTCAAATATATGTACATACATGCGCACTTCTTTATTTATAGCTAAATAAGGTCATAAAAAAAACCCAAAAAATCTAGGATGTTTTAACTATTTCATTGACTTTTCAGATTGTTTTTAAGCTGTTTTTTAAACTTTAAAGGCAACACTGATAGTGAACGGTTCCAAATGGTAAAACAGAAAATCCCCTTCAAATATAACCGGCCTGTAGAGGAGTGGCTGCAGGAAAAAGGTAACAGTCATTAAAACTTTCATTTTAAACCCATTTGATTCTAAACTCTCATTTTTAAAGCCTGCAAATAAATGTTTCTTAAATGATAATCGCCTGCTGCATAAATGACTGTTTTAATTTTCATTATAATTTGTGTCAGCTTCCACCTGCCATATGTTGATAAATCATGCTATAATACATTGCTATTAAAATGCAGTTAAAGGGACAAAAGTCTAAGCTTGCTAAAATAGTAATGACAAAAAAACAAGCGAAAATTCAGGAGACATTTTCAAAAAAAAAAAAAAAAACAAATGAAGAAGAACGAAGAGCAACAACATGTATTATGGCAATTTAACCACTGCATGATTTTCTTACTTTGATTTGGTTTTAAGATACATTTATATATTTATTATCGAAGTTTTGTTAAGAGATTTTTCAAATGTACTTGTTAAACCACTTCCTTTAAGTTCCTTTTTTTTCTCATGACTCTGATTAGCCACTATGGCTATGTATTTTCTAATCATATTAAGATAATTAAGCAATTTTAAAAAATGTTGTAAAAAACCCATTTTTTAATATTGTCATTTAAATTACAGTGAGGGAGACAGAGAAAGATGATTGTTCTGTCTGGAGTACAGTTTGAACACTCAAATGATGCATTTTTCTAAGTTATGGGTCAAATTTTTCCCTAACATATTCTCAGGCAGTGCTACTTAATTTTGTGGGTTTGCCTGGAGTAATTGGCCTCAGTTCAGCAAAAGACTTGTTAACATGAATAAGTCCAGAGGGTTTGAATGAAAGTTCTGCACACAGTCCATGACCTGTTGAAATGAGGCTTGTGTCAGAACAATAATGTTTTCTTGTCAGGAATTTGGAGGGGAAAAAAAGTCTTAGATGTAGAGCCCATTTCAAAGCCTGTTGAAGGTAACAGAATAACTTACTGATTTTGGTAGGGTTTGGACTAGGCTCTTAGTAATACAGTGGAGTTTAAGTCAGGAAGCTCTTCTCCCTCTATACTAAATGTGGCATTAAAAAAAAAAAAAATCATTGTAACTAACTCCTTACCTTGAAATCTAGAAAAAGCAGAACACAATCTTCTCTTGTTTCCTTTTAATGAAAACAGTGCTAATAGAAGGGGGTGACCTTTGAACTCAGATCTTGCATTTTCTGTGCTGATTTAGACTATGGTTCTTAACACATCTTCCAAGAAGGAAAACCAATGTTTTGTAGGACTGGAAAAATATAATTTATGTTCTGTTTCAAATTTCTTACCTCAGCTGAATTAACAAATTGGTTTATCCAGTATGAATTAAGGTCAGAGAGGATGTGGCTAAATATACACAAAATATTTTTATGTGAAGGGCCTGCAAAGTGTTGTGCATACTCAGCTCCTGTTGACTTCAACAAAAGCTGACAGTGTTACTCACTTTTCAGGTTTGGTCTACAATGGTGTAATGTTTATATCTAAAGCTAAAGTATTTTGAAAATAAGGCAAAAATATTTGTATAACCAAACAAGAAATAGTTTTTTACCACCAGTTTTTTATGAACAGTTAATTCAGCTAATTTTTAAATAAATTTTAAGGTAGCAATAAACAGAAAATGCTTATTGAGTCTCAGTGGGTTGCCCTGTTAATTTACAAGATCAAACTAAAATAAATAAAGTTTAACACTAAAAAGAGAATAATTTTGGTAAGTCTGAATTGTTAAAGTCCCTTTAACACTAAAGACAATGATTGCCTTAATTTTGTTAAAACAGATGCATGCCTAATTCCTTGATGCAATTCATGTGCTTGAGAAACCCACCTTTGTTTTCTTTTGGTTTGGTTTTGGGTTTGCTTTGATTTTTTTTTCCTTTTTGGTTTTCTACCAAATCTTTTATTTTATGTCACTGCTTCTCCAAGTCTGAGCTTAAAAGCATGCCAAGGCATTCCATTTGTAAGCCATCCTGAAGTTTTGAACTGAAGTCTACCTTTTGTGGATATTGATGCTTTGTTAAAAGACAATCACACATGCTCTAGGGTCTAAAAGAGACAGTATTTGACTGTTCAGACACTCTCAAAGCACTGGATGTTTTTAGGCTAGAAGGGTAGAGCCATGTTTTTACTAAAGTGAAAGGAGATTCAGTCTTCCCACTTTGTGTGAGGGAATGACATTGCGCAGTGTAACAGCTGAGACAATATAGCTTTGTTCCTTCGTTCCAAACTACATAGACTTTTTCAGCAACTAAGGTACCACTCAAATTAAAAATTATAAGAATGAGTGATTTATGTAGCTGTTCACCAATCTGCTCATCCATCTGGTCATCCATCTAACAATTAAAGTAACATGGAAACCTTCTATCAGAAGACTTTATAAAGATGATAAATGAAAGGGTAGCTTGCTATCAAAATGGAGCAAGATGGACTGATGGATGGAGGAGTAGATTCATCAGAGAGGCAGCATATAGAATAGCTGTCTTGCCCATATGAGTTCTTGGCTCAGGTGAGGTAAGATGAAACACTTTTTGATTGACATTTGGTACCACTGCTATGTTATTCTTAATAATGAAATAGTTCATTCTTGGATAACACAACATCTTTCTGAAGTGGCGTCGTTACTGGTTTTGGGGGGCTTTTAAATTTTATAAATTAGTTGAAAATATTTTTAAGAGGAGCCTAGCTTTACAGTCTTGAATTGTATGAGTAATGAGCAAAATATTAAATGCTATTAACTTCACTGAGATTATGTATGTGAATATAAAAAGAAGTATTAGTCTTGGATTGTTCAACTTGAGTAGTCACAAATCCATCAGATTTCCTTAGCAGAATACCTGGTGTCTGCTAAGGCACAGATGTTACCTGTTCTGCAACTATATGAGCTAATAAAGACCCAGAAGCATCTCATCAAAAGGACTGATCCCAGAAGTCCTTAATTATTCAAATCTCTCTTACCTGTAAAGTCTCATTGATGTAAGTGACTGTACTTTTGAAGCAAGAACTATTAGTGTGAATTAGGATTTGCAAGATCAGGCCCTTTTCTGTAGGGCTACAGAAAAGTTACACTTCACTAAGATTTCTCTGCAATATTTTTAATTGTAATTCAGTTTTCCAAATGAAGAAGTCAATGAGAGAGCAAACAAAGAAGCAAGAGCCTGAACTATTCAGAATATTTAAAAAACACCTCAGAAACTTAAAATATGGTCATAATTTATCTTTAGTATGACACTAAAATAGCAGTAGGAAGAGTTCTCTGGGGGAAAAAAGGACTGTAATTCTGCAGTCCTTACAGACCTAGTAGAATTTACTAATGTAAAGAGTTCCTGAGTGAAATTCAGTGGCCAAATAAATTTTACTTAGAGGAAGAAGGGGCTTCCAATCAATATAATCAAAAAATGATTAGAAGAGACATACAGTGACAGAATTAAGTGTATATTCTCTCAACAGTTATTTTCTCATTCCATATGCATTTCCCTGTTGTCTTTATTCATGTAGATGTACACCATCTTAGAGTGAAGAATGAGGAATTCCAGTAGGTGACTGCAACAAGTGATTGTTCTTTTAGCAAACACAGTTCTAGTAGCAGTGCAGTAATGCTACATGTAGCATTAACTATATGGTGCAGTGCATGAATCCTGGTCTAGAAAACCACTGAACAAACAACGAAGATCCCACACACAATCCAAGTTCCTTTTTTACTAGAATGGGGTCACCTCCTTGGTGTACACTTTCTTTCAACATTTGAAGACGCAGGTGAAGGCCCAGAATTGGAAACATGGCCTTTTTTTTAACTGTAATATACTAACTCCTCATTCTTGAAAATAAAGCAAGAGATATGACAGACATGTCTAAAGCTGTGCTATGAGCTTGAGTTAGAATAGATGACATCCTGAGGAGAGTCGTAATCCTCCAGTAAAAGCGAGAGAACCCCTTTACTCTCCTGGTTTGGGGAGCTCTCTTACCTGGAGCAGTAAAAATTCTCCATTCTCATTATCTTCCACCTTTTTCCCTTTGGCGAAAGATGAACAAAGATTCAGTATTGATTCAAAGGAAGAAAGAAATGGAAGTGGAAATAAACTTTTAACTGTCAGTACCTTCCATCCATTTTTAGGGATAACATCTCAAGATTAGTTACCTCTGCTTTTTGGTATTCTTATCATGAGTGAGGTAGGAAGGAGGGAATAGAGGTGAGTGACATGTCTGGGTTCATACGGGCAGGGACAATACAGACAGAAATATAGTGCTAAAGGGAGGGAACATATTAGAAGAAGGGAAAATGGTGTAGTAAAGATCTTACAGCATATCCATTAAAAAATCCAAAGCAAAACAGGACAGAAAAAGAAAAGCAAAGTCTGAGAACATGGTATGGGAAAGGAGTTTGACCTTCTACAGTACCATTTCCTCTAACTCAGAGAGGAACTGGGCTGAGAGGGCTGAATATCTTGACAGATACTGTTATTGGATTCTATTTTCCTCATAGACAAGAATAAAGGCTCTGTTTACATTCTGAGGATGTGTGGCTTCAGTGCATGTTTGTTGATGTTTTAATAGACATATGTTGCCTCTGGCAAGTTTAAAACCTGCTGAGATGCAGAATATCGCATCAGATGTTTCACACTTTCCAGGGGAAGGATACCCTCCATTTTTATTTTTCATTTCTTCATCAATGCAGTTACTCCACCCTGATCAAGTCCTAATTTTTCATTTGCAAATCTGTGGCTGAGGAGCACAAGGGATGTGCAGCCCACCTCCACATGTCTGTATGTTACACCTGTCCATACACTGTTACTTAGTTAGCTAGGGCCCTCTTTGGGGATGAGAACTACTTTCAGATACATTTCTTCTCTTGTCCCCGTTCTCTTCCCTGTGGTCCATCCTGTCACCATAAGATGATGCTACACCGCATCACCACTTGACTTCAAGACCCGTCACGACGACCACTAAAATTGGTGAGCTCCCCCTCATATTTTGATCTACTCTAACCACTGGCTGTGAAGGAATGAGCAGTGGGTTATAGCTTGTGCTTTGCTACATGGTGGCATTCTGCACCTCTTATCAGCTTGGACTAGACAGAGAAAATGGCAAGTGAGAACTGGAGAGTGGTAATGGGATGGGAACATGTCCTTTAAACTTCATAAAAGTGGGAAAACACAATAAGATATTTGAATGATGGTTGACTTGGTGCTGCATTGATAATTCTTCTGAGCTCTGTCCAGTCTGATTGTCTGCTAATTCAACAAATTCCAGGTGTCATGCCCCTAATCTTCTGAGGAATAGTGAAGTTATAGGCACTACCTTTGCACTTCATGAAGCAATTTATTTCTCAACATGGTCAACTAGTGCAGCCTGGGATATAAACAGTATTTATAGGGCAGTCCAGGCTGAATGTTATGTAAGCATCCTGCAAACCTAGGTGAATTGGCAATTGTTACTAGATTTATTTTTAATAAATACATTTTTTATTACATATGATATTAGACCACTTCTAACACTCGAGGTATGACCTTGCTAAACCACATAACCTGCATCCGTTTGAATTTCACCATCTGTAAGAGAGGAGTCGCACGTTAGACATTCTGGGGCTTAACTGTCTGGAGCGCTGTTATCTTCACTATTTCAAAAGCTTTGCTCTTTCAGAGACATCACAAATGTTTGCATTTGCTGTTTATTGGGTTTCGATTTGTGAGCCTTCACAACACAAACTTTACAGGTGAAAGTTCATGGCTGATACTGTTGTAAGATTCCTACTCATACCACCATATCAGTTTTTTCTGATGTTTTACTGTCTTCAAGCCACCCCTTAAAACAATTGCGTTAATAAAAGTATCTCTATGAGTTAATTCTATCCTTTAAAATAGAAGGTTTATTTATAGGCTAAAGCCTGACAGGTTCTGTAATCTGAATTGATAGTAGAAAAATGGCTGCATAATGAAGTCCTATTTGTAGTTTAAAATGGGTCGAAGTCTAAAAGAGTAGGTTCAAATTTCTGAGTCAAAGCTCCTCCAGACTTTTGATATGTGAGTGGATGTTGAAGTATGGGATTTTAGATGTTCTTGCTTTCAGGATAATCTTCCTTATTAATGATCTTTAGGCAGTACATTTCCATACTGTCTCTCTACAGTCATCATAATCACTACCAAAAATAAATCTACTTCTTTTTTGTATGTGATTTCTGACCAGGGTTCAATGTAATATGCAAAGTGAAGGAAATGTCTGGCAATAATGTTATTCACCCCCCTTCACTAGGACGACAGTTAACGATCTTCAACACCCAGGCGCAAATAGCCATAGGAGGGAAGGACAGAGGGCGTCTCTTTCAAGGCCAGCTCTCCGGTCTCTATTACAATGGCTTGAAAGTGCTGAACATGGCAGCGGAGAACAACCCCAACATTAAAATCAATGGAAGTGTCCGACTCGTTGGGGAAGTCCCATCCATCTTGGGAACAACACCCACAACCTCTGTGCCACCGGAAATGTCTACTACAGTCATGGAAACCACAACTACGATGGCGACCACTACAACCCGAAAAAATCGTTCACCACCCAGCATCCAGGTGAGTCAATTAGTCTTCTGCATTTCCTTGGGTTCTTAATTAGTCTTGCTGCTCACTTGTAAGTTCATGGAAGTCATATTCTCTGAATCAGGTTCCACATAACTCTTTATTTTAATAATGTTGTGTAGGGTAAATCACAAAAAAATGTTGTCCTCCTGTGTTGGTGAACAAACAGCTGGATGAATTGTTATGGCACATGTATGGGGTAATGGGGACATATTTTGCTTTTATTCTAGTGCAACCCCATTTATGTAACTAGGATTGCCCCACTGTGAACAAGAACATGCTTTTAACTGTTTCCAGAGTTCCCTATGTGGGGAAATGTATTCTATTCCTAAGAGAGTTACAATGCTTAGAGGGGGTGGGTGTATGGTTATTTATTAATACGACAGTATGTACTGCTGCAATAGTGACATTCATAATGAGGAGAAAAGCGATGGAGAATTACTTCCAGTTAGAGTAATTTTTCATTTCCTCTTTATAGCCTTCCTGCAGAGAATTTTGAAGGAATGTTATCAAGATCAGTTTCTTGCAAAATGTAAATGTTCCAACCTATTTCGTAAAAATCATTCCTACAAAAAGTTAATTTCAGAGGTTCTGACTTAATTATGTTAATGTAGTTATTTCAACCCTAAATGTATTGGTTTTGGAACCACTTTCGTGGCAGCCAAAATATGGTACTGACTAAAAATAAACACCTTCAATTGACTCTCCTTGTCCGTGCGAAGAAAAGAATCCTGTAAATGACCAATCTGAGCTGTGGATGAGATTCTGAAAATTATTTATTTCAGGGATGTACTATCGTGTTATCAACTAGAATGAAACATTTGTTTTGAAATCATTAAAGAGATAGATGGAGCTACTGAAGAGACTCTAACAAAGGGCCTCAAAAATGGTTAAGAGACTGGAGCATTTCTTCTGTGAGAAAAGGCTGAGAGAACTGAGACTGTTCAGCCTGGAAAAGCGAAGACTCATGGGAGATCTTATCAGTGTGTACAAATACCTGAAAGAAGAGTATAAAGATAACAGTGGTGCCCAGTGACAAGACGAAAGGCAATGGGCACAAACCAAAACACAGGACTTTCCCTCTAAACGTCAGGAAACATTTTTAATGTGAGGATGAGTGAGCATTGGCACAGGTTGCCCAGAGTGGTTGTGGAGTGTTCATATTGGTAAATATTCAAAACTCATATGCACATGGTCCTGGACAACTGGCTCTTGGTGACCCTACTTGAGTAGGGGTTTGGACTAGATGACCTCCAGAGGTTCTTCCCAACCACAACTATTCTGTGACTCTGACTGCCGTAGAATTTACAACTATTAGGTTAATTAATTCCTAGCCAAGGTTTAACAGTGCCCCCTTTGGTACTCTGTAAATCCAGATGGAAGCAGGACTGGAATTAATTGAGTTAGTAGCCAAAAAAACCCGATAGATGATTTATAAAGTCTCAGCCAAATGAGGGGAAATTATCCTAGGTTTGGTCACTGTTTGTCACAAACTTTGAAAGAATTACAGTTCTTTCTCTGCGATGATTAGTTCTAATTTTAGAAAAAATGTTTGTATGGTTACATCTCCAGAAGTATAAAGTCTGTGGTTCTTATCCTTCCCTCTATAATTTCTAAAGACAGCAGAACTGTGTTTAGCTATAGCAGTGTAACAGAGAGAGCACTGGACCTTTTTGGGCTGGGTCGAGCTGGAAATAACACTGTCTTACTTAAAGAGGAACTCTGTCAGAAAGCTTCCTGCATAGCTTACATGGCAGCTCACTCAGCCTACAGAGACCATCGTGTACTGAAAGAGCATCAAGAAGATTTAATAAAGTGTCAAAGTGCTTCTAAAAACATGGTTAGAGCAGCGATTTCCTGGATACACATGCACCACAACAAATGGCCTCATCTCAGCTGATATTAAAGCAATAACTCTTTGACACTTCATGCTACCCGCTGAAAGAAATAAAGGTCAATATGTACCTCTATTACAACTTTCTGCATTTCAATATTGGGCCATTTTATTGCTGTCACAGCACAGATGGCTCGCCTTTCTTCCTTACTTTTGGTGGAATTTGATTCTGTCAGCTTAAGTTGCATTATTTGTGTGGTGAAAGTGAGAAGAAATTGTCTTTTTCTGTTTGGGCAATATCTCCAGTCGTGGTTTTTCAGGTACCTAATGGTTATTTTATCTTGCTTGTGTTTGACATCACCATCATCACGCCTGCTTACAATTTTAGATCTAAGTGGTGGAAAAATCTAATAGAACAAGTTTGTTCATTGGGGAACATAAAATATAGCTACCTAAGGCTATGAACAGTACAAATACAGTTAGTTATTACCTTGTTCCAGCTTTCTCTTCTCTTTTCTGTTCGGAAATGAACAATTTTTCTTTGCTTTCAAGGTTGTTCGAAGTTTAGCCTCTTCTCTCCTGATTCTGATCAGCATGATTCAAGCATTTTTTTGCTCGTTCCTTATATTTGATCATAAGAATCTTTCTGCTTCCTGGTGCCATACACAAGTCAACAGCAGGTTGTTCTTCCAATCCCATGGAACTCTCCTGTCTCCATGATGCATGTCAGAAAGTTGTCAGAGGTTAGGCTGATCATGGTCTAAGGCAGCTGTTTATCAAATCAATCCATGTTGTCACTTTTTTTTTATTTCATTATCCATGTTTCTGTACCCATGTATGATATCTTGTTTTGTGCTAAGAATACAGACTCCTTGGGTTCAAAATGTACTTTTTATTCTGCACATGTAAATTACTTGGCATAGAATGGTTCTGACCCATTATGGAAATACCAAACATGAAACATGTAAAAAATGCAACATAGCAAGAATCAGGGTAAAGAATTATTATTCTTACTCTACTAGGAGTATCTGTGCTATTTGTATTACTCATTTTCATACGTAAGTAACTAAAACTTCTCCTTTTTGAAACACATATAAGGCTTGTGCAGCATGGCAAGTCTGTAATCCCAAAGTGATACAAAATCCAGAGGAATTTCAGTAGGATTTTGATTTATACAAGACTTGTTAAGGAAGTACAGAAGAGCATGATAAGTGCAAAGATATCTTCTGTTTGTAGAATACACTAAGATATCTCCTGCAGTTAGGTAGTCTGAGTACTGACAGAAGTGTTTTAGAGCACAGTTAGACTAAAACAGTTGGGAAAATGAAGTGCCTTAAAAATACACAGTATTAGTTCCGACAAATGACATGCTCCAGTCTGTGAAGATCCCAAACATGGTACATAGTCATGGACAAACAACGAAGACAAAGGGAATTGAGAGAATATTGCAGGAAATACCCAGTGGTGATGAAATTACCATTTGAAATGTCTCTAATGTCTTTTTTTTTTAATTTATACTAACATTTCTGCAAGGCAGTGAAACTCAGATCAGTGGAGGACAGGCAGGATTTGAGTGAGAAACAGTTGAGATGTATGGCTATGCTCTACTGCTGGGAAAATTTCTGTGATTCAGAGAGGCCTCGAAGGAAGATAACAAGAGCTGACCTTTTCTGTTAAATGAAAATAAGGAAGAAAAAGGTGTTTCAATTTGTGTTTGTTTCAGTGAGTCGCAAGTGGTGCTTGTGCTCTGCTGTTCCTGAGTGGAAGCAGTGACTTGACTTTCTCACACATGGTTTTGTTCTGGATTTAAGTACAGTCTGTTCAGAAGTGACGTGTTGTACTAAATTCTTGCTGCCTGTCTCAGGGCCCTGTCACACCAGACTCTTCTGTGATAATAATATCCTCTCAGGGACTTCTGCTTTGCCATGTTACCCCACAAAGACCTCAAAGACAATCTGTTAACTTTTAAGTGTGGTACAGTAGCATGCCATGCAAGCTGCTATTAGATAAGAGTCACTGTACTGAGCCACATCACATTCTTGCAAGACTGACATACTTCTCACAGTGTTACTTCATTAGTTAAAGGTCCTGGAATCCCACATGTCCCTATTTCCTGATTTAGAACACAGCTTCAATTATTAATGAAGTACTACAGGGATTTTTTTGTTTGGGAGACCTCTGTGAAAATAGGTTAAAGTGACACTCATTCTCTTGGCTTCTGCTTCTGTGTCACTTGCTTATGTGGTCAGAATTCTTTTTTGTGAGTTGCTGTTCAAAGCTTTTTTGGAGACTCTCCATATGCTTTTATGTGGCATGTTCTGTCTGGTTCACAGCTGAGTCATTCAGTTTTCAAACAATTTGTGCAAAGATATCTTTAAAGTTAATTACTAAGTAAAGCTAGTCTAGAAAGCATGTATCATGATACACATCTTCAATTCAAAACACATCCAGTTCAGCAAATCCAAGAAAAGAACCACTCCAGGTAATCTTCCATGTAATCTTCTGAGGCCCACTGACCTAGGGCATGCCCCTAATATGCTGGTCTATGGCATGGGTTGCTGGGACCCAAGATAAAACACTTTTCTGTGAAAAAGAGATCAGAATCCTTCTGGGAGGACAGATGGACTTATGCTTATGCTCTCTATGAGGAACCAGAAACTATGTGCCCTGTTACATAGCCAGGGCATGCCTCAACCTCTTGAGATGAGGATAATGACACCAAATGTTCAAACTGTACCTTGAAGTGACAAGCATAAATTACTTGTGGATGTTTTCAGCTATGATCTTACAGCCATAGAATGACAGTGTATGATATATTATATGCAGAACATTCTCCCTATGGAATAGAAGAGGGGATCTGCCCATTATCCATATGGAGAGTCCAACCCATTGACGTGGCTTAGAAAAGGTTCTCAGCCTTTATTTTTAACCATTAGGCTTTTCAGCCTTCTAACTATGTTTTCTATTGAGGGTCCAATAATCTTGATTAATGTCTTTCCATAACATGCAGCTCCAGGCTAAATCCTTCCTTACAGTGTATATCACAAAGGAAAATAGCACAGAAGATTTGTCAGTCTAATTAGACTTTCACTGTCAGTAAGACAAACAAAATTGTCTCACCCTTGGTCTTACCTAGGTACTTTCTTTTACAGTCATAGATAATAATTTGGTGGAGAAAGAAATTGGCCTTTAATTTGGTTTTTGCTTCTTATAAGTCACTAGTGACATTTTCATCCCAAGACTGCAAAGCTCTAATGAAAAAAGAGCTTTTGATGAGTCTCTGCTTTAGTGACTGACTTCGTTGGCCCATTGGTACAACTGAGAATTACACAGTCTGGCTCTCATCCCTCCTTTTCTGCTCGTTCCTCTACTATTTTTTCTTAAAGAGACCAAAGCCCCCAGACTTTAACCGTGATTCAGAGTGGAGTCCTTTCTCCTATACTACAGTCCTGCATTGCTGCAGTGACATTCATAAAATGGCATTTACTTATATTTACTTATTCACAGTCACATCTCTTCTGTGGTGATTAAATGGTAACGTGCTTTCAGCAGAGAAAGAAAGCAAAGTCTGGAAGCAAGAATCCAAATGTGGGGTTGAAAATTTACATGCAGACAATTGTTCATGTAGGTTACAGAGTTACTAATTCAATAATACCAAATGACCTCTAAATACTTCACAAATATGTAGTACAGAAATAGATTTAGTGCACACTGAAATACAGAATCTTTGGTGTGTAATGTAGTAGCTATCTAACCAGAAACACATATATGATATGATAATGTTCTGTATGTGAGCATTAGATGTGTGAGTGGTGTGGTGTGTTTAAATTATATTTATTGATGTAGTGTTCAGGATACTCAGATTACCTATAAAACTCATATAATCTAAATTATGACTTTGTATTTTCATTATTTCATCCACTTTTGCAGAAGAGAGTTGTGCTGCACTTCTGAAAGTGCCATAGTGAGCCAGTTTTCTGGAAGTGCCATAGTGAGCCACAAGTTCCGTACCCATCCAAAAGAAGAGTGGGATTTTACTGTAATATTATTTTTCCAGCCTACACTCCCAAGTGCTGACAAGTACTGATGATGAAAATAAACTCAGCCTTGTATTTCTGCTAAGCACAATTACAGTAATAAAGAATATTGTGTTTGTAAAACAGCTCATGCATGTGCTGGTGTATGCTCGGTGGATGCTGTCATTTGTTGACATTATCACCAGTGGTATTTGAACATTTAACTTAGTAACCATTGTCAGCTCCAAATGGATATGTCTCTCTCCTGACTCCACCGAAGGGATTTGATTGAATGTGGCAAACTTGAGAGCCGCAAGTTGACACATAGTATGATTTCTCAAAATATAGGTTACACTTATTCTTTGGATAACCCGTTTTTATATAGTAGCATTGGCAAATAGTCACTTCAACCACTCCTGTGTGTGTTCTGCTGGAATCCACATTGTCTTTTTATTTCTTCAGTCTAATAGTTTACAGACGGTCCAAGTTCCCTGATTCATTTATACAAGGGTTAAGATCATATTACCTCTAACTTGCAGATCTGAGCAATCATTTGGGTCTTACAGGAAAATCTAAACTGGTGGTTTTGGCACATGTACCCAGTTCTGCTCTACTGTGAATTTTGGAAATGAAGATTTGGCCCAGCATAAGAAGGGGGAGGGGAGGGGAGGGGAGGAGGGGAAAACAACTGGTCTAGCACTTTTCTAGAATTTCATAATTGTTTTAGTTTTTTTTATCTAATTTTTTTTTAATCTTAATGAAGAACTTATTGAAAGTTTTACCTGCTTTTAGGTGACCGAAAAGCACACCATTTTCCTTAATAAAATGATAAGAAGCTGTAATAACAGCTGTAGTAAACTGATACCTGCCTTCTTCAGGCAGGTAGGCATACATTTCTCAGAAAATAACGTTAATAACATCGGTGTGTACTTTTTTTTCAGACCACAGTATCCCTTTGTGTATTTAGATGTGTCATTTGCCCTGACAAAAAGAATTCTTGAAAGTCACGTGGAAGATTACTTTTAAAATCTGATTAATATAGTACTCAGGAACTAAGTTGACCATACATTTGATCCCAAGCCAAAAGAAAGAATAGGACAAGTGTGTTGTTCTAGGGTGGTTGTGTGGTGACAATATATGATGAAGAGATCCAGTACTGCAAAAGCAACTACTTAGGAATAAATTAAGTAGAATCAATGGTTATAGCTCAAATATAGTTGGAGGATTTGCTCATGTTTTGTTATAGCATATCTCTTCCACTAGCTATTTATATACTTCAGGGAAATGCCTAGAAGCTGCAGACATTGCTAGAATACTTCCAGAGCATATAGTTCCATCTCATTTGTTTGTTTGGATTTTTTTAGAAGACTGGCTGAAAGGTGAGAATGTACCTCTTACTTTTACTAGCTCATTCATTTGAATGAATGCAAAGAAATTGGAAACACATCTATGGTGTTGTGACAGACCTGCTTTCTGAAACCATCTAATTAATGCCTTGGATTTTTTGTAGAATGATGGTGTTGTTAACTAGCAGTAACAGAAGGATTTCTGTTAGTTTCTTTTTCATCTGTGGGATGAGTTGTCACTGATTTGCAAGATATGTCTGTCACAGTACAGCTCATAAAAGTAGTGATTAGCAAGACATGCTATGGAACCACCAATGCTTTATCTCCTCCCTTAGACGGCATATGAGTAGGTGGGATGTTGTTCATTTTGATCGCAAAATTACTTCTATTATATTCTGAAAGATAAGAATGTGTTTCCACAAAATTTTAAAGGGAAAATAAATCCAAGGGGGTGAGAAACTGGATTTCAATTCCTCTGGTATTGCACAGGATGTAAATGCTTCGCTTTTTTTCTTACAGTACGTTTTTGGAGAAAGTACGGTCTGTTGGCTTTTCACCCTTAAAATGACTTGTGAAGGGACCCTCTTCCCTATTAATTGTTTTTAGAGTTTTCCACTGATGCTGTGTTGTCCATTTTACTGTATCTCAAATTGGGTATGCTAAGGAGATTGATTTGTGGATAAGGACACTTTCTGGGAATGCCGGTAGTTTGTTAGGAAAGATGAACCAGAGAGTAGGAAATGTTGAAAATGCTCTAATGGCTAAATGTATCAAAGTGAGCAGAGAAAGGATGAATACTGAGGGGTAGACAAGGAACTAAGATCCAGAGGATGAGATACATCTGTCTTATAGAAGAGACATATAGAGATATGGGAAAGAAAAAGCAAGGTTTCAAGATGGAGAGTGACATGGCTAGAGCTGGTAGGCTGGTGCTTCTAGCAACTATATTTTGGAGAGACAAACGTTTTGGGAAAAGACAAACTCGTATCATATGGCTTAGTAACTGCTCTTCTACTTTTTAATCTTTGCTTTGTTCCACACTCCATTTTTACCATGGATAAAGTCTTTTATTTTTCCAAGCTAGCAGGGACTCAGTTCAGTAGAACTGCTAGCAGTGACATCTGAGGACCCATGGCTTCTTCCATGGCAGTTCAAAGTCAGGCAGAGCTGGGATCACTCATTCATGCTAAGATCATCTAAAATGCACCTCTTCCTCTCACATGCAACAGTTCTTTTCCAGTAACTGCTTCAAAGTAGGAAAGCTCATTCTTAGTGTAAAAAGCATCAGGTCAGGTAAGGACAAAAAAATTACTCGATACTGTGTTCTTCTGACATCCAAGCAATAGCCTCAGTGTCCAAGCCATGCATGGATATTTGCAGAAATAGCTTGAATTTAACATGGTCATCATAACTTTTTTTTCCTGGAAGATGACCTCCAATGAAAGTATAAGGACATGAATGATTTTAATCTGTGGTAACAATGGAGAACCAGTCCTGACTGACTCCAGCAGCATAAATATACAAAATGACAGATTATCCTGCGGCCTCCCTCCCTCCTGCCTGAGCACACACATACCCGCTCAGTGGCACACAGCAAAATTCAAATTGGTCTTTATCTTTTGTCTGTTGTCCCAGTGATTAATGCTGCTCTTGCTAGAAGACTAATCAAATGAGAGGAAATATGGAGAAAGAAATATGTATTTCTTAGACTGTTGTTATCAGTGTTATTATTATTCCTCTAATATATTATCCTCCTGTTAGAAGAACTTAATGCAGGAAGTGAGAGGTAAGAGCGAATTTGATGGTGAGAAGATGAATGGGGCAGGCCACAGCAAGTGGAACACAGGCGTCTTTGAGAGGGAGGTGAGCTACCAAGCTGCTTTGGGGTTGTGGCATTTTAACTAGAAAGCTAAAAGGCTGTAGCAGGCTGGATATGGGTCCTAAGCCAGGAGATACTAAGCCTTACTTACTTATTTACAGTTTTCTAAGCCTTACTCAATTCACTCAGCATCTGTCAACAAATCTACTCTCTAAAGGGTACTTTACTTTCCCTGCTTAGTAAAATAAAGGTTACTGGTCTATCTCACAACCAAGTTCAGAGGCACTATTCTGATAGTATGGCTAATACCTTGTAAATTTTATCAGGTATTGTATTCTCTTTCCCTCCTCCCTGCTCTTTGGCCGAGGTCTTTCATAGTGGTACTAAGACTCTGTATTTCCAGCTTGATTTTAAAGATGTGTACAGCATAGAGCAGAAAACGTACTCTGTGCTTTGGTAAAAACAGAAAGGGATGTTTTGAATGCATATAACTTAGTTTTAATTAGAAGGCCTGTCTTATGAGTGGGTAGGATTGGATTCCAATTGACTTGTTTACTTGGGATCTTAAAGATGTGGTAATTAAGAGGTCACACCTTATTTTTTTTTCCCTTTGAGCAGAGGAATATAGAAAGGAGTAGCTGTAATAAAGGAACAGACTTGCTTGGAATTAAGAAGAGATGACTGAGAGAGGATTTCCTCAGTGCATACAAAATATCTTAAGGATGGGTGTCAAGAGGATGGGACCAGACTCTTTTCAGTGGTGCCCAGCGACAGGGCAAGGGGCAATGGGCACAAACTGAAACAGAGGAAGTTCCATCTGAATATGAGGAAGAACTTCTTTACTGTATGGGTAACAGAGACTGGAACAGGCTTCCCAGAGAGGTTGTCAGGTCTCTTTCTCTAGAGATATTCAAAACCAGCCTGAACTTAATCCTGTACAACCTGCTCTAGGTAAACCTGCTTTGGTAGGGGGTTTAGATTAGTTGACCTCCAGAGGTCCCTTCCAACCCATATCATTCTGTGATCTGTGATACCTATGCTATAGAAGCATTTTTTGGTAGGGCCAGTATTTCCTGGAGACTCTGTTTAATTCTCTTTGCTGTGGGTATTTTAGCATAATGCCCTCTTGCTTCATGGAGTAGGCTGCAGACTTGCAAATATGTTTAGGGTCCAAATCTCACACATCACTGTCTTAGCTCCAAACTGTTTGCATTTAGGCAGCGGTTAATCCTGCTGTTCTCTGCTAGAGCAGTGCTGTGTGTATTAACACTTAAATTAGCAGGTAGGTTTCTAGTGCCCATGTTTGTTTCATTGTTATAAACGCAGCCTCATTAGAGATATTCATAGAAAAACAAGCTAAAACTGATTCTGTGCTCCTAATACATGCCACTCTTCCCCTCACATTTGTCCCATATATGTTTCTCAGTTTATATATCTACTGAAATTGTCCTCTCACTGCCTAATGCATTGGTATTTACTCTGTCACACTTCAGACTTGCACAATTAACTCTTGTTCTTAAGTTTGTGAGCAAGAGCTGTTCAGGTGGCTACTGCTGTCACCTGCTTGTCTTGTCTTGAGATTTAGCAATTAGTGAGAATGAAATTTAGAAATACAGATATCCTAGGCAGGTCAGAATATACAGCCTGACCCCCTGGGGTTCCTGAAGGCATCCAGCTTTAACAGCATTAGAGGAGAATCTATGCAGCAGAGCTTATGGGCTTCCTCCAGAGCCAGGAGGTTGGGCAGCTGGTCCTGCTCTGTAACAGAGCTGTGTGTGGGTGCTGGGAATCAGCAGGATTTCCAGCTGCTAGACATAAATAAGAGTGCCAAGGGGGAAAGGAAAGATAGATAGAAGGAAGAATGAGGGATGTGTAGAGGACTTCTTCCACCCCCACATCTGACTCGTTGTGAGGTACTTTTGCTTGTCTGAAATTGTTTTAGTCCTGCTTATGGACTCAAGCCCAGCAGAAAAATTCCCACTTGCTTGGCTATAGAATTTGTTGCCCTGGCAAGAAGCGGGAACCACTTACAATCTGCTGTGAAAAGGCTTAGTGTCTCTCTGGATGCCTCTCAGCTAATGTCCGACACTTGCAAGTCATTTATTTTGTCCTTTCTTAACTGAAGCCATGAAAGTGGCATTAGCTTCTGCTCCATGTGATTCTTGGAAGGAAAGGAGGGAGGAAGTTGGCATGAACTGGAAAGGAGTGTGAGAGCCTGGCTATGGATTAAGGACCAGGATCTGCAATGTTCACTTTGGCCATAGGAAATGCTGTATCAACTGGAGTGAGTTGTAGCCCTGCAGTCTGCGTCTTGCTCTTTTATGATGGTTTGTTACATTGTTCTAGGTAGGTCCCTGGTTCAGATTCTGAGTCTGAATTGCCCTCTCACTTCCAAAAGGCCAGATTTCCTTTGGCGTGACTTAGGAAGCTCTTCTGCTGCAACTCTGCTGCAATGCTGCTGCAGGCATTTGTGCTCTCCTGCTTACTATTGTAGTTGTGGACTCTAGGTATCAAAGTCAACAAGAAAAACAGAAAGTTTCATGACATCAAGGCTTCTGTTGTGAGGGGGAAAATAGGGTGAAATGAGGGCAATGTTATCACCTTTCCCCATGAGAACAGACTGAATAGGGCAGAGGATGTAAATGACAGTTTACAACACCAAGGATCCTTCTAGAGGTGGAGAGGGGGCATGGCACAGGCTGCCTGTCCCTCTGCTTCTGTCAGGTTTGGTCACTTGGAATTTATTGACTCTTTCTCTTCTATTCTAACCTGGTTTAATGACAGTTGTAGCTGAATGTCAGGAGGATTTGGGGATTTCATTTTTTGAAAATTTTTTTCTGTTGTTCACTGTTCTTTCTTTGCTCTTTTGTCTTTCTAAAGCTGAGAGGCAGCTTCTGTGGTGGCAGTGAAAGGCAACAGTGGTTGGGCAGTATTGTACCCCATTTCTT
This sequence comes from Corapipo altera, assembly GCF_003945725.1. Lineage (NCBI taxonomy): Eukaryota > Metazoa > Chordata > Aves > Passeriformes > Pipridae > Corapipo > Corapipo altera. The sequence continues at coordinate 16,345,965 of NW_020884878.1, read as the reverse complement.
CCAATAGGACATAACAGCGAAAACAAGAGGAGTGATTACTATTTTCCATGGGTACAACTAAACTCCATCTAGCAAGTTACATTTGCAATATCTGTCATGTATATTGCCTTGGCATCTGAGAGCTTTGCAGCTCAAGAGCCCATCCACCTGCAATGGTCCATAAATTCAGACTAAGGATGTGGGGAGAAATAATGAATATTCATTCAAAACACCTATATACTTTACCTAGAATTCAAAAATGCACTTATTAATTACATCTCTTTGAGCCAGAAATTCTCTTCTTTTATCAGTATATTTTATTTATATGACTGATACCTTTTACTGTAGACTTATATGGAGTTTAGACTAGGGCTAAATCATAACTTCATCATGGCTCAAGTCAGGGCATTATTCAGCAGTCTCCTACAAATTCATCTATAGAAGGCAAGGACTTTAGAAGAAAAATCACTCCAGGACCCTGTCATTTCTCTTCCCTTTTGATGTCCAGGAAGACCATTTAAAAGAGAAAAAAAAAAAAACAAACCACCCCCCCTAAAAAAAACAACAACCCCCCCAAACAAACAAACAAAAACACCCACCAAAAATGAAAATTAAAAACCAACAAACAAAAAGCCCCAACTTTCTGAAAAAGAGGAGAGCTGTTTTTTATTTTGTAGATGTAAAGGTGAATTAATAACTTGCTTGGGGTTTTTTTTCTTATCATTCATGCATTAATTGTTCAAGTTTATTTTCATGAAAGTGTGAGGTCTGGGAAGTAACATTTTCTGACTTGAGATGTGCAGATAAAACTATGAGAAAAGCCATAGTCAAAATTGTCAAAGATATCAGTTAATAGGAATGGCCATACTCTCTGTTACTAGAACCAAATTTTCTTTATTGTAAATCTTCATATAAGAAAATCTGGTGACCAGTTCTAAAACCTGTAGGATAATAAAAGGGAGGATGTGTTTATGAACATTGCTTTCCCTTCTGAAAATGCAAGCAATATTCTAATAGAAAATTCGCTTCACTGAAAAAGAGTGTGATCATAAGCACTTGTTACTGGAAGTTGTACATAATATCCTGGAAGAGATATGGAGAAGTTAAATGTGGACTGTCCTGTAACTCCAGTATGGTGTCTGTAGTGGGACTGTGTTTTTCCTGATCACTGCTTGTAGTGATTGCTCATTTAACCAGATCATGTTGTTCCAGGTGCCATTTCTGCTCTATTTTAATGTATCTGGCATGATTTTCCTTTGCACAGAGCAGTGAAATTTGGGCTGCAGCCCACATGGCAGCATCAGGAAGCCAATTTTAACTTGACTGACCTTGTTTGGCATCAGACTGTATGCAGAAGTTCAGCCATTCCTGATACTAGACACAGAATTTACTTTCCTACTTGTGTGTAATTTGGGAAAACTTAAAATTCTGTTATGCCTTTGACATAGTGCCAGGTAGAAGGATTTGTCTTAAGCAATCCCTTCAGCAAAATCTTACTGGCTAGGGCTGTGATTCTTTTTTTTCTATAGCAAGGCAAACAGGTGAGTTTCAAATCCACTTGCCCAAAGGCTTTAGTCTTTGGGATAGACCCTGTGGCACCTGCTGAAGCACTGTGTAGACATGCTAACAGTAATGAAAACAGCTGCTAACAAAATTTCTTTATGAAGCACCTTACAAATTGTATCTAAGGATTGTTTATTTTCATCACAAATACACAGTTAATTGTAGGTTAGCACGTAATTACTGTTTAATAATGCATAGCTAAACCAGCAATAGTTTGGAATGGCAATGAAGGATGCTTTCAATATGGCCATGAAACAAGAAGCAAAAACAAACCAAAGCAGGAAATAATTAACCAAGCTGTCCTTACATCAGGACACCTCTAAAACAGATATTTAAGAAAAGGTTTCTGAATAATCAAATGATCTCAGTAAGATCATTACCTCAACAATGGCCCCTTCTGACATGCAAAATTATATGCACTGATTAGTGAGAGTCCTCCCCATCTGCATTTCATGGCCATACTTTGTGTATCTTATGAGCACGTGCAAGCTCTTCTCATCCACAGAGACAGTAGGTGGTTTTAGGTTTTTTTCTTATTATTTTTCTGTCAAGGAAAGACAGGTAGTTCTGGACAACAGTGAGGCACTGTCCAAACTGTCTAAATTAACTCAGCTTAGGCAGTGTTAAACATTCTCCATATTAACTTGTCCCATTGCTTATTGAGAAACAAGGAATATTGTCTATTATATCAGATTAATTGGTTCACACATGACCTCATTTTAACATGATTGACAGAAGGTTATACTGTAATTGTCTTCAGAGTTAGCTGGGGTTCAGATAGGCACAAGTGAACAGGCAGTGCAAGTGGCCAACTTCAGTGGCAGAATCAAAGAGACTGAAAAGATTCGATGTTTGAGACTCAAAGACTTTCCTTACTGAATTTTGCCATTTAGTAGGTCATCATTCACATGTCTCTGATCACTTCTTTAAACTGCCTCCTGGCAGAGCTGGAAGATCAGGACATATACATGTGCTTGAGCTGCTTCGGGTCACAGCCTGTGCTGAAGTGCCAACCCCTTTAGATGAGCAGGTTACACTCCATGCAATGGAGCTGTGGAGGAATGGACATGCGGGTCTTCTTCATTGCCCTTGCTGCAGGGACAGTAACCTCTGGTGGGGATGCCAACATCTTCAACAGTAAAACATTATGTCAGTCAGAAATTTTTGTCATAAACTAGGCTATTTCTTAATATGGCAAGGCTTTTCAATGCCCTTGCAATGCTTTATTGAAGTTTCTCTGCATGGCATTACATTCCATAGTGCCAAATGAAGATACAGATTCAAACCTTTCAAAGGGATGCAGTACTTGCTTCAGCTGAATATCCTTTTTCCCTAGGTGCATTCACCTAATAACTTATTTCTGGGACTGCTATTCCTTCTGTGACAGTTCTGCTACTTTGAAGTCCTTCTTGAACCAGTGAGAGATTTTCATTAGTTGTCAAGGGTTTTCATTAAACTTATCTTTGGCTTTGACCTCTTACACTGATCTCCCTATGTTGGCATCCCATGAGGATGGTTTATTCATTACTCCTTCTGTCCCAGATTAAAATCTTAGGGCTTCTGAGGAATTTCTTGCTCTTTAAAAAAGAAAATTCAAGTGAAACTAGTTATTTCCTTGCCTAGGAATGCAATGTTTCTTATTAAAATACACCTTGAGTGGTACATCTGCATGGTCTTCTTGCTAAGGCTGATATGCTTGCTGTGCCACTCAAGGCTTCTGTAAAAAAGATGAACTCACGTGCTTTCCAGGCTGTACTGTGTCGTCTCTTTCTGCAGACCTGAAAAACAAATCAAAGAAAAACCATTTATGTCAAACTCTGGACTTTTTTTCTTCTAAATTAAAAAAGGCTTTCTGAGATGTGAAGCATTTCTGAATGACCTCCGCTGTGCTTTCTGAAGCTGCTCTGCTGTGGAGTGTTTATATACTCTCAGTGGCAGCTGTCTCCCCCACAAAGAATTCACAGTAAAGTTGTTAGACTGCCAGGGCTCTGACTTAACCTTTTCTGTCTTGGTTTGCATGTTCTGGTTTTGGTGTTTGCTTTTTTTCCTTCACTCTCTTACCATTACATCAAAGCACACTGCCTGTCTCTTTCCTTATACAGTTAACTTTCCACAATTCCTTGCTGCTTCTTCAGTGCTTCCATCTTTATTTTATTTTAATGTCAGCTGAATACAAGCCTAATCCATTGATATAAACTCAGCCAGATGGAATTGCTTTTCTGAGTCTCACAAATATTAGGGGCCCTGTTACATCTCTGCCCCCTTTGAACAGGATGTGTCCTTCCATTTCTAGCTGATTTGCAAAGTGCAAAGAGGATGAAGCTCTTTCCTGGGAAAATGGGAGGCACCTGCCTTGTGGGAGGCACCTGCCTTGCAGGGCTTAGTTTTAATTTGATCAACAGGCTTAACAGACAGTAGCTGAGATCATGGAACAGCCAGGAGGTTTCTGAGGACGCTGTTATCTTCCCAGTGCATCTGCTCATGGATTTTGTGTGAGTGTGCTATGTTTCTCTTGGATTCTGTCCGTAGAGGTCGATTCCCAGAGCGTGATGAGTGACTGCCTTGAACTGCTATCGTGGTTAAAGTTCCTGCAAGCACTGTTTATGAAAACACTTAATCCTCTCAGGATGTTTATTATTCAATTAGCCGTGGTAAAACAGCAGAATATTTCCCAAAATATAAAATACTGGCTCTTATTTGTTTAGAATCAGTTGCTTTTGTTTGCCTAGCTTTGGTTTTGTGTTACAGAACTACAAAAATTCCCTCTGGTCAATCATACCTGTTGTTTGCTGTTTTCTGTAATCCAGTTTTTCTTTCTTTTTCCAGACTAACCCATCTCATCCATGAGAACTGGCGGTCTAAAATTCAGTGTATACAGGAGAAGCAGGTTAAATCAGCCTTCATTAAACTCTGTGCCTCTGTCTAGAATGCTCTCACTCACCTGTTAGCTAACTTCAAAGCCAAGTCACATGTAACTTCATATCAATGTAGTCACAGCAGTGACTGTAAAGAAGTGAAAACCTCTAGCTAACTATAGCTAGCTATAAATTGAAATAACCTGACTCTCTTTGTTCAAACTAGAATTAAACAAAGCATAAATTGTCCAATAACTGCACAAGAGAAATAATGAGAATGAATGAGAAAGCAAGCTTCTAATCTAGTTGTAAATTACTTTATACTAGCCTGTTACTTTTTCTTTTTGTACTTTCTCCTCTGAGAGGCAATGACAAACTCAAGATCTAGATTGTAACTGTCCTCTGTCACCTCATGATGATATGAGAATTACATTGTATGGGCTACCCAGTACAGCTCAAGAGCTGTTTCTCTTCTGTCAGTAAAACAGGACTTCATTTCACTCTTGAAATAAAGTCAGTCCATCATTTTTTTAATTGCTGCAGAAATGTTTAACTATGATAATCTGGGATTGTTAGAATTGTTATTCTCTTTACTGTCTGCCACTTGCTGGTTAGGACTTCTTTCTGCTGAGGGAAGTGGCTCTTTGCACGGGTAAGCTGTGGTCTAACACTGGCAGCTTGAGTAGGAAACCCCAAATTTGTTCTGGGTTGCTGATACTTGGAGGATGTTTTTGGCCTTTTTTTGTTTTGTTTTGTTTTGTTTTTTTACTCAAGAGGACTGGGATTCTTCTGAAGGATAATTGTAATTGAACTGACACTAAAAGAAGCTGAAAACACCTTGAACTCTCAAAACTTCGTTTTGTTAACACCAGTCTTCTCAGTCGTCCCAAACATAGTCTCTTCTGTAGCTCACTGAGCAATTTCTTCAGTGAAGAAATTTGTGTTTGGCATTGTGCTGATTCCATTCTTACTAGTAAATAAATGACTTGTGCAGTCTCCTTTCTTAGCACTGGTCAGTAGATAGGAGACCAGAATTAACTCTCTAGGCCTGAACTATATGATTATAAGAGTCCATCGTAGTAAAACCTTACATGAATTACTGGGTCGAGTCCCCCAGCTATTATAGACACCATTTTCTCTGTTCTCTTCAATAACGTTTTGTTTCCAGACTTTGCCTGACATTTCAGCATAATATTGCTCAAGGCACTTTAACCCCTATACCAAGGTTCCTTCCTTATGTGATGTGGCATTAGTATTCCCTTTTTCTTCTTTTGTAAAATTTTTTCAGATGTATGGCTGAAAAATACTAGTTAATTTCTTATATTAGTACTGTCATATTATATCTGACAGATCCTTCCTGCCAGAGCCTAAAGGAACCTGCTGTCAGCTGACACATCTTCATGAAGAACAATGCAGAACACTGGCAATAACAACAAATTCCTTTATTTGGGATGATTGTTTTTTTTAATTTAATGCACCAGAAACCCAGCAGGCAGAGTCAGGAATAATGAGCTGTTTTTCTGACCCCATAGAAATTAATATTGTCCTTGACAGGACTCTGCTAACTTGCTAATTGAAAGTACACTTGACCTGACTCACAAGCATGGTCTTGTGGTAAAATGGGTACTGTCTGCCCTCAGCCTGGAGCTGCAGAGATAAATGGAAATGCATGTACAGCTCAGCACTTGCCACTGCTGGGATTGAAGGTAACCACAGTAGACAATGAGGTGTACACGCTGTGTTGCTATTCTGAGTTGTGCAAAAATAACTTCCATTTTCTTTTTTGAGTGCTGTCTTCTTGTCCTGCCCAGCACTGTTCTTCCGTACACAAGCCAGCACAAACATGTTTGCATTTCTTGGACAAGCCTCCACTTCTTACTACAGAGAAGCAAGGGACACTATGGTCTTTGAGAGCAAGTGTGTGCATATCTAACAAATGGGTATTGCCTACACAATTATTCTGGTGCAGGAAACTTGTATGACTCTTTCCAATGGCTAGAGTCATCTAAAGAGCATTGTCCAGAAATTCTGCTGGCTATTCTCAGACTTGGGATTTTTTGTTCTCACTGGAAAGCCGTTTGTATCCCTCCATCCTGCAGTGTCACAGATGTAAAAGGATGAGTCACTTCTTTGGGCCATCAGATTTGTGTACCTTTAATGAAAATGAGTGTTTGAAAAAGGACAAACTGTGGCCTGAGCTCTAGATCAGAGATAAGAACAATAGGTAGAGATTCTGAGCATTTATGTTATCAAACAAAATGTGATATCGGTCTCCTTAGCACATTTTTACACATAGGCAGGCTATGTTGCGGACCTTACACTTATTCTTTTTAATAAATTACTAGAACTATATTGCAAACAAATATATCACATAATTATAACAGTAGTACTACATTAAGCCTGCGTGCAGCTGATCCTTTGTCTTTTTGTTCCTGGTGCATATTTGTATAATTGTTTCTTTGAGCTATGTAAAACTTTAATTGCAGATACCAGTACTGTGCCAGCATAAGATCATGTGGTATCTGTGGGTTACCAACAGCTACCAAATGCTGTTTGTAACTGTTTGATCTGTCAAAACTGAATGCAAATGTTGGACTTGTATTTGAGTGGGTATTGAAACATAAAGTGAGGTGTATTACTAAATAATATCAGCTTGAATTAAAATATCTCATTTGAACTTTTAATGGGAAGGGGAAGAATTTTCAGTCAATGTCATTTTTTAACTTCAGTGATTCATTCTTGTAGGACAATGACTTTCTGTCACTTTATAGTGAGTTCTAGTTACTTCTTATCAGCCTCTGTCTGCTCATATGTCTGGTATCTGTACCATACAGGAAAAGAATTATTGCTATTCTTAAATTAATTCTTGCAGTAGTCTTTAATGCATGGATAATTTGTTTGTATCTTAGCCTCTGTAAAAGCTTCCCTCTATAGGGCCTTCATTTTATTTAGAGGCTGCAAGAAAATTCTCCTTTAACATTGTAGACCTAAAAATTCCAACTAGTTTTGTCATCTCCTGACAGCACTGCTCTCAAGATAGTTTTACCTCTTGCTTTTCTAATTTTTGCTCTCTATATAAGAAACCCTGAGGCTGGAATGTTGTCTTTCTCCTCTCTATCAAAATGTGTGTATCGGAAGGACCTTAAAGGTGATTCAGACTTTGAGCATCAGAGCAACTTCTAATACTTCCTTGGCTATTATTAGATGATGAGCTTCTGCATTGCTGGCATGTGTAAGCACCAGTGATACACATATATACACATATATACACAGTGATACAATGATTTTAAAAGGAAAGATTCATTTTGCTAGTGTATAGGTTTTCCTTAACCCCTTGAAGGCTTCACCTGTTTTTGTAAAACGCCTGTGAATAAGTCATGAGAATAAGAAAGAGACCATATTTACTGCCTGTAGATTTCTAGAACATATCCAGTGTAAATCACTAGTGGTGGAGAGTCAATATAATTTGCAAGATTTCTGTGGCTTATGTGAAATGAGTGGGTAGATGTTATATTATGCCATATTTTATAGATGATTTAGTGCACTTGGCTTTACACTTCATCTACTGAAGCCTTTGGTAAACCTACCACTGGTTTGGGTTTTAGCAATGGTGGAGCAAATTGGCAAGAACTAGTAGTAGTAGTGACCTATAGCTTGGTAGAATTTATCCCTCAAATGTCAAATGTGTCTCAGCTGAACAGAAGTATTGATATAACCTTTTCTTCCTCAAGTTCATGTAAGACATGGCTTCAGCTCATATCTCCATTTCAGAGTCACTTTTTTACATGCTGAACTTGTAACCCTTTCTGTCAGGACAGCAGGATACTTGAAGCATATTCTGACACCATCTTACCTTACTTAAGTGCTTCCCTCAGGAAGAGACTCAGTAACCGAGGTGCAGAGGCTGAAGGCTGGCTGGCAGCCTTCATAGTTCTCACAGGGCTTAAACCCAAGCGTTGCTAGGAATTTCAGGGTTATAGTCTCAAGCTAGAAAATTCAGGTAGATGACATGCCTATGCAGCTAATAAAAGATGAGGGGAACATGGAAGTTGGTCCTTCATAACATCTACTATGTCAGCCAGGATGCTGTCTTCCACTAGACTTGACATCTGAGCCATACAGAATATTTAATAATCTTACTGGAACAAACTGGAAAAATCCAGTATCCTAAACTTTCCTTATTAACTGGAAGAGTCATTCTTTTAAAGAGTCACAAACCTGGAAATTCATGTGGAAGTGCATCTGAAAGTAGAACATCTGGGAAGCTATTGGTTACCCAGTTGTTGGGGTGTTTTTTATACTGTTGCTGCTGTGAATATACCAGAGCACATCTGAAGTACTTCGGCAAAGGACTAACTCTCCAGAGAACACTCCTTCTGAATGGTTAGGCATGTTCCTCAGTGAAGTGGCTCTGCACAACCCCTTGGTGCCATCTTCTGCCTATGGAGGATTTTGCCACCAGACCAATCCAAGGGAAAAGATAATCCAGTAGCAATGAGGTGAAGGTTGGAGAAACTTATTTGATGGTAGTGCGCCACTGCCTATTGCCTGGCATTTTCAGCCAATGGATCATGACTGCACAGAGCTGGTTGTGCTGCACTAGGACTTCAAGGGATGGTTGCATTAGCCTAGGGATAACATAAATATATGAAAGCACTGCCACAGCAACTTGTTTGTTTCAGGTCAAGGCACTGCAAATGCCCCTAGGTAATCAGATCCAATAAAAACACTGGCTACCTTGACCTTTGAAGCTAATGAATTGTGTTGCAATCAGTTACACTCTTTTTCTTTCACACTTTTTCTTTCATCTCCATCTTTCTCCCTTTATTTTATGCACTCCAATGGTAATGCAAATTTTCTTCCTTTACAACTGAGGATAAAAAGGTTTTCCATAGGAATTGTTATTTTCTTTTCTAAACAGATGGATATATTAATAAAGAGAGGTTTTTATATGGTCTTATATTTAATGGCTAAGGAATTGAATATCAGTGAAAAGAACTACACTTCAGATACTGATCTTGTATTTTTAGCCAAATAATATGAACACCACAGATAGCTATGGGGTAATCTATTTGGTTTACTGTATTGAAGAGTATCTTGACTGATCCAGTCCATAAAAACTTTGCCAAATTGCACAGATCTATTAATTTTTTGCTTGTAGTACACTGGTTTTTTTACAAAAATGCTTTATGTGGCTTCGGAGTATATTACACTAACAATCCTGCTTGTATACATTAATGTTTTATATTACTGAAGGCATAACTTCTGACGTTTTCTGAAAGATCCCAATATTGTAGATACTAAAGGACAGAGCCTATAAACTAAGAAGCTTCCTAACTTGAGAAGGAGAGGTAAGCCTTTAAATCTGAAATCACTAATTGAAATCTTGTCCATAAAAAATCAAGAGCTTGATCACTGAAATACCCTCATTTTTCTTTCCTGTATGTGTACACATTGAGAATGTGACCAGAGTGGGCATTGGACTGTTCCCTTTAAGTGGCACCTTTATGCTGAGGCCAGGGATATATGACTTTGGGAAAATATGTTGTCTTAATGAAGAATATTATTCCTACAGAAAAGGATTATGGCCTACTGATAGAAAGATATTTGCAATGGGAAATCTTTGGCAATGTTGAAATTCGCTGTTGCCGAGCTTTTTAAAATAAAGATCCTCTAAAGTCTTAAAAGGGTTGGGTTTTTTTTAATAATATTTGCAGTACCAGAGTGATGCTGTTGAGAGCTGAGTTGAAGAAAGCATGCTGTCAACTCTGCAACTCACACAGGTTGTTCACATACTTCTCGTATGCAGCTATCAGTGTGGTTATACACAGGAGAGGGGAGATAACGATTTTCCATCAAATGGCCATCCTTCTGCTTTTTGTAACATTGCCAGTCAGAAGCCTATGGAGTATGGCTTCTGCTGCAGTACAGAATGATTAATCACCAGCTAGGAAGGAAGAGCTGCTTACTTCCCTGTTCCATGTAGAAATAACAGAGCTTTGACATGTAGATTGATGTGAGCACAACAGGTCCTCCCAAGCTCTCTGACACTGGGGGATACTCAGTAATGTTCCAGAGTGGAAAGCCATGTTTAATTTGCATATGAATTCACATACATATTTTAGCCATAATGTAATCCTGAAGTATTGCTGATTTGTGTTCTACTCTTCTATAAGAAACAATCAGCTATGAAATCAACACCATTTATACCAGAATGCTGTAAAGACAAGTTGCAGAGTGCTTCTGTATCTGCAGTGAATCATGACTGCATAGGGTCTCTGCTGATCCCAGCTTCCCAACCCCTTTGCTCAGTCATTCTCGTGAATGATGCAGAACTACAAGAGGAAAAAATACTTCCATCTCACACCTCTTCTAATAGCTAGTCGTCATTTTGTCTCCTTGAAACTTCTCATTCCTGCTTCTCTCTAGCCTACCTCTCACCCAGGATCACTGTTCCTGTGAGAGAAGAAGCTGGGACAAAAGCTTATGATCTTCCTCTCTGCCAAAGTATGTTTTCCAGGTGAATAGGAATGATGAAGTGAGAGAAAGCAATTGTTCCATCTATTCACAGATTTCACAGAATATGCTGAGTTGGAAGGGACCCACAAGGATCGTTGTCCTTAGCTTTGCACAGGATCATCCCCAAGAGTCACACCATGTGCCTGAGAGAATCATTCAAATGCTTCTTGAACTCTATCAGGCTTGGTACTGTGACCACTTCCCTGAGGAGCCTGTTCCAGTGCCCAGCCACCCTCTGGGTAGAGAACCTTTTTCTAATATCCAACCTAAATCCCTCCTGACACAACTTTAGGCCATTCCCTTGTGTTCTGTCACTGGTCACTTCTCTTCCCCTCACAAGGAAGTTGTAGACTGCAATGAGGTCTCCGCTCATTCTCCTCTTCTCCAGGCTGAACAGACCAAGTGACCTCAACCACTTCTATTGTAGTGCCCAAAACTGCACACAATATTCAAGCTGAGGCCACCCCAGTGCAGAGCAGAGCAGGACAGTCCCGTCCCTTGACCAGCTGGCGATGCTTTGCCTGATGCCCCCCAGGGCACAGTTGGCCCTCCTGGCTGCCAGGGCACTGCTGACTCATATTCAATGTGCCATCGACCAGGACTACCAAGTCTCTTTCCATGGCACTGCTTTCCAGCATCTCATTCCCCAGTCTGTACATACATCTGGGGTTGTCCCATCCCACATGCAGAATCTGGCACTTCCCCTTGTTAAACTTCATATGGTTGGTGATTGCCCAGTCCTCTAATTTGTTGAGGTCTCTCTTCAGGGCCTCCCTGTTTTCAAGGGAGTCAATAGCTCCTCCTAGTTTTGTGTCATCTGCAAACTTGCTTAGTATCCCTTCCAGTCCTTTGTCCAAGTCCATTATGAAGATGTTGAAAAGCACAGGGCCTAAGATGGAGTCCTGTGGAACCCCATTAGTGGCAAATTACCAGTCTGATGTTACCCCGTTCACTATTACCTTCTGTACTCGACCTGTGACCCAATTCTGCTATGCAGTCATTGCCTTTAAAATACTGTGTAAGGTGCTTGGATGCTGCAAAAGCATGGTGCAAGAGTTCTCTCATATAGGAAAAATCCACTGCCCTGTTCCTGTGTATAAGAAGTGACTGTTAACAGAATGTAATGTAGGTTCCTGTGGTCACTGCTAGATGTGAGTACCAGATGCTCATTCTAAATGGGATTATCTGATCTGCTATAGTAGGAGACTGAATAGTAGATGAGAGAAACTAGTGTTCTCTCCAGGTACGTGAAGGGGCGCAAGGTATTGTAATGGGAGGGACTGACAGATGCTCTGATCTGCTTTGGCAAAGGCTGTGCTACGTATAGATTTTTCTGAACTGCTTAGTAGAAAATTGGAGGAAGTGACTTAAGAAGGCAACAGGAAAGTCAGTTATCAATTGGAGTCTTTCAAAAAGGCAAACAATTTTCTTGTTCTTTTCTGTATAGTGACTTCTACATTGTACCCTGTCACAGCTTCCATTTTTTGTATTTGACAGCTTAGTCTTTTCCTTTAAATACAGAAATCCAAGAGCAGAGTACTAGTGTTTTACCATGTGTGTCCCCAGTTGCCACTAAGAGTTGAAGTCTGCCTTGGACTGAGGCCAGAATAGATGCCTCCAGGCTGGACAGCTCTGAAGAACATAGAAACTAGATAAGTCATGTATGAAAATCAAAGTGTATCAGTTCTGTAGACAAAAAAGAAAGAAGCAACCAAAATTAGGAATTCCAGCTCTCCAGAAAGAGGAAGGTCAGACTTGGCTTTCTAAATAAGGCACACAGTAATCAAAAGACTTTTGGCCGATATGTACAATTTCTACTCTTTTTCCTCTAAAGACACCATCCTTAAGAAATGTTCAGTATTACTTGAAACATGCAGTTTAAAACACTTAGTTTTCTCATGCATATTTTGGAATTGAACCTGCTTGTAATATACTTTTACAAAGTAAAGAGGAACTGGAATCATATGTTTCTATTTGTCTTCATAGCTAAACACTGTTCTACACATACACAAAATATATATTAAGCTGATCCATATATATTCAAATATATGGATATATAAAACCATGTATGTTTAGGCTGTCATAGCACAAAACTGGAAATCAGGTCAATCTGAACCTATTTTCAGATCAGCTGCTGCCCTGCTTTGCAATGTTGAATTTGACACTTGAATTCTAACTTTCTGGTCGTAAAGTGTGGAGGTATATCTTTCCTAGGATAGTGCTCCATTAACTTAGTGGTCATAAAATACCTTGAAACTGGATGAAAATTAAGTTTATAGAGGAATGCAGGGTAGTGTGATGTCAGATAGGAGACACAGGACCTAGGACCATCCAGGAACTTCAGAGGAGAACTTCTTGTAGAATAACCTTAGATTGAAACAGTTTGTTTCACTGTGGAATGTTATAAAATGCCTTCAGTAGGAGCACATGAGGAGTGGTGATGGTTCTACTCAAAAAAAGGCAGGCGAAAGGCAGGGAAATAGGCTGAAAGGATATGTGGTGACCATCTGCTGAGATCTTTCCATGTATTTGTTGGGAACTATTTCAGCTGTTCTGACAGCCTGCCTGAAAGGATCAAAACAACCTGCCTCACGCAGGCATCAGCAATAGTAGCAGAGGACAATGATCCTAGGTCCTTAAGTTGTCTGAAGCTGTGTTCTAGGAAGGAAACTTTTTCTCAATTTCCTTGGTAACAAACCATTTCAACCAGGACTTCTACTGTGATTCTCTTGTGATGTGCTTTTGAGGTAGATATGTACTCTTCTCTCAGAGATAGGAAAGTAAATGCAGAAGCTCGAGTGTTTCATGTAAGGCTGCAGAGTGAATCTGTGGCATGCCAGAGGATGAATCCAGAGTATATGACTCAGTTCACTTACTGTGACTAGATGGTGCTGTCTCTGATGTATGCAGTCATTTCAGTTACTGCTTATGGCTTAAAATAGGCATCAAACAGGTGTTTTAGCTAGTGTAGTACCCACCTTGTTTCCTCAGTGTCATGTCCTGTTCTCATTTGCCCAAGAGCATTTCTGATACTTGCAGCTGTTTTCTTTTTTTTTCTTTCATTTATAATGAGGGTAAAAAGAAGCTCATGAAACCACTTGCTCAATCTAGACAGATGTCTGTCTGATCAGTTCTTTAAAAAAAACTTCTAAAAATGAAGATTCTGCAACTTCCTTGTAAAAACCTTTTCAATGTTTATTTACCTTTGTCTTTAGAAAATTCATCCTATCTGAAATCTCCATTTCTTGAAATTAAGCTCATAATTCTTGTCATGTCCATCTTGCAAGTCATGTTCTTTTCAGCACACTTTTACATATTTTTATACTGCTGCCATGTTCAGGCCCAAGCTGAAGAACAAGTTATTTTGTCTTTCTTCTGGGCTCTATTTTCTAGAGCTCTGATTGTTCTTGTTACTGTGTCTTTGACAGTCTCCAGCTGTTTGCCCTGTAACTTCACAGGCTCTGTATCATCTAAACACAGTGTTCAAGAGAAAGATTTACCAACATTGAATACATTGTACAGGTGACAATACTAGACCTCTTGTTTGTATTTGTGCAATAGACTATAGGTGTATTTATACACCTTGGTTTATTGTTCCCCATTTTAACATCAGCATCAGTTTTTTGACTGCTGCGTGTCCTGCAATGTACTCTTATGTCTAAGTCCTCCTCTTCACAACTGCTGCCAGGCTGATCACTCCCCATTCTGCAGACAGGCAGATTTATTCTAACCTAGTATAGAAATTGCATTTGTCTTTATTGGATTGCACCTCCTATATTTTCAATGATTTCTCCAAATTTCCAATTTCAAAATCAAATTGAAGTAAATTCTGGTTTTCAGTTTTGCTGCAAATTCCCAATTTGATTAACCTGAAGATTTTATTAAACCATCTTTTATCTATCCTCCAGGTCGTAAATAAATTAAGCATTAATACCAAAAGCAGGACAAACCTACTTAATATAGCCTTCCATTTTAATTCAGAACTACTGCTAATTATTCTCAGAATATGGTTTTTCAGTTGGCTTTGTGCCATTGTGTAGCAGTATGTTTCCCTGTGGCATGTGAGACCCTGTTGAAGGATATTCAAGGTATAACATATTCTAGTTTTACCCTCATCAACAGTCTGTGGAGAAAACTGGCTTTGACAGAGCTTGGTTTTGAAAAATCCAGTCATTCTCAGTTGTTGTTACTCACCCCCTCATTGTCTTACAAACATTTTCAGTTTGAAAATTCTTCCCATCTTTTCCAGTACTTGAATGCTGAAGCTGATAATCTCATAGAAAAATTACAGGAGGGATCATGATCCTGAAATTCCCTCTCTAGTACCTGCCAAGTCACTGACTTTAATAAGTAAATTGTTTAGAAGTCCTTACTGTCTGTGATAAAAGGATAATGATTATTACAGGTAGAATATCAGAATCAGGATGTTCAATAAATTATCCCTGTGTTTATTTGACAGTGAAGAAGTTAAGCACGAAGTTACAGTTCCTAGAAAGTACTACAGAGTTATGGAGTAATTTCTTGGAAACTGTTCTATGGTGGAAGATACATGCCTCAAACCTGCTTTTTTCCAGAAGACAGAGATCAGAATATTCTAAGGGAATGGGTCCTTAGAAGGGACCCATTCTAAGGGAATGGGTCCTTCTATTCAAAAAGAAGTTTTGAATAGAATAGAGGAGTAACAACTCAAAATGAAACTCATTAACAACTCAAAATAAAAAAGACTCATTGAAATAACTGCTGTAGAACAGAAACAGAGTACACATTATTTTGATACATATTTATGTAGCCCAGTGATTGTGACTTTAGGAAAGTTGGTTGGATTGGTAATTAAATGAATTTACTGTATGAAACAGTACCTAAGTTAATATGATATGAGAGTGAGAATCTGGGATTGACTTTCTCTAATATGCCAGTATTAATCCATACAGTGGGTGTAGTAAAACAAATAAATGGGACTTATTTAGTCTTTCAAAAATTCCTTGTAAGAGCTGATAAGGAAGCAAAGCTGTCAGGTTGTAAGCAATAAATGTCTGTCATTGATTTGAAACTGGTAAAGGACAGAAAACTGAAAAGAGAAATAAATGCTTGATTTTCAGGTTAATAGAAAAATGGCAAAAGGTTAATGGAAGGATGCCTCAAGCTTCTGTTTGAGGACCACTGTTATTTAGTCAGTGAGGTGGAAAAGGAAGTAGGTAGTGAAGTTACAAGATTTGCAGATAATAAGAAATTATTTATGAAAGTCAGTGTTAAAGAAGACTGAAGAATTTCAGAGTCACCTAATAAAGGAGGTTGTATTGACAGCAGAACATCCTGTGCAATGCTTCGTTGACAACTACAAAGTAATGCCTGTTACAAGGAATAATTTGAATTGTTCATACACATTACTAGGTTCTAAATTAACTGTAACCATTCAGGGAGAAAAAAAATAAACCTAGGGGACATTGCCAGCAGCTCAGTAAAAACATCTGCTCATTGCACAGCAGAAGTCAAAAAGCAAGCATTACACTGTGCTACAGAAATAATGGGTTAGAAAATTCCACTGATCATGGCATTATATAAAACAATAGTACACCCTTACCAAGGATGCAACATTTATTTCTGCTCGTAGAATCATGAAATAGTATAACTAAAGGAAGTTCAAAAAAACAGCTGCTAATGTTGACAGGAAACACAAGCATAAATTACAGCAGGAAATACATTGGAGGCTGTGGCTGTCACAGAAAAAAGCAAGCAAGCAGGCACAGGGAAAATTTTTGAATGATTTGGGAAAGAAATACTGAATGTTCTTATTTGTCCTTTCCCAAACTGCAAGAACAGGAGGATTTCAGAGGATTTGAAAGGTGATATATTTGAAGATAATGAAAGAAAATGTGTTGCATTCAAAAGATAATTAACCTGTAAAACTAATTACAAAAAGAGCCTAAACCAAAGAATTTATCAGTACTCAAAGGAGGATTAAACAAATGTATACTAATGAGAAAATCCTCAGTAATATTTTATAAGATTCCAAAAAGAGATTTCAATTTGTTTTAAGGCATTAACAGAAACACAGTATGGAACTGCAGAGAAACAGTAGGTGTGGTTCAAGGTGCCGCATGAAATGGTGGGTATAGTCTTCTTCTGGAGATAGCAACTGGCATTTGTGCTGGGGAGTGTGTGGTACTGGTCTAGGTAGGTAGATCACTCATCTGATCTGCTTGGGTAATTACCACTTTCTTAAGGATGACATCAAATTTGGTAAATGAAAATTTATAAACCGTGTTACAAGTTTAGACTATAGAGTTCATTTTGGCTTCCCTTTTCAGATGGAAGCATCTGTTGCTTAGAATGTGATCTCATCAAGTCGGTGTTAATGTAGCACAGGTTATATCAGTAATGGTAGTGTACCAGATTATAATTACCGTTTTAGCACAATGTAACAAGGACAGAATCCATCACATTATCCCTTCAAATACTAGAATTTATTGTATAATAGAATAACAAATTCCTGTGTATAATTCATCACCTTCTGTTTGAAGAAACCGTCTGAAGAAGGTTTTGAGCCTGGGAACACTCATCAACATGTGCATGTAGCTTAAAAAAAAAAGTCCACTTCACTAACCTTATACATAGCAGCAAGATCAACTGTACAATGTATGCCAAAGATAAGGAGGTGCTGGTACAATTAAAGCTTTTCCTTGTTATGAATCATTAATGTGATCAAACAGTGAACTACACAGTGGATGGAAAATTAAATCCAGACTTCATTTTCATAGTTGTCAGGCATGAAAGAAAAGACCACAGATTCATTAAAAGATCTCTTACTACGTAGACTTCATTTTTACTTCAAAGTGTGCTGAAAAGACCCTTCCATGGAGTAATCCAACATACATATGGTATTTTACATATGTAAAAAATCAAACCAGCTTGCCCTTTAAAACCCAGTGGTACAAAGTCTCCCCGTGTTAAGCACACTGAACATAACTAGCTTCACAATTTAGTTTTCTTAAGGAGCAATAACGTAGTTATCATTAAACACCTCAGGAAACTAGCTTTAATAATATTCTTTGGTTATCAGAGCTATCATTTTTCCTTCAGGCAGAGCTGAGGAAATACGAAGTTAAAACCATCACTGAGTGTGATAATGAAGTCAGTTCATTTCAGTGCAAGACCATAGTAATTCTTTATCGCTCCAAACGGGTTGTTGGGCTGAAAGCTGTTTTTCTAGTTGGCAGAGTTGCTGAGTTCACAGATAACTATCATTTTCAGAACATATTTTGCTGCGTGTGGAAGAGCAAGAATATAAGAAGTACTCCAAAAACCATCAAAACCCAAGAGATGGGTTTACAAAAGAATTTCCACAAAAGAAAACAGAATTGCACTGCCTTTCTAAGCTTCTACCTACCTTAGATTTTCATTCAAACAGGGAACTGACTATTTATATTTATACTTGAACTCATATGCCTGTCTCTCATTTAACTTAGCATCTTACACACATGCATTGCATGTTCCTGCTCACATTTACCCTTGCTCACACAATTGTGTAAATTCTTCATTCCCCAGCACCGGAAGAGCTTATCTTTACACACTCTCAGAATAAAAACTTTTTCACAGAATCACAGAATCATTTAGGTTGGAAAAGACCTCTGAGATCATCAAATTCAACCTATGACCAAACACCACCCAGTCAACTAGACTATGGCACTAAGTACCACATCCAGTTTTTCCTTAAACACTTCCAGGGGTGGTGACTCTACCACCTCCCAGAGCAGCCCATTTCAATATCTAATCACCCTTTCTGTGAAGAATTTCTTCCTAGTGTCCAACCTAAGCCTCCCCTGGCACAGCTTAAGACTATTCCCTTTTGTCCTGTCACTTGTTACCTGGGAGAAGAGGCCAACACTCACCTGGCTATAACTTCCTTTCAGGTAGTTGTAGAGAGTGATGAGGTCTCCCCTGAGCCTCCTCTTCTCCAGGCTGAACAACCCCAGGTCTCTCAGCCACTCCTCACAGGACATGTGATCTAGACCCTTCACCAGCTTTGTTGCCCTTCTCCGAAACCACTCCAACACCTCAATGTCCCGCCTCCTTCTATTTTCACACATACATATACGCAGGCATACAAAATTATATTACGTACATATGTAAATACAAATTCTAATCTCCTCACACAATGAATAAGTATCAGATAAAGGTAAAGTATGTAATTAGTTTGAAAGTCATAAACAGGGCTAAAGCTTTGTTAGGTTCTTCTCTGAATCATTTATTTAATATTCATGGAATCACAGAATATGCTGAGTTGGAAAAGACCCACAAGGATCATCGAGTCCAACTCTTATCTTTGCATAGGATTGTCCCCAAGAGTCACACCATGTGCCTGAGAACATTGTCTAAATGCTTCTTGAACTCAAGACTGGCTTGGTGCTGTGACCAGTTTCCTGGGGAGCCTGTTACAGTGCCCAAACACTCTGGATGAAAAACCTTTTCCTGATATCTAACCTAAACCTCCTCCAACTCAGCTTCATGCCATTCCCTCAAGTCTTGTCACTGGTCATGAGAGTGAAGAAGTTGGTACTTACCCCTCTGTTTCCACTCATGAGGATGTTGAAGACCACAGTGAGGTCTCCACTCAATCTGCTCTTCTCCAGGCTTAACAGACCAAGTGACCTCAGCCACTCCTCATATGGCTTCCACTCAAGGCCCTTCACCATCCTCATGGCCCTCCATTGGACACTCTCTAATAGCTTTATATCTTTCTGATATTGTGGTGCCCAAAACTGCCACAATATTCAAGATGAGGCCACACCAGTGCAGAGCAGAGTGGGACAATCCCCTCTCTCGGCTGGCTGGTGATACTTTGCCTGATGCCCCCCCAGACATGGTTGGCCCTCCTGGCTGCCAGGGCACTGCTGACTCATATTCAACTTGCCACAGACCAGGACCCCCAGGTCCCTTTCCACAGCACTGCTCTCCAGCATCTCATTTCCTAGTCTATGCACACGAACAGGGTTGCCCTGTCCTAGGTGCAGAATCCAGTGCTTGCCCTTGTTGAACTTCATATGGTTGGTGATTACCCATCTGTCTAATTTTTCAAGGTTTCTCTGCAGGGCCTCTCTTAATTGACTTGCAGTCAGTTACTGTAGCAGAGCTTCACCATATCAAACATCTACAACCTCAAATGCTTTAAAATCTATTTCCACTTTCTAATAATCCCTCTGTGCCTTCCTGGGCTTATATTTTATTATATAGTGCATACACACACTGGTACAAAGAGGCAGCTGCTTCTGATCCTATGAAATTAAATTTGTATCCATGTTGTTTCCTGTTTCACCTTTTGAAACAAATACTTTTCTTCTCCTGAGACAGCCCATAAGCATACAGTAACTCTCGAGAGGTCAGAAGTTATGGTATCCTGAATTTGCAGATGACAAAACTTGAAGTGTTATTTAGCTGTACCTCTAAGGGCAATGGTCTTGACAGTTCTGGTAAAACTAGGTAAAGGTCATTTGGGACATCCTATGTATTGGAAACTCTGAAACAATTTTATATGAAGAAATATGAAACAAAGTGCCCCTATAACACTATCAAAGGAACAGGGTTTTTAACTTTCTGAGAACTGCTTGAATCCTGATCCATGAAGTAATTTCACTAAGCCACAAGCCACTAAAGGGAATGGTGTTGTTCCAGAGATGGTGCAGTATGAGCCGTATGAGTCACACTGACAAAAAATGAAACAATTAGGTAGCAATAGTAATATTTATATCTACTCCTGAATTTAGTGCAGCAATAGTTGAATTAGAACCTCTAACTAGTGTTATGTACAGAGGAAATGGAGATGCTTCATCAAGTCAGCTGATGATGCCGTAGATGCTGAAAGGAACACAAGGCTCTTCTTAGCCTATTTGTGCTAAGGTACCATACTGCTATGTAAATAGCAAATGATCCTGTAAGTAGGCTATCTGCAGAGCTTGTCAGGCCCAAACAAAGAGTTTCAAAACAACTTTGAACAGAATTGTCTTTCCTGTGATATTGTTGCATGACACTTCAGATGCCTAAATAAGAAAAACTGAGGTAAAAATTAAAACATAAGCTAAGCTGATGAGAAATGACACAAATTATGAATGTGCATTGTTTGCTAAATGATACTGAAGCAAGAGCACTGTAATAGACATTACATGTTTAAGGAGTATAAATGCTTTAGAGTGATGCATTGAGGGCATATGTCTAGGTGTATTGGGCTGAAGCTATGATTAAATAAATTTAGGCTGAAAGCAGAAACAATTTTATAAAAACAAGACTTGGTAAACTGTGGAATAGTCTCCCCAGAAAAGAACATCCTTGCTCAGCAAATTTAAATCTGGATTGTACAGGTTATTACTGAATGTATTGTGTGGGACTGTACTGCCCTGGCTGCGAGAAAGTCAAGGGTGGGTTAGGTAATAGGATAAATACATTGAAATACATACCTTTCACTCCTGTTTTCTGTTATTTAGTTTTTATATAACAGGGTCTTGAGGGGACTTAGTCCCAAAAACACTTAGGATATTTATTTCTAAAGAAAGCAGTCAGTTAAGAAATTGAATCAACTTGAAATTCTTAACCAGTGATATTTTTATAAAACTGTTGCAGAAAGGAAAGTGGTGATCTGTGCCAGCCAGACCACTGCAGCAATGCTAGCAGCTAGCCAGTTACTCATGCCAGTGGCAATAGCTGTCCCCAGTGTGACCAAACCAACAGTAACAGCTGCTTCTATTTTTGTCATGGTTCACATGGCCACAAGGAAAGGCAGATTGATTTTATTTCAGCTGTGTCCTAATCGTAGTCCCATCTTTGTGTCTCGTCCATAGCAGTGTTCCAAACCCCCCACAGATTTTCCATACTAAACAGAAACTGACATTTTAAGTGTGCCAGGGCTTGTGAAATGTTGATTAAAGCTTCATGTTGCAGATGTGATGCAGAGATTATCTTTTATTCTTCTCTGCAAGTGATTTTTTCTTGGCATTTTTGCTGGTATCTGCTGTATACCACTTTCAGCCTGAACTTTCGAAAAGGAGCCTGTCCTAGCTGGGATGACTCCAAGATATATTGTGGCTTTTCTGTCTTTTACTTCTGTGACTTTGTTTTCTGTTAATGACTCGAGTGATTCAGAGCTGCAGCAAAACCAGGTGCTGCATGCTCAAGTCAACAGAGCACAAAGCAGAAGGGTCTTCTTCACATCCTACTCCAAACCCAGAGTGTTATATTACAAAACACTCTGAGCTATTACTCTGAGCTAATAGCTCTGAGCTATTGCTGACTGCTATTAAAACCAAGCCTAATAAACAGTAGATCAGTTAACTCCACCTTTTTGGCCTCTCCCCTTGGTAAAACCATAGTAAATACCTGCACAGAATGCTGTAGTCCTGAACAGAAATAGGCAACTTTGCTTTGAACAAATGTGC
The DNA here is from genome assembly GCF_003945725.1 of Corapipo altera. Classification (NCBI taxonomy): domain Eukaryota; kingdom Metazoa; phylum Chordata; class Aves; order Passeriformes; family Pipridae; genus Corapipo; species Corapipo altera. Next base: position 16,323,626 of record NW_020884878.1, on the reverse strand, counting down.
ATGGATATTAGGAGTAGTTTAACCATAGCAGCCCAGGGCTCCATGCAGATAATTTTACATGGTTGAGAAACAGGCAAAATTAGCCAATGTTGTATGCAGCATCACATGGCCTTATTGCTTCTAGTATTCAAATCTACTAATTTAAATTGCAAGTATTTTTTCACAAGACTGGATAGTGCAATTTCAGTACCTATTAGGTACATTGTACATAGAGAACTGCACACCTGAATGGTAGAAAAGCTCCTACTAATAGCTAGTAAATCTCTGATCTGTTTCTTATTAATGAAAGAAATTAAAAAATAGCTTTGTCTTTCAAATCCACGCTGGTTTTAAAACTTCTATTTAGCTTTATTCAAAGAAATATTGCATATGTATGTATATTTGCTTTTACCGAAACTAGGTTATTAGTTTGTATAAATAGGTACCTTTGTTATTCAAATACACATACTGGTTCTAATGCATAATTTATTTTGCATGTACACTTCTGTTATTTTAAGTTTCACAGTAATTGAATACTTCTTATATACACAAATACGTAAAATTATATGGAATTATTCTAGTTTTGAATTAATAAACTGTGGACATTCAAATTATCTAGAATATTTCTGCTACTGGATAGCATTAATAAAAATTGCTCTGAATTTTACGATTGCTACTATTACTAACTGAACAAAGATGTGTTTGCCTTGTGATTACATCTAATCATGCTTGGCATAATTTACTGTAATGATGATTAACTCCATATACTTAATTGACCGGTGTGTATGTGAATTGACCTTATCTTTCCCTGTCTATTCAACATATATATGTAATATATAGATAGTTACACTCAGCATAGCATGATTGTAGGCTGGAATACTAGAACCTTTCTTCCTGGATAATGAAGTACAATGCGAAGGCTTTTCTTGTCAGAATAGTTTGGGTTTTCTTTTTAGTGGGGAAGGGAAGCATTCAAATTTCAGAGTGGGAAGAGTTTTCAGAAGAGAATGAGATTCTCTCATGCTTTATGGCATTTAAATCAGTAGCACGACACCGCAGAAATAGTTTTGAGTCAAAGTTATCTCTGTTCTTTACAGTTCTGAGGTGAAAAGGTTCTTCGGGTAAGTCAAAACACTGCATCTCTTCTACTCTAAGCTTCTGTGAGCTAAAAAGAAAATCTATAGTGTGTGTTTGTAAATGTATCTCTTAATCTGCAAAAGTCATTGAGAAATATTGACCAAAAGGAAAGTATTCTGTCCCATCCAGTGTGATACAGTTGAAAGTTAATGCTCCCCAAAATATTTTTGTGTTTCTATGTTCCTTTTTTATAACTTTTTACCATCCTTGGGAATGAACAGAGCACTAAATGTTTTAGGTCCCTAATAGGCTACATATTTGTCTTTCTAGTCTGTTCAAGCTTCATTTCCCTCATTTCTCATATGCATCTTTCTTTTGCAGAGTGCAAAAGCTGTGTGGTAATGTGCAGAAATAGCACACGGCATTTTAGAACAGGAGAAGCTGGTGATTCAGATTTAAGTAGGTGCAAATCCACTTAATTCCTAAAGTTGCTTTTTTTAATCTCCATTTTCATGAAGACCAAGGAGGAAAAAAAAAAGCAACAAAATATGTCATATCCAGTTCAGACTTCTGTAGGTACTGATCCAATAAATAAGTTAGGCCTGCTTCTCTGGAAATGTTGAAAGACTATTTGTTGTCCAAGAAAGCGAGGCATTTACTCGATCACTGAATACTTCTTGTAGTGTGGTACTTCTTCAGTTACCTTATGGGATGAATTGTTCTATCTCTTTGATTTTACTTTTATGTAGTGTATTTCCAAATAGGCAAGTCTGTAAATAGATGGTCAGAAATTGGACAGGTCATATAGGATGCTGAAGACGTAGTTATGATTGTACAAATTAGTTTGCTTGGTGAAAGAAATTAGGAACTCTGGTTAAGATACAGTAATTGACTACGTCAGTACAAAATGCACTAATCAAAGCCATCAATGAAGGTAATTAAGTGAAACTGCTTTTCTTTTGAATAGAAACTGTAGAAATTGTGGGTACTGCATCAGGAGGAGCTTATTGGCAGTATCTAGAAGCTAAAGGAAAATAAGTGCATAGACCGTTTTAATGAAATTGTAGAAGTACATTCACTTCTACTCTCAGAAGTTAGAATTAGCCCAACAAATATTATTTCTGAATGGAATTACACATTAGCAAGGAAGTGGTCTAGCCATCATTGTGCTGAGAAGAGCATCTTCCCCAAGCACTACCCACCAGGTGTGAACAGCAAATTGTGTTGTATTATAAAGGGTGCAAATTAAAAAGATTAGATTTTTAGATTATTTGTGAATGTTTCACTTTTGTGGCATTTAGTTTATGAAGATAGGAGTGCAATGATTTTGAATTAATTTGATATCTGAAAGATGCTCTTTTCAGTACAGTGTAAAAGGTAGGGAAGGGGGGGGAAGTGAAGAAAGGTAATGTCAAACTTCAAAAGAGTTTTTGGAGGATAGAATGTGAAACTTACTTGTATGTTATTAAACTTTTCACACCATTCCCTGAATGCTTGCAGCCAAGTAATTTTGCCATTCCTGTTTTCATTTTTCTGGCCTGAAATCTAAGAGGTGCAGTATGCAGCACACCTGTCTGAGTAATGACCCATAAAACTTGTTTATTTTACATTAAAAAATTATGTGAATAAAGCTGAACTGCAGAGTGAATGAAGGACTTAATTATATGAAATTGTCACTCACCCTTATTGAGAGGACAAATAACTGCTTCATTGCCTTGACCTTGTCCATAAAGCTAAGTCGCATATTTATACGTTTCTGAGCATGATAGAGTACTGAAGAAAAGCTCAAAGCTAGAGGCTGATAACATTTGTAGCCAGGGCTATGACAAAGAGAAGGCTGGTGTAAAAACTGGCCTTACTTTACATCTAGTTGTTTTTTTGTTTACAAGGCAGCTGGAAAGCAATGCAACTTTTTATTTTGAAGTAATTTAAACTGTTCCTACTGAAACTTCAGTTTTGTTATTTGTAAATCACATATCTAGGGATCACCAGTTGCCAGGCTTGGGGGCAGAGATTAGTTTCTTGCTTTAGGGTATAGAGAAGGACTAAAGTTACTTATATTTTTTGTAATATGTTAGTAAAGTATAAGGAAGGGGTGGTAATTGTGCTAATTGTGCTAGGCTGTTGCTTTATTGAAACAGTGAAAGATTTTGTGGATGGAGAAGAATATGGGAGGCAAGGAGAAGAAAAGGTCAGAGGAAGACATCATGCTAGGAAGAGGGAATGAAAGATAGGTAGGTCAGTGAAACTGAAGAAGTGTTGCCAGTGCTGGTGGACTGTCAGCTGGTTTACCTTGGCAGGGATAGGGCATTTGTCTTTCCAGCCAGAGCTCTGATAAACACTGCTTCATGCATGAGAAAAATGCTTTATCTAAATCTCAGAAAAAAAAAGTCCTATTCAGGTGGAAGTTCTGTTTTGTTTGAAAGCTTTGGGGTTTATGGTATTTGATCCTAACTAACTTACATATCTTGAGTCAGTAATATGGTCCTTACTTCTAGCAGCAGGTCAGATGGAATTTCACTATTGAGATCATCCATCATTGAAAATTGTTTTATTTTCTTTTTCACACCAAGGTCTGAAATGAGGTTCTCTATAAAGAAATCTGGGCTAGGATGTGCAATAGTCTTGAAGTGGTTCCTGTGTGAATTGTATATCAAATGGCAGACTGGAGAACAAAGGATTAAAAAGATCTTCCAAGTTTCTCATTTCGGAATTGATTCTTATTCATTAGCATGGAGACAGCATGGTCTAATGGTGTCATGAAGGCATAAACAATAACTGTTAGAAGTTACTTATTGCTGTTAGTATAAAGCTTTTACAGATAATATTTTAATATTTTCCAAAAAAACAAAACAAACAACACAACAGCAAAGACATTTTAGCAAGGTAAATATTTTTAAAAAAATTACTGTTACTTAGTTTAAAGTATTATTGCACAAAGTTACGGAACAAAACATCATGCACTCAGCATTTGTAACAGCATACAAAACAATTTCTATTTCTAACCTGAGCTTTTCTAATATGCCTAATATGTCCAGAACTAACCTATACACTCTGATACTTCTTTGCCCCCCAAATCTGCAATGCTGTGGAAGTAGACAGACAGGCAGATGCATAAGACTCTGCTGTAGAGTCAGTGTATGACAAAAATTTTAGCTCTATTGCATTAGGAGATATTACAGTGATTGCATAACTCAGGGATTAGGATATTCTGCTAATTTTTTGGAGATCAGTACTAGAATAAGATAGCATGCTACAGAGCATGGTGGCATGTGCAGTTGACCCCAGATATATAAAACTGGAAAGAAATATGGGTGAAGATCACAGTACTTTGTCAGAACTGCAGGAGGAGAGGAATATGTAGGAAGTTACACATTAACAGTGAGGATGATTAGCAGTGGTGTTTTAGGGCCTTCAAGTGAGTCAGATCAGGATTTTCAAATGGTTGGTGTGACCCTTTTTTAATAAAGGGTGCCACAATTGTGGATGAAGATATACTTGGCAGAACTCTGCATTTGCAGCCTTTCTTTTCTAGTGAGCACTATCAATTTGTCACATTTTATGAGCAGTAAAAACCTCATCCAGATTATTAAGGGAAAAATAATAATAATTGCTTAATAATTTTCTCGTTTCTGACAAGTAGCATGTATGAAAACAAGCTGTCAGAGAGAGCTCTCTGACTTCTACCTGCACCACCCCAATGCTCACTTTTAATCCTTTTGGTCATTTTTTTCCAATAAGACACTGTATTTATTTCTGTCTCTGACAACTGTTTGAAAAGTTGTATGCCTTTTGCACAGCGCTGCATTATGGACGATGTATTAGGAGTCATATATCCAGCATGCCTTCTTTGCAGGTACCTAATAACTGTGCCTCTGCTCCATAAAGAAAAAGTCTATGACAGGTTTATTCATCTTTTTATTTCCTTGTTGTGCTCTGCTCCCTGCTGAAAAAAAAAAGGATTCCTTTTCACTTCAGCCTCCTTTTCTCTTGACTGGTTTGTAAATGCTAGATGAATTTCATTTGCAAGGATTGCTTTCCTGCCCCACAGACTGCCAGTCACAAAAAAGAACCATTACACAGGCTGCTCTTTGCAAGGATCAAGCAGAAGTTTTGGACTAGAGGGAAGAGAAAGCAAAGTACCAGTGACTGTCTTCTTTCCTTTCAAGATCAGGAAGGATACAGGATTAAAATCACTTGAAACATAAATTGGTTCATGTCTTTACCTTTGAAGACTTTAATTTTGATCTGATTTGAAATAAGTAGAGGTATCTGGTCTAGTTCCTTTCAGCTTGCCTGCTTCTTGCAGGGGGAAGAGCTTTGCTGGTGTTGGGAAGGTTTCCCATGATTTACCATCCCAAAGAACTAAATGCTTCATGATGGGAGTTAAATCCAAAATATCTGCTTCATGAACAAGAATATTGCAAAGACAGTAATTCAACAATCTGATGTTGGATGAGTTGATAAGACCAAGGGAAGAGAAGGGGTATTCTATTTAGTTACATAAAAAAACTTGTCCTTGAATACAGTGGTGCCTCCCATACTGGCCAACATGTAAGGTGAGAGGTCAAAATTTAAACTTTGCTTAGAGATCTCCAATAAATTCATCAAAGTGTACATAGCTACATACAATGCCTTACAGTACACTTTAAATGACCACTTGCCCAGAGAGCATACACCAAAAAGTGATAGAAAAGTTCCCAATCATTTAATTCGGTCTGCTGTAATTATTTCTTAGATCCACATGCATACTTGTGTGTCTGTGTACTACACTCTCCCGTGTCATCTTCCTCACTCACACACATCAGTGCTCTCAGGGGCAGCAAACTCCTTCCCACAAGCAGTGATCTCATTCAGCAGACTGTAAGCACCAAGAAACATGTGAACCCATACTCACACTTAGCATATATAGTAGACAGTTTCCCATGCACACACACTAAAGTCAGGTCACTTTAGCATAGCACTTAAAAAGCTTTCTGTGATCTGCACGTGAAGGCAGAAGGATCAGCTCCAGAAAGTCTCAACCTCTTTGTCTTTTATAGGAGAATGCAAGGAAATTATAGACCTTACAAAAGGGCCTTTGTACAACAGGCAATGGGAATTCATTAATTGATCTAACAGCAAGCACTTGAATATGATTTAGGATTTTTGTGCAACTTTTATTTCAAATCAGTGTATTTCTCTTTCACACCATTTCCTTTTCAGCTGTGATGTTGATAGGAAAAGCTCATGTAAATTGCAGGCAGAGAGTGATGATAGCTTTAATGGAAATAGCTCTTAATGAGGGTATTCATTTTACTGGGCTGCCATGTGCTAGCTCCCCATACCTGTTTCAAAAGCTGGTAGCACCAGTCCTCTTCTATTATCATGAAAGTACATCTCAAATAGGTGTTAGTGCTGCTCCTGCTACCTTAGCCTGAGGGATTTTTTTCCTCTAGTTTACTTGAGGGAACCACTGTCACATAAAAGCAGAGTATCCCAGGCTCAATGTTGAACTCTGCATCAGCAGTCCTGTTACAGGAAGTAAGAACACTGTGTTGTCACAGTTAGGCTGTTGGTTTTTACCTGCTGCTATGTCTTTTTGCTGGTTTTGGCTGATGCACTTGTGTAGGGATTGATCAGGTTGCTTTGTAATGCTGATATATTACTCCCAGTAGGGTATCCCCCACTTTTTATCTTCAGCCCACTCAGCACAAGTAGGAATGAAGAAAATCAGTATATTGTAGCAATAAATTTTGAGATTGGTTTTATTGCCACTGTTTGCTGACTGCCTACAGGTACCTACCCAGAACTTTCACTGTGAGGCACTACAGAGCAAACCATAACTATGGCTTGGAGCTTGAAGAATAAACGGGAGAACCTGCGTGTTACAGAGTTGAGCACTGCGGAACTACCAATATACTCGAAATAAGAAGAGCATTTTATCTAAGGAATAATATTCTGTAGTGATGTTATTTTGTTTTACTACTGCAAGATATGAGGCCAATGATTATTATAGTACACTGAGTTTCTTGTAGTACCTTTCATACTAGCAGCTCAGAAGGCTTTAAAATTCAGTCTTCTTACCAATCTTGGTGAAAATACAATTATATCCAGAGCTAACTGAGGTTATGGCCATTTGAGGGGATTTGAGCAAAGAAAACTCAAAACCTGAATCTTGGGAGAATTAGGTCAGTTCATTCCTGTTATGAATTTCCCATATGATCTTAGGGAAGATAGCCTTTTGGTGCCTTAGTCCCCCTTCTGAAAGTGAGGTTAATAGACTTTACTATCAGTTATGGGGATAAAACATAAAATGTGGTCAGATGCTGTAATAGTGGTGGCCCTATAAGGTAAAGTCTAATATCAGAACTAGCAACAGAAACTAGAAGTCTGGACTTCTGTCTCTGACTAAAATAACAAAATTATACTTGATCTATTGCTTTGTGTTTGGAAAAGTTTAATAATAGAAGACACTATGCCTCCATTCTGTAAGGCCTACATTAACACATCTTTTTATCATTTCTAAAGTGTCATGGGAAGTCCTGCTTGGGTTTCTGGTTTCTTAGCTGATGTTACATGTGCAGTTGTTATTGTCCATATGGAAATCCTCTTGACTTCTTAGTCCAAAACTGCATCTCACTGCCTTCAGAATTGTCAGTCATTATACTCTGGGCCTTTGTTTTGTTTTGATCACCACTGTTATGATTAATCTTAGAACCGCGACTCCTTTTGCTTGCCTGCAACAGCTGCCAAAGACAATAGCTTGTTGAATACAGTTGCATGTAGTTCATGTAAAAAAAAGAAATAATAACACTGTCTGTGAGTTTATTGGAGACATCACTGTAATTGCTTTTTGCATCTTAGGAAAGTAAGGTCCTGGCCAGGAGGAAAAGGACACACAACTTGTGCAGAATTGTAAAAAGCCTTTCTACTCCCAAGGTTCACAAGTTCAGTCTCCCTAGAGATCTATGCAGATATCTTTCTGCCCTGCTACTAGAATTCCCCATGTGACTGCCACACTGCTTATGTCTTTAAGCAACCATTTTCAAGTGTCCTTTTTCTCATCCCTCCTTGGCAAGATAATAGCAAATTGTTAAAGACATTGAAGAGTTAGGAAGGAAGAAAGGCGTAGAAACCTGACACGAATTATCTGATGTGAATTTACTGGAGGAGCATTTATAGGTTTTAACTCGTCAGGCCACCCGGTTTTATTTCCTAGCTGAAGTGCTTCCCTTACTCAAGGCATTGTTGCAAGACTGTGTGTTTTCAAAGGAAAGGAAAATGGGGAGTAAAATGAAATCCTCTTCCCATGGCTGCAACAAGCTCATACAGTCAGAATTTGGCTTCCGTGTTGCCTTTACTTTCTTAATCAAGTAATGAAAATTGATTCTAGGAGTTTTGAAATTAACAGCATTAAAGCAGACGTTGCATGGTCTTGTGTTTTTCATATGTTTCACACTAGTCTCTTCTGGGACTATCTTCCATAATATAATAGCACATGTGGGAGGACCTTTTACTCTGGCCTTTGAAGAATCACTTGTAATAGCTATGGCATTTGCACAAGCACTGTTCTTTTGCATTTAAGACTCACTTTAGCAGTAATAGCTAAAGGATATTAGTCATCTTCTAGTGATTATGTAGAGCATCTATGTATTGAAAAGAAGTTCACGTTTCGAACATAATCTTTCTGGATTCCACCTGTTGTTTGTCTTAAATGACAAGATTTTTAAAGTCAGTGGTAAACCTCTTCCTGGTAACTCTTGAGTGCACCTCAGGTGGTGACGAATAATTAATAACTATCTTAGAAGCCACTGCAAGCCCTGAGCATGATGGGTGCCACAGAATGAAATTTTTCTCTCGTTTCAGAGAAGGTGTTTGACAGCAGCTCTAACAATTTCCACCTGAATCAGCACATCATTCAGTACAGCTGCAGAGCAGTCCCAAGGTTTGCAGAGAGCCACCCTGCAAGCCAGAACCTTGAAAACGTTACACTTCTCTCTATGCACCTTAATTTCTTTGTCTTTGGGAATATTAACTTGTTATTGCATTGAAATGGAAACTAGTAGAAACAACAAAGACTACTGAATTCTTCTCAGGTTGCTTTGTTGTAAACAGCAGCTACCATCTGGCTGCTACTTTTTTTCTCTCATACCATGGAAGTTTTAAGGATCAGGCAATATAAGGAAGACAGCCAGAAGCAGAACTAGATGATAAATTCAGCTGTGTAGCTGGAAAAGTTCAGTGGCCTGCTTGTTTCTTGTTTTTTTTACCCTGCCAGTGGTTATTAAACTTCTCAAGTAATGGCTGCAAGCCCCAGGAGGCTTCCAGGTGAAAATCATTCAAGCTTTTCCCTGGCAGACCTAATGTGGCGAGAGCCAGCATGTGTGCGAGCTCAAATTCCCAGGGCTCTGCAATTTGGCTTAACCTGCACAGGAATGCAGGAGTGTGTGGCGGCAGCACAACCATCTGTTTCAGCGGGGCGTTCAGCTCTGGTGCACTCTTCTCTGCACTCTGATTAATTGCAGCTGTGTACAAATTAGTTTTCTCAAAAAGCTATTTATCGTCCTCAAATTAACTGTATAGGCATTAAACCACAAACAAACAAAGGGACAAAATAAGAGCAATAACATAAACGTCCAGCTTGGAGACCTGTTTTCATCCTGGTCTTGTGGCAGTGGTACATGATGAGTGATCACAGGCTTTCCTGATGGCTGACGAGCTGATGTTCTCTCTTTGTCAGCAGTTAATTAAAGTCCCAGCATGATGCTGGAAGCACAGGGCTGCAAGAGGCGATGACAGAGGCATAGCAGTGAAACCTGTACTTTTGGAGTCTGGGATAAATGGTACTTTTCTCTAAATGGTCTCTTTCCTGAGACATTATAGGCAGCGCTGCACACTCAGGTGGGGACAGTCGTGCATGTTCTCTGAGCTCACTGCAGGAGAAAGGCCATCTGGCTGCATTAACACAGGACAGTGCCCACAGATGAAGTCCAGCTGTGAGGAAAGACTTCTTTACAGGGGCACAGTCATGAGGTAATATGTCTAATCATCTTTAGCACCAGAACTGGCTCATAGCAGAGCTTTGACTACACCCTGTGTGCTGCCAGGTGCTGTTTAGATTGAGGGTTTCACTGGCGTCCTGTCCGTTTGTGTGTTCATATAACGTTCACACTTGTGAAGTGTGGAATATTCAGGCCAGTCCAGGAAGGCTCTTACTAACAAGGAGGTACCCCAATGGCCTTTTCAAATCAGGTCTAGTCATATCAGGTTACTTAGGGCCATAGCTCTTGAACACCTCTGAGGATGCAAGTCATGTCCCATACTCGGGTGTAGTGTTTATGCATAGCATAAAATATATGTTTCATTTCATGTGAAAATTTATTTTAAAATGTGCCTTCAGGGTCTAATATGATATAAATGTGTCCTAAGACATATCTTGAGCTGAAAAGTTTTATTGTATTTCATTTTAGTTTATTATCTTTTGAAAACAATGCTCTGTGCTTCACTAAGAACATCTATTACTGATCTTAAAGCACTTAGCAAATAATAACTCATGATGACAGTGCTCTCTGCCCCTAAGATAGTTTTAGTTTTCTTCACTTTAAAGGCAGTGAAACTGAGGCAGAGAAGAGCCTTGTGCCCTGCTTTTAGTGTGACAGAAAATGCAATGGAAGAGACAAGCATAAAGAAACAAGCACATCTGATTCCAGGTTCTTCTAGGCCGGTAGTTTTCTTTCAACAACAACAAAAACTTGGCACATGCTGAGTGCACACAAATATCACACACGGACTGCATTTCAGAAAATTGTGTTTTTCTCTGAAGTTTGAAACTTTAAAAGATACTCAGTGTGATAACTTTTTCATTCTTTTTTTTCTACAAAGAACATACACTAGAGATAGTTTGATAGTTTCCCATGATTATTAAAGCTGAATATTCATTCTATACAAAAGACTGCAGAATTAACAATACATTGCAATTACATGTGCCCTCAAATGGGAACACAGGCTTATTACTTGTTTCAAGTAAAATAATTACTTAGAGGAGTGACACATTGATTACTAATTCTTCAAAAAGTTATTATGCCTTACTATTTGAAAAACAAAGACTTGAAGACAGAAATATAATTCTTGCTAGAAGTTGCTCAATTTGATGCATGATTTTGACTCAAGTAATTGCTTTGTTAAAGCTAAAATGTGCTGAAAAAGCTTGAGTTTACTTTGCTAGGGCTACATAATAGAGCAACTAGTATTAATAATAATTATAAAACTAATAGCCTGCTGAGAATGAACTCCTGATTTTTATTTGCTACCAACAAAAATAGCATTTAAAGCTGTTGATCAGTTTGAACCACTTTATAAATCGTCAAATCAAGAAGCAGAGGAATAAAAATATATCATCTTTTTATCATTATCATTTTTATTCTTAAATAATGGTAGGTGGATGAAAACTCCAATGATTTGGAGGTTATATGCACAATGTGGGAGCTACAGTTGCTTCCTTGCAAACTTTGCAGCTTTCTAAAGCTTGTGTCTCAGTTTGGTTTGTGCACACCACTATCCCCTTGTGAGTTTTGAACACTGAGACCTGAATGAGAAAGTGATTTGCCCCAAAAGTGGAGATTAGAATGATTAGTTCTGCCCCACCAGTATGGTACCGAACCCAGGGTAAAAGCAGTGGGCCTTACAGTAAGTGTTCATGATTCCCAGTTTTATACTTATTCCACAAAATTAGGTTGTGCTCCATGATATTTCAATAGCAGGAAGCAGATGACCTCCCAGTTGACTGTCTGGTAATGAAATAATAAAACTGAGAGAGATACTAATACCAAGGCCACTTCCAGTTCATCCTCATGATTAGTGAGTAGGAGATTATTCCTGTTTGTACGAGTCATATTCCTTTGGTTAGACAGTGTCTGGGGTTTAAAAAAATACAATTTGAGTATATTCAGCAAAGATAACTTCCTCATTTTCTTTAAAATAGTTTGGAATTTGTGACAGTCACTGTTGTTACATGCCTTCATCATCCAAATAAATGTATATTCTTCTGAATTATTCCTACCTATAGCAAACAGCATGTCTTGGGGGTTTTGTTTGGTGTTTGTTGGTTTTTTTCTAAGGCAAACAGAGAATTATTCCCTGCGAAACAGCTTCTGGGAGTGTTGCAGCTTCCCAGGGAACATATCAGAGTGACACCAGAGAAGCAGATAACTTCGTGGGAGAGTTCTGATGTGCTCACATGGGGCTCTCAATTTCCAGATTTACAGGCTCCTAATTTGAGTCCCAAATCAGGAGTAAGGAGCAACTAGCACCTAAAATAATACAGTTTGGTTTGTTTTTCTAGAATGCACAGACATGTTATCTCTCCTATGCAAGAGCTGCTTTTGAAAATTTACTCAGTGATTAGAAAGCTAGCAGGGTGCCACAGTAGCAAACAAGGATGTCTTTTGGTGTCTGGTCTTTAATGTTTCCCATGCTTGAGGGAAAGATGTAATACTTCCATAAAGGACCATATAGCTAGCATCTTTATACTCATGGAATTATTAAATTCTGATTTGGAATTTGATGCCTAGCTTGTGTATATGAAGTCTAAAGATTTGACTTAATTTCTTTTTATCAGGTGTAACCTAAGTATGCAGTGTCCTTTTCTACTCGTGTCTGCTCTTCAGTAGCTGTTCTGTGGGGCCATTACTTGCAAGCAGGGAAGCAAGGAAAGCCTTATGAAAGTAGTATGTGTGTTATAACTGAAGACAGGAGAGGGAAGTCATCTTTCACTAGGTGAACTGTAAGCAAACTGATCAGTGAATGAAAAACATTTCTGGAAATCAGATTATTCTTAAAATTTTTCCCTGACTTTTGCCTGAAGCTCCACCAGTAACATTGCAATAAAGATCTCTAATAAACCTCCCTTTTTTGCACTTCTCCACAAACCTCTTGCCCAAGCAAAGGCCACCAGTGACAAAGCAGAGAAATGCCTTGGCATACAGGCAGATTGCTGAACTGCCACTAGGGATATCTTCTGCTACATTAGCACGGTTTTCACACACATCCTGCCATGTTAATTGAAAGATCTTTAATTTGCATGTGGGAATAATCTGATTGACTCTCTTCCATGAACCCTCTTTGTAATTATGCAAATGGTCCAGCACAAGGGAGAAACAAGTAATTTTATTAACTTCAAAAGCAATGTGTTTAAAATAAAGATGACAATGACAAAACTTACTGATGATTTACCAAGCACAAACAGCAGGTCCAAGAAATATATGCTCAGCTTCTTTAGCGACTGAATACATCTGGTTTATTGCAGATTTTACTTAGCTACTTTGCAGATGCAAAGGAATTGAATGGCCATCCATTACACAGCTGATGCTTTGTCTCACTTCTGATCAAGGTTTCTTCTTGGCATCTCCCCAGGGACAGTCAGCATGGCTTGCTGTCAAGAAGAAACACTTCACACATTCTGAAATAAGCCAATCACTTCATCCAGAGCTGGCTCTCCTCCAGATTTTTTCTATGAATTATAGTTTGGCTGGAGTAGCTTCTTCAGCGACTATCAGAGAACTTAGCTGAGAATCATGGTCAGTATGTCATTTTCTGAGAAGTCACAACTCGTACCTTTTTTTTTTTTTATCCCTTCACATTGGAAACAACCACTGATAAGTTTGGGATTTGGTGTTTTTTTGAAAAAAATGAGATGTCTTTTACATATGGCTTTTTGCCCAGTCTTAACAAAGAGTGCTTTAAAGTATGAGTTTCAACATGTTCAGCCTCATGTAGGGACTATGGAGAAAGTCTTTCATCTATAATCATGCACACCGTATGCTTTCCATTCTACAAGACCAGGATGGAGTAATCATAGAATCATAGAGTTGTTAAGGTTGAAAAAGACCTCTAATATCATCAAATGCCACCATTAACTCAGCACCGCTGTGTTCACATTGCAGCAGTATGGAGGCATGTGCACAAATTATGTGATAAGATTCTAAATAATGTTGACCAAGCTAATTTGCATCACATACACTGATTCCAGGGGTTTGGAGGGGGTAATTTGGTGATAAGAGCATTCCTATGTGTGGGGTTTGATTCTCAGAGATTTTCACAAGTGGTTTCAGTATACTGTAAGTCCAAAACCCCCAATGTCTCAATATATCACTTTAATGGGAGAAGTTTAGGGAATGAGCTATGATATGGGTATGTATTTTACTTTTGGTATATCCTATAGTATATTAACTTCTATTTACTTTGCCTTTTATTGTGGAGGATACTATAGGAAAAGTATGCATCTGTAGTTGAACTTCCATAGTTTAATCTTTTTGTATTGGTAAAGTATACAACTATCTAGGTTCACCCACCTCCTTTCATCATTACACTGTGAATTCCTTTCCCTCCAGCCCAGATTAACTTGGTCATTAACTCTGGGAGAATATACATTTGTGCTCACTTTGGAGAACTAACCCAGCTGCAATAATGCTGCAAAAAAATTTGTATGTAATGTGGTATGATGAAGATGCCAAATGTTGATGGGCCTGGTGCAGTGATACAGAACTCATTTTAACCTCTCCTCGGCAATGAGCTGTCAGAAGTACCCATTCACTTCATTTCAGGAACTCCAAATTGCAGCATGAGGTGTCATACCCTATGTGATGAGCTCATAATTTTTCATTTCTTCCTCTTCATGAATTCCTAAAGACATTCCTCATACAGAAGAAAAAAAAAAAGACCTGTCTTTCCTTACTCACTCTTTGGCTTTCCCGTTTTTCTTTTTATTGTCATTTTATTCTGATTTTTCTAATCCCCTTTCCTTATTAGGCAAAAAAAGAAAAAAAAACCACTGAGAAATGTATTTTCCCTTCAGGGTGATGCAGACTTCAAAAGAGAAATCAGTCATTTCAAGAGGAGAAAAAAAAACTTTAATCATCAAGAGCAATAATTACTTTCTAAATATTAGCATGGCAGATAAGGAGAGCAGAATTGAAATGGAAAGTGGGGCTTTCTCACTTATTCATTATATTTGATTTGTAAGATTGGAATTTCTAAGGACTTACTCTGTATTGCATCTCTGTAATATAGTTATTATAACTGATAACGTATCGAGACAGTTATCAGCTCCAGTTTTTGTGTTTCTTACAAGATAAAAGATGGCAATTTGAAAAGTAACTGCCTTTTTTTCTCAGCTTGATCTCTTTACTTCCTTTTGTGCTCAGATAAGGCACACATTTCTGTTTCCAGCCATTTTGTAGATGCTTTGCTTTGGACTCATTCAAGAGTATGTGGGACTGATCCTTAAGCCTCATTGCATTTAAGCCATTAGAAATCCCTTCCTTAAGAACTGGTTTCAGGTTTTTTTGGTAGTCTCTGAGTAGCAACCGAGTTAAAACTGGTAGTAAACCTCGTTTTCTATCTGACAGAGCATAATCGGCTGCATTCCTCTACTTGTTGAAGTAAAGAACTCTTCACACAAACATACCACCATTTTACTACAGCAGGATTGTTCTTCAAAGTATTTTATAAAAAAAAAAATAAAAATCTCTGAATTTGCGCGGTGCTGTTTCAAAGCGTATCTACTCATGTTCCAGAATGACTAGAAGGACTTGGCATAGGTACAGAGAAGGTTTTGAGGGACAAAGTTGTAAATGGGGACTCAAGCGATGAGATTTTTTACAATTTAGCTACTTTAGCTTGCATACTGAAGGAACAAAAGAGATATGATCGCTCTCTTAAACTGTATTGTGTTTACAAAGAGGAGGTTGGGAAAATATTTATTTAAACAAAGGGGTTGCATGGCCCGATATGCCTGGAACCCAACTGTGAATAAGCTACAGCTAGTAGTTAGAAGTGGTTCCTATCCAAAATAGGAGTCATCTGGATGAAGAGGTCCAGGAGAGTGAGTTTATTCGTGGCTTTATATGGTGTAGAACTGAAGTGGCTGAGTAGTGGTTCCTGCGCCTTCAGAGGTTCCTTCTTGTTTTTCCGTGAGTTGTGTACCCGATGAGTCTGCACCTACTGCCATTTTAGTACTGTACTAATGACAGTATCAAAGAGTTAAGAGAGTAGTGCTGTCTCACAGCTCTAATGAGCTTCAGTGTCATTAGTTGCCAGCTCTTAGGTGGCGTAGTGGAGCAGGAAGCTTTTGCAAAAAGGTGCTGAGCTCCCCATGGCAGACAACTCATTGATAAACATATAAGACCTTTTGATCATTTAGTTAATCACATAATATGAGGTCAAATTACCACACTGATTAGGCAGTCAACCATCCACTTGGAGTGAAATTTCTTTCTGAACCAGAGAAGTAATCATCTGCAAGGAAGAGAGGAGACTTTTCCTAAATGCAAGGCTGCAGAAATCCCATATACTGACTGCTGGTTGGGTTGAAGAGATAGGCACTCCTATTTTTACTAAATAAGGAAGTACTTTATAGTAGGTTTCAATGTGTTTATAGCTCAGCTTCTGAAGGCTTGAAAGAGCAGAAGCAAAATCCTGAGCTCTTCAAAGATATCCCTCAAGGCAAAACTCTGAATAGTGACATTGGCTGTTACAGAAATGCCCTTAAAATGATCAGCTAGATTTGCTAGTACAGCTGGATGTATTGTGCAGTGGTAATTGAAGCTGAAACTTTGGAGGAGAATTTTGGAGCAATTGGGAGTTCAACCAGTGTTGGTCTTTGCAGCTCGTTTCCTGCTGGAGTGGGTGAGAGAGGAAGGTGCTTGAATTTTTGTCTTTTGGAAAGTAAGTATGATGTTAGAGATAGTCAGAGTTCAAACAGGGAATTTGGGGTGTAGCTGGTCATATTATATGAGGAAAAATTATCTCAATCATTCGGCAAAGATTGGTCAATGTGATTTAAGGTGAAAAATCAAAGTGTATGTAAAGTGCAAAAGCCCCTAAAAAGGAGAAAACAATGAGGTATCTTGATAACTTTAGTTATGTGAGAGGTAAACTCATTGGCCTGGTTCCGTGCCCCTCAGCTGCAGAGTTTGTCGTTTAAAATAGAGAGTGAAAAGTGACAGTTAATGTATTGGGCACAGAATAGCCCATTAAATTATTCCTACTTATACTCAGAAATGAGACACAAAAGGTAACAGGAAATTAAGCACTTTATTAGTATGGATCAAGTTTCAGCATATGCTACTGATTCATCAGTTTAATCTGATCACTTTATTCCTTAGAGAAATCATAGCAGTGAATAGTTTTTGAGAATTTTCCTTGTATTGGGGAACCTTCTACTCACTTCATCCTGATGAGGTTCACCGCATGTCAAGAAGGGGTGAAGGGGAGGACAGTGGAGTGGAGCTTTAAGGCACTTCCTCCCCTGAACCTGTGTAAAGCCACCAAATCCCCAATGCTGCATGTCGTGCAGATGCAAGAGAAAAACTTATGGAACCATCTCCCCTCCTCTAGACTCGGGCTCTGGATACCAAGGAGGATAACAGTACCCCACTCCATAGGTAGTGTATAATTTCTTATGTTTTCCTGTGTGGGATCCAGCTGTGCAAACTTTGATTTGAATTAGATGAGTGTAATGTGCTGAATGGTGCTTAAGGGTATACAAGCTACACTCACAAACAAAAGGGAAAAAAAGTTGCTCTCTCTCCAGGGTGAAATAGTGAAACAGGCATTATTTTGTACTCAGTCTACCAGTGACATTTTAATTTATGAGCTAAGAATGCAATGATTGCTGGCTGCAAAAATTGATTTGGTGTTCATCTGATTCAACCCATGTCAAGAGTTTGAAAGTAATTATGATAGTGGAGCTGATAGGCAGACAATTACATTTTTATTCTCTCTTTACCCTTTTTTTTTTTTTCCTGAAGTTGTTCTTGTCAGAAGACCCTAAAAGTAGAAGTAAAATCTTTAGTGTTATTTTGTAGATTATTAAGGTATAATCTCAGTTAGTGTTACATATGCACTAACTACATTCCTAAACAAAGTCTTTTTTAACCTCTTTGGAAATTCAGATTAAGGAAAACCAGATTAAGGAATCCACGTTTAGCCAAACAGTCTTATTCTGCCCATATGTCCTCTGCACCTTCGTTCATCTTGGATATAAGTGGTATTTTCTAATGCTGTCTTCCTGCCATCATTCACATTTCATTCTGGTCATATCGTGCTCTCTGTTCTGTCATGTGAAGGGGTGAGAGGCTCTCTTTGCACAGCAGGTTGCAATCAGGACACTGCTCTGTGAAGGAGGTGCTGTAGGATTTTGTTCCTACGCTCCTGATGCAGTGAGAAATATCCCTGCCTTTAGCTATACAGAAGCATGGATGTCAAGCCTGGATCGTTTTCTGGGGGCTAGACCCACCAAGGTGTCTAGTGGGTGCTTTGCTGTCATGCATACACTGAATGGTATATCTGAAATTTAGCTGCAAATTAAAAAAATATTATTATCTGAAAACTGATACTTTGATATAATTCTGTTTCTGAGATTGTTTTTAAGGGCATTTTGGGAATATTCCAGCATAGAAAAAAAGCTAATCTTTTAGCATCGTAATTTATCATAAAACTGAGGTGTTATTTCGTTGTCTGCCATACTAAATATGTTGCTTCTTTGCCTAAACAGCAGTATTCGCAACAAGGTCTCTTTTATCCTCTTTATACTGAAGTATCTAATAACAGGGTTTTGATCTGATTAGAGGTTCTAGGTTATATTATTATTGTTAAAATTCAGGTAATACCTGCTGTATCTTTGCATATAAAGTTTATGTTTTCTGATAATGTATAATTTAAAGAAATCTTTCCCCCGTGTTTGAGTCACAATCAGTATCTTTTCTTGGTATTGAAGGGCCACTCAGCTACCCACAGAGTTTAGAAGAGAAAGGGTGGCAGAGAAAAGCAGGAGTAATGTTGGAAGTAGGAGGCCAAAGCTCATGAGCTTCAGTAATACTACAAGGAAGGGAGAAGCATACTAGGAGCAGGACGGCTTTGACAGCTTTGGGCTGAAGTTGGAACACTGAGTGAGACATGGAGACTTAAAGTCTTCCTTTAGCACTTTTTCTTTAGATCCTAGATAGAAAACAAATCATAGCACAAGGAGAGAGATAAGTGAAGTCTGTGAAAGGTATCTGTCTCCCTTCCAAACTTGTCAATTTATTTCATTCGTTCACTTCTAGTATATTTTTCTCTCTTTTGGTGAAGTGGATGAGAAATTATATTTACTTTAAATCAATGGCAAGGCATGGAATTGTATTGGAGTTGTGTTTTCATTTATGTCCTTTACATTCACATGCTGTATGGGATTTAAAGAAACTATGACTGTAGAACATTATAGGTTAAATGTTTTTAGGTCAATGATTTCCTTTTGCAAAGACTTGCGTACTGGTATTCAGTTAGGCAAATCATGGTTGGCCTGGCAAGAGTCAATAGCTTCTCCCCCAGGTCTCTGAAGACTACATTTCACATAGAACCAGATTCTGTGGTTGCTTGGTGCTATAATTTTTGTATTTATTTGCATGCATTCTCTTTGACCTCACTAACTTTAGATGAGAGCAGTTTCCTTAAAACTATTTCATCACTGATCCCCAGTGGACAGTAGTCACTCCAGAGTGAAATGTCCTGCTCACCCAAAATGATACAAATGATTTGAAGAGAAAAGGTTATTGTGGGTGAACATATGCCATAGTTTTCCCATTTTTGACTGTCTGTTGGGCTACAAAGTACAGCTGTGGTTTTCTGTAACGTTTAGGTCTATTCTCATCTTCTAATTTTATTCATGTAGCATTTTGACATTATATTTAAGCCTGATTCACTTTACAACATACATGATATAAAAACCATTTACCAGCAAAAAGAGGTAAGGAAACAAGTTGGAGCAGATTCTACAATGTGTCCTCACTTCCAGAACGTACGAGCATACATTCCACATTTCTATTTATAATAGAGTCCTCTCTCCGTTATTCACCTTGTGTGCATCAGTAGGATTGCTCTATTCCATTCTGAATGATTACACATTACAACGCAGTGCTTCTGCCTCCGGACGCCCTGAACCTGATAGGCATCCCTTGGGCTCATGCAGATGCCTTCTGCAACATCAGAAAGGAGTCTCATTTGACTTAGAATGACTGAGAAATCCAGCATCCTCTCAAAAGCTTTATTGCTTCTGTGTAGATCCCACTCCATATACAATTCAATAGATGGCATTCTGAAGCACCTCAAGAATCAATAAATTCCTTCTGTTATAGGGCCTTTAATTCAAAAACTGACACCATAACAGAAAAAAATGCATTATTGGGCACTGATTTATGTATGTGCTTAATCACACTGAACATTGAAAATTTGTTTCTATCCTGACAAATGGCCAAATCTGGCTACTTTTGTATATGTATTTGCATTCAAGAAGGCAAATTTAGAAGTTGATAGATGAAAAAAAAAAAACAAACCAAAACCTGAAAATATCATTGTGCTACTGTATAAATCTGTGTTGTGCCTTGCCTTCTGCCTTGCACTCAGTTTTGGCCATTAGCTCTCAAAAACTGATCTATGACAAATAAAAAAACCTGAAGGATATGCAGTGGTTTCCACACGAGGAGAGTTAAATAGACTGGTATTCTTCAGCTGAAAAATTGGTGACCAAATGGTGATAACAGGGATCTCTAAAATCAAAATTGTTCAGAGAAATTGCGACTAGGCAATGACTACTCACTGTTTCTCATGAAAGATTGAGCAGTGAAATAAGGCAGGAGCAGGCTGAGATCAAACAGGAGGAAGTACTTTTACACAAAATGGGGAGCTCACTGCCATATGATATTGTAGAAAAGAAATATAAATAGATTTTAAAAGCTAATATGTCAGTATGTGGTAAAGAAACCCATTAAGAACTATGAAATACAAAATCTATGCAGCATAAAGATGCAGGTATAACCACTTCCTAACTGATGCTTGCCATTCCAATTAGCATATGTGACAGAAAAGTGCTTCTGCGTGTTTCTCTTGTGTTTATCCTTTTTCAGTGAACAAACATAAATAACTATCTAACGCCAGAGGCAAGAATCAAGGCTTCAATGGAGTTTGAGCTAGCATGACTACACTTATGCTCTGTTTTTACATGTTCTTACTGCACAATCATTATAAGTATATATTTGCATTTGAAGCACTTCTGTGTGTGACTTTGTATAGGCAGATACCAGACATACCATCAGGCATTTTAAAGAGCCTGAAAAAAGCAAAAATTACATATGAGAAACATCACTAGATAAATCGAGGAGGGGGCAATGAACCTCCAACTCTTTCTATAAAATTGACATTGCAGGAATTCCTTTCTCAATATTTCATTGATTAAATTAATTTTTCTTTCTGTCTTCCTTTAGTTTTGTTTAATTAGGATATAGTCATTTACAGCCAAACCTCTGTTCAGCTTCTATAAAATATTCATTTCCAGTTGCAGCTTGATAATGAAACAGTATCCTGCAGCCCATTCAAACTGTTGCAAAGGAAGGCAAATTACCAAAGGGAAGGGAATAAATTCATTTAAAAAAAAAAAAAAATAGATAAACATACTCTGTGCAAACTGGTTTCAGGCAAAGGGAAAGGCTGCCAGCTAAAAAGCAATTTATGTAATATGTTGGCAAGGAGGTGGGAAGGCAGTGAATAGAACTTAATGAGTTGACAGCTGTCGAGAGCTCCATGGTGTCAGATTGTAGCATTTGTTTCGATCAATTGTACATTCTGGGTAAGTGGGAGACAGGTAAAAGGGATATCCTGGGACCAGCCAGGTAATTTGTTCCACTACCTATAAGTTGCTGAGATTCAAAGCTGCCTGGTAGAGAGGTTCTGCACCTGTTGGAAAAGTTATGCTTTGTCTGAAAGCAAAGTTTATGTTCTGATGGGATGAGTACTCGTGGTCCACTATGCGTTTGATGATGAGTGGTATTAAGCTCTGCTGCCATTTATTTCTGTAGATGAGCACTGCAGGTTTTTTCACAGATGAGGAGAATTTGCAGGAAATTCCTTTCTTTCTTAAGCAGGAGTCTCAGCTTTTAGGACTGTGCAGTCATTTTCAGTACTGTATTTCATTTCAGAAACATTAAAGAGAGTGAAATGTTTCTCAGGTCCCTCCTATCTCAGCCCTGCATAACAGTTTGTTACAGTCCATATGTGAGTTCCATTCTAACAGTGTGGGTCTTTCTGCTCACAAAATATAAAGAACTGGATACAATCATGATAAACTGCCCAGGGAAGTGACTGAGTTACTATCCCTGCAGCTATTTAAAAGATGTGTAGATGTGGCACTTAGACACACTGTTTAGTGGTAGACTTGGCAGTATTAGGTTAGTGGTTGGCCTCGGTGATCTTAAAGATCTTTTCCAACCTAACAATTTTGTAATTCTATAATCTTTCTCCTGATGCTTTACACAGCACTCTCCTCCAAGTATTCTCAGAGTAGCTTATAAACATTTGGATCCAAGAGATACATTTACATCTTTACTATCTTAAAAATTAAGCCATGATGTACTGGCAGGTTAACTGCCCTGCCAAGAGTCATTGCAAATCAGTAGCAGAGGCACTCTGCCTCTCAGTCCCAGAACTCGGCTCTTCTGTGTAATTCCACAGTTGTGGAAAATGGGTGATCAGACTAGGTGAAAATAATGGACCCCTCTTACCTTGAGATTTCTGAATCAAAAAAAATCTCACTGACCACAGTCTTTTATTTGAAGTTTTATGCCTGCTAACAACTGTGCAGACAATTACAGGATTCTTTAAAAAAATCTTTTGCCATCTGAAGCATTCAGAGTAATACAGTGCTATACTCTGGAGCTCTGACAATGTCACTGCAGTGTCCAAGAGTGCAAAAATCCATATGCTTTGATTTTACATGCTGTTGCCAGTCAAAATCCTGATATGGGTATAAATATGCCAGCTATTGTCAGCTTAGCTTGCAATGCACAGAAGTGGTGTAACTATGCCAGCATAACCCCGTCTTCAGTCAGTATTGCTAGACCTAAAAGGAGCAGCTCTGACAACTTGGATATGCCCTCATGTCTGTCATGCCAGTAACCTCTCTACTGTGAGTAAGGCCTAAGTCTGAAAATCAAGTGGTAAAAGTATAGAAGGCACTACTGTTTAATGTCAGTGGCTACTATGATTTGTTTCTGGATAGAACAAGTGAAGCTACAATAATGATACCATTGAGAAAGGAATTTTAAGGGAAAGTGAACTTGTTTCCTCCCAAGAGAGACTAGAAACGTACCATCAAGCTGTTGCTATAGCTGTTATAGCAAGGGAACATCAAATTTTGTCATAGAACAAAAATTCTGATTTTTCTGCTTTTGTAATTCTTGTGAAAAGGCAGAAACTGATGTAGCAAGAAACCTAAGTATACACTTTTATCTGTCCAGTCAGGGACTGGAGTACTTCAGATATGGGGACAAATACGTCTTGCTACATTTTGGCTCTGTCCTGCTCAAGCTGTTCTGTTCTATGTGTTGCTAAGACTAAGGTTAAATCCTCTGTGGGCTAAAACTTGGCCATCCATAGTCTGGAAGGCTTGGGTATTTCTGTGTATTACTAAAGATTTTTAATGGACATCACATAAAATCAGGCAGAGTTTCTTTTGTGATTTCCAGTGTTGTCAACGCTATAATTAGAATATATGACTAAAAGACTTTCTCAGAGTGCTACTTTCGAGTGTCTCACTCAAATTCTTTATGCAGAAGCTTCTTCATTTTGTAGTGGGCATGAATTTCATGCTATCTTACAATCTTTATGAGAGGTTCTGTTGTCAAAAATGTTACTTTACAACAAATCTGAGTTTAGAAGCAAGTTTACTGGCAGTGGAAGAGAGATTCTTATTGATTTAGAACTTCGTGTCCTCTCTAATTCTGATGATGTTCCTTTGGATACTTGTTTCCTAGTATCTCCCAGCTTTCATCATGGAAATCTGAAGGACACAAGGAAGAACCTTGTAGTACTTGCTGCCTTGATAGAATTGCAGAGAAACAGAAAGCCTCTTCGCTGGGTGTGGTGTGGGTTTGTTTTTTTCCCTTTAAACAGGTAGAAGTATAGATGATGTCATCATGTTCTTGATGGTGTTTAAAGTTGCTTGAATTCCTTTATCTAGCTCTCTCTCAGTAAGTGCATTCCAGCTGAGCATCTATTAGGCTGTTAAAGCTAACTTTTTTCCTTTTTCCATTTTACACAAACACAAAAGATTGATTTGCTTTTACTGTAGTTAATCAAACTCACTAGAAAACTAAATAAATAAGCAAGGAAAATGGCCTTCTTATACTTCACAGAGAGCAAATGTTCTGATTAGGCAGGGGCTGCTGAGACACCCAGCGGGGATAAGTGTTGGCCAGGTTTGTTGTGCACGGGAGTCTGCCTACCCAATCACAAAATTTTCTTGCATGACAACCATTTGCAGCTTGGACCACTTCATGTGCTATTTCAGTGAAGTTCAGTTCAAATTTAATGTGCAGGAGGCATTTGTCATGTTCCACAGCTCATGAGATTAAAGTGTACCTGGTTTCATCAGTACTGGATGGACGAAGTATGTTTTTTAAGCTGATGGGTACAAGTTTGATGGGAGTAGATCTCTTTCCTTGCTTAGGTTATGATTAGACAAACTTCTGTCTCTAACTTTCCTAAATTTCCCCCCGTGATTCCTGGTGGTGGTGGGACTGATTTCATTTACCTGTTTACTCTTTTGTTACCTGTTTTTTGCTATCATAAGTTGTGAAGTCAGTTCCCTATCCGTCCAGTAAAGTTGTTACTCTACTCATATTTCAAAAGGAAAAAAAATTGTAATGATAGAAAAGCATGGGTTTTAAGCTTCAGATATTTGGCAGTTGTATTGCTGGATGAAATAATGTCTAGAACTGTTTAACTTTTTTTTTTATTAGGTTTGACTGTGATAATGTTGATATGTTAATGGTAATATATAACTTTTGGTGTGTATACCGCTGTTTCTGTACTAGCTGCTGACAATCATTTGTATCCTATATTAGGAAGGATGAACTTGTGGTTAAGAGGCTGTCACTGTTCCTGGGAAATCTGAGTTCTACCACAGCCACCTTTGTGACCTTTTTCGTGTTTATGAACTTCTTAATTGCTTATAAATTAAAACTATTTATGGCCTTTTTTCACAGGTATGTTGTATATATGCTTACATACAGGTATTTAGTGGCTATTTTACTTTGTTAGATGTTCTGCTCTGTAATGTTATTCAGGGAGTATTTCTAGGTGCTGGTCTGTACCTAGTGTGCCAGAGTTTATTCTTTATTTATTCTACATTATGTTTATTCTGCATTTAAATGTGTGTGGGTACTGCCTTCCCCTTGTGAGCTAATGTGTGAATCCTGTGAGTAACAGTATTTAAATGCCATTTTCTAAGTGTGGGTTAATGTTTGGAGAGAAAGAGGAATATTTGTCTGGCAAAAATAGTCTAGTGCATTAATGCGAATATTCAAAGATAGTTGTTTATCTTATTGTACTCAGAGGTACTTACAATAATTGCAGAAGTTGTTTTAAGGGACATTTATTCAGAGTGATTACGTTTATTGTTACTTTATGAATAACATACCCTGTCACATTAGATTTTAAGTGCCACAGTTTGGACTGAAGATCAGGGTATTTTCTTCTTTATGAATTTTACAGTTGCATATGCCAACTGTTTGTGGCCGATATAAAAATGAGGAGCAGAAATTAAGAGAGAAGCAGGAGATGAGGCAGAGAACTCCACAATTTAAAAAAAAATGATGGGTGATTAGTGTGCAGCCCCTAGGGTTGGCTTGCCCATCTCTTCTCATTTGATGCTTGGAGAGATGTTGTGGGCTAGCATGGCACTTCAGTGCAGCCAGGGCACAGCAGCTGCCCCTCCACCATCACTTGCTAGCCTTTTGTAGGTCAGGGGCAACCTATTAAGTTTCACTGCCATCAGTGTTTGATATGGGAACTTGCTCAAGTTCTCTCCAGAGAAAAATGTCTGCTGGGAGAAGATCTCCCATATCTTTAATTTCTTGTTAAGCCTCATTTGTAAGAGATTACGAGGTCCCAGCAGTAGGTGCTACAGCAATAGGAATACTGCTCTAATAGAAACAGGACTTGTGTGGTTTTATTAATGATCACATAAATAGAAATGCCAGTTAAATTGCATATGTGACTGCCTCTTTGCTACTTGGTTACTGTAATTCACAGATTTCTTTCTTCTGAGTCATGTGTTGGGGGGAGTACAACATGGTGTGCAGATTTTGAGGCTTAAGAGATTGTCATTAAAGCTACTGTGCTGTGCTTAGTTATTTATTTCTTGCTCAGAGTGATCCAATCAATAACAGAACAATATCAAATACAACTCCCTCCCCTCTGAGGAGAAAAGACAAGCTAAATAAAGATGTCCAGGAGAAAATGCCAGCAAATGACATATTGATTTCCAGCAAAGGAGCAAAGTGTAAATGAAAAATATTCTTCTGACACAGTTATTAAGTGCCAGCTAGTACGCAAAGAAAAACCCATTTACTCTTACTAGAGGCTGAGTCTTCAGAGGGCAGCTGATTCATCTCAGATCATTAGTCTCTAACTTTTTGAAACATAGGCTTCCCTTTACTAAATGTAAAGGAGTTTTCTGTATTTAGACTTTGATTTGAGAATGTAAAATGTTTACTAAAATTCTGACTGTATGCCAAGCAAGCAGAGAAGTTGTTTTCTCACCATTTTATGGCAGTATAAACAGAAGCATGAGGAAAGGAGGCAATTTTGCTGATGTCAGATAGTGAATTTATGACAATATCAGGACTGCAAAATCAAGTAACATGAGGGCTCTGATTCAATGTCCTTGGCAATTTGGACTGGGGCAATTTAAGAAGTAACTGCTTTCCAGTGATCTGCCCTGCCCTTCCTCTGGGGAAGCAGATAACATTTTGTTTTTCAGCAAGCGTAGTTTATAGCCTAGCATATTAATAAAATTATTTCCGTGGCAATTTAAGTTAATACATCAGAATGAGTGCAAAGGGACTAGAGCCCACACCATCAAAATGTTTAATTCTGGCAATAATCTGGCTTTTTCCTACACACCTCTGAGAATCTGTATTCAGCTTTTGCTTCCTGTGTCCTGCTTTAAGCAGATACTGAGAAGAGAGCTAAATTGAAGCTTATGCTGCCCTGTGCATTCTGCTGGTTGTTGGTTCTTCCTAGGGGGATAACAGCACAGGACAGACCACTCTGAAACTATTTTCAGACCATTTCTGAAAAGAAATGTCTTCCATTTGAAGACTCTTGGACAAGGATTGGGAAACACTGTGTAGACTGATGTGATATTCAGAAAGTCAGAGTCCCAAGCACTGCTTGAATTTCAGCATTTTGTCCTTCCAGCAGCTCTCACTGATTTCAGAGTGGCAATTGTTGTGGGTTAAGCTGTAATGGCTTGATTTTAGCATTAAACTATTTAGTTACTTTAGTTCATGATGGGTACACCTAGTGTACCTTTGGAATTTTCACCTGTATCACCACCACCTTTGTAACTGGGATTATGCTTAAAACAGAGGGCTGGCAGTTTCTGTTTCAAGTAACAGGTTTCTTTCAATTAGAAATAATAAAAATTTAATAGAAAAGGGGAACAAGCTGTATCAAGTGATGAAAAGGGCACTCAGCGTGAAAATTCTTCTTGTGATCACTCTGAGGGGCACTATGCTCAAATAATGACTTCAGTGTATAAACACGACTTCAGTCTTCAAGGTACCTCTTTGGAAGAAGGAAAATGCACAAAGAAAGGAGAATATGGATGATAAAGCAGGAAAAAGAGTCTCTTCTCACACCAAAGATGTATCTGTTGTGTTAAAACCAATCAATGGTATTTTACAGTCCAGTTGAAAGCTCTTGCAAATCTTGATGGTTACACTGAATAATCTGGAAAAGACTTGCCAGTTGATCCTTTCCTAGTTCATACGAAAAGACCACTGTTCTGTTAGGAAATAAAAGAAACAGAAAAGCAAGTGACTCTGTGGGCATATGTAATCAATAAACAACCAATCTAGAGTCATGGAAGTGAAATTTTATTTATTTATTTAGCTCCTAAATAGTATGTAATTTCTTCAGGCCAAGAAATAAATTGAAAGGATTTAGAAGGATTTGCTTATCAGCAGAACACCATGAAGAATTACATTCCTTATGCTTTTGGAAGGTACACTGAAGTTGAGTTAAGCTGCTGTGGTTCAATACTTTTCTTTCCCCTGTCAGGGTGCCTTGAACAACAGATGAATTAATCCTCCCTACTTCTCTTTCTCCCCTCTTTGCCCTCCCTTTACTCTTCCATTCTTTGCCCTCTCTTCTCTTTCTCTCTCTGCTCACACTCCCTCACAACATCATCACCCTTTCCTACTGCCAACAGACAGAGATGAAAGGCAGAAACATGATTTTTCCCTATTGCCTTTGCACAGCTCTGGCACAGAACAAAGTATCTGAAATTTGTCATCAAACCTGGTTGAGAAGACTCAGACTTTACAGTCTTAATGAACTATTGATTTTATTGAGACAGGCTTTTGGTTTTCAAAGGACTAATTCAAGCTTTCAAGACTGTTTTTAAACATGACTGCCCATGATCCTGGACTGACATACAACTGAGGGTATTATTTTTTGCTTTCTCTTACTTAACTGGCTAGTTCCTTAGTCTCTTGCCTGCCATAGTAATGGTCAAATGACTGATTTTGTTAAAGGGTAGCTCTCTCATGATCCCTACTTAATGGTATAATTTGACAACAAATCAACTTTTATGTCCAGCTGGAAACATGCAGCCAGGAGATGCACTTTTGCTGGGCTACTGTTGAAGGGTACATACCTGCTGGTTACCTGTCAGCCTCTTGGTAGGTAACCTACCAGCCTCAGTGACAGGACCGGAGGGAATGGCCTGAAGCTGCATCAGAGGGGGTTAGGTTGGATATTAGAAAAAGGTTCTTTCACCCAAAGGGTGGTTGGGCACTGAAACAGGCTCCCAAGGGAAGTGGTCACGGCACCAAGCCTGACAGAGTTCAAGAAGCTCTCAGAGTTCAACAGTGCTCTCAGGCACTTGGTGTGCTTCTTGGGTCTGTCCTGTGCAGGGTCAGGGCTTAGACTTTGATGATCCTAGTAAGGTTCCCTTCCAACTCAGAATATTCTGTGATTCTTGATCTGAGCACAACTGGCTGAAAGGCTGTTCTGGATACCTTTACTACCTGCTTTGGAATGACAGAGAGAAATGTGTAACATGTTTATATTACATAGAGATGGAGAGGATGCAAATAGTGACTTGATTTAGAGTGAATTAGATTGGACCGAAGATAGATGGGGCAAGCTCCTCCCCACTAGAGCATATACACTAATGGTATTCCTACCTGGATGGCTTGTGTAACTGCTTGATCTCAGTGCTAGTGGTTTCTGGTATTTCCTTGAGGGCACTTCTCCATGGTTGATAAAGATCACTATTGAGATTTTTTTGGCTTAGTTTTATCCACTCTTTTTTTAAAGCACCCTAAATACTTAATCTTTCTTTCTGATGTCCTTTGTGACACCTGTAGATATTTATCATAATTTTAGTCCTTAAGTCCAGTTCTGATATTTTACTAAGCCTATCTCATTCATACATCTCTCAAGTTCTTTCCTCTCTTCAGTGACTCTTTTCTGAATTGACTCCAATTACTCTTTTAGCATTGAATTGCCTAAAACTAAATGTAATGGGCTATTCTCTCTTCCTGCAAGTTGTTGTAGTCTGGTTGAAATCAATGCCAATTTAAACCAACAGAGGATTTGACCCTCTTGTTTTTGTATATACTGCAAATGAGCTATATGAAGAAAAATTATTAGTTTCATGTTCTTTGATTCATTGCCTGGGCAGAGGTAGACAGAACCTCAGCAGCACTGTGTGGGGGTGAAAAGGGCTTGCACATATTTCTGGCTGTGTCTGTCCCATGATAAGAAAATACATATTCTATCCAGTGCTAATGAAATGGACAGTATTAACCCTTTAGCAACAGATGGTGGATACAGGACTCTCCTGAAAAGTTTATACAGTCCCAAATTGCAGCTTCTTTTGTAATACCTCATTATGATTTTTGCAACACTTCTAATATTTTTCCATTTGTATGCAGATTCTTTCTTTCTGTATGTAGTAGTTTGGATTTGTCCAGATTGAGTCTCTGAGGTCTGCTATACCGTAATGAACTCCAGGGTATTTTGCAAATAAAGATTAACTGAAAAGTGTGATACAAATGTAACATGTAGAAAGGACAGATGAAGGATTCTTATTTAATTGAATAGTGTGAACAGAATACAAAAAGTTTTTCTTTTTTAAGAAGCCTTGTTACCAAAGTATGAAAGGTTGAGGTATTCGAGCTAGAAATGATACCTAATGAGACAGACACTTCATCTACTCTCTTCTTTTGGCAGGAAAGCAAATGCCTTAAACCTATTATATGTCAAGAAACATCTTGGTTTCTAGAAGACAGGATAGCATCCCTACTCCTTGCCATTCTGGGGGAGCATTCATACTGTATGCTGTTACACAAAGAAGACAATAGATGGTCCATATTCCATAATAAATTTGAGATATTTAGAAAATATAGTAGTATAGAAGCAATGGAGGGAGTCAAGTGGTTGTATTTATGAAAAGTTTGTTAACTTTCAGCTCTGTATATTTTGGGTGTGAAACGCAGATGCAGTGCCCAGGTTAATACAACTGTATTTCTCCACCTTGGGAAGATATTTGTGCCTGATATTTTGTGATACTTGTATTTCAAGAAGCACTGTAAATTGTGGTTCCTTGGTGGCAAATAGATTTATAGTTCTCTCACAACAAAGCAGTAAGTGTTGCTTTTCAAATAATGGTGTTGAATTGGAAGTAATATGTATAGTGTGCAGAAGAGTTTCAAGAAAAAGGCAAGTAGGAAAATTGAATCCTACTTTACCAAGTGAAGCAACTGCTAAATAAGTCATTCTGCAGAAATTTGTTTGGGGTTTGAATTTATGGGTCCTTGTCTTTTCTCTCTCAGTAGAAGGGGAGACTCCATCATTCTTGGGTGCATTGTTTATAATTTCATAAAACTATTCTGTGACAGGACTTATTTTACCCAGCATGCTTAATCTTTCTCAAATAGCAGTGCACCCAAAGAGCAAGGTGACGAAAAACGTTTGCAATTGGGAAAAGGAAGATTCAGCACCTGCCATTTTGTACAGAACAAAGGAGCAAAGGTTATGGATCTGATACATAAACTTGGGCTTTGGGCAATTGAAAAATTGGACAGAAATGGAGTCATCTTGAGCAGGTCTTGCTGCACCATCCCAAATTTCTTTGCAATGTACATCCCACACCAGTACATACAGTGTAATGAACAAAGATGTAGAGCCATCACCATGGCAAGATTGAAGAGGCCCTTAGAGTGAATAATTAGGAGGAGGTGATTACAGAACTAATAATTCATGGAAAGGGATGGGGAGCCAATTCAGTGAAATTGAAAGAATTTGAAGGTAAATATGCCCATAAATCCTCTGGGGTGGACTTAGAGTTTAGCACTTTCTCCTACCCTGGTTTTATTCCAAGGCAATTTCATTAAACGCTAGAGAGAGGGAGAGAAAAAATAATAATATAAATGCCATAAAAAATCTTTCAGAGGAAGGAATAAAAAGGGTTCCTGCCAGAGAGAGATTTTATTGAAAGTTATTATAATACCTATCTTTAGTTTTATGTCCTTTAATACAGGCCAAGTAATTTCAAATCTGGGGTTCTTTAAAAATGAAATACATATTTTAAAATAGTGTAGTGTGACTTATTATTTTTAATATAGAATTTAGCTAATATGAGGAAGAGAAAATATTTTCTCTCTCATATTCTTTCCAATGAAAACACAAACATTGTTTCCATCATAGCGCATAGAGAATTTTCATTACTATCCTGTTGCCCGTACATAAGAATGTTTAGCATTTACTCTCCCTAGATCTCTGGGCAGACACTAAAAAATTAATCTGTTTACATCCCCTGGGACCAATGGGTGACTATAGTCAGAACTATTTAAAAAATGGGAAAAGGGAACCAGAAATGGGATAGTGATTTTGCTTACTGCCTTACAGTGTGCTGAGAAGAAATTTAGTGGAGAGATTTCTAGGGTCTCTGCTCCCTAGCCTCTCCTGTCTTGTGGAAACACCAAATACAGTAATCCTCTGGTGAAAATTCTCAGCTCCAGGAGGGTTTTGAAAGGTACAGATTCCTGTTACAAGAAGTAATGGTCTTCTCGATGTTTCCTTTACTCTGTTTCCGTGGTCAGGAATTTGCTGCTCTTCCTCACTGAAATGGCTTTATTCCTTTGGGATGATTCAGATGTTGTTACTTGAGTGGAAGGTGCATGGAAAACCAATATGTGGTGAGACTAGAAAATCAGTTAGTGATGAATTGTGATGGAAAGTCCTGAGATTAAAAATACAAGATAGGAAATGGAAAGACAAATTAGTGTACTTATCTTTTCAGTGGTTTCTAGAGATCTCGTTAATGACCTTGACTTAAGTCTAGCACCACTTCTGGATGCTTTTTTCTTATTCTAACCCTCATTTTTACACATATAAAATCAGCAGCATGTGATACACAGCAACCACAGAGCAAGAAAATCTGGAATATAAAGTGAAATAGCTTGCAATAGGGATGGGGAGATAGGATGGAGATTAATTGATAAAATCAAGTGTGGAACCAGTCTTGAAAAAGTGCAGATAGAGGGTTGAGTTGGCAGAGTTTTGCACATCATACATTTGCATTTTTTCTGAGTCTAGCTGACTCTGCCCTTCTCTGTTCAGAACCAACGCAAGCTGCATGAGGATTTTATAGCAGATAATCTGGTACACATATCTAAGAGTGCAGCATAAATATGTTTCATGTGCCGCCTTAAGCTGCTTATTAGATGGGATATTGATCAAGAAGAGAAACAAGGGCCAGGCTTCATGACTTTTCAGGTCCTGGCACAGGGACCTAGGTATAGGGTACTTACTAGCCTTGCAAGGATATTTTTACCTTTAATTTGGCCAATCACTTCCAAA
The DNA here is from genome assembly GCF_003945725.1 of Corapipo altera. Lineage (NCBI taxonomy): Eukaryota > Metazoa > Chordata > Aves > Passeriformes > Pipridae > Corapipo > Corapipo altera. Next base: position 16,290,620 of record NW_020884878.1, on the reverse strand, counting down.
ATTTATTACCTACCAGTATCCTATTGCAAGGAGTTGCCCAGTTAAAACAACAACAACAACAACAACAACAAAAAGCCACAAACAAACAAACCCAACAACATTGTATAAAGAAATATGACCTGTTTTTTTTTCTGGGCATGCTACCTTTCTGGTTTCATATGATGCCCCTAATAAGCAAGAGAGGAAAAAAAGAATTATAAAGAAACTCCTTATTCTTTACAAATACTCGATCACATTGTCAATTCAATTGGATTTGATTCCAAGTTAATGTTGCATGAAGCCCTTACATCTGAGCAAGTAAGTGGGTAATCGAATAGGTATAGCTGCTGATAAGTGACGACAACACATTGTTATAATTTTTGTTTATTTCCTACTGGAGCAAATCATCACTATTCTTCTATGAGAAGTGTGAATTGTCAGATCTTCAACTAAGAGCAAAATCCACACATTCTAAATTCAACCTGGAAAACAAAACCAATTAGCAGGCCAGGGCTTTAGCACTGAGGAAGTCTTCTAGTAGTGATGGATGTTTTATTCTTTTTTCACAGTGCTATCCTTAACTTTAAACAACTACAGTACAAACCTCCAGTTTCACTAACTACATTTGATCTGCTTAAAAATTTCATGTAGTATAGTTTTGTTTACTAAATTGTGCTAAATTACTATACATTGGTGCAATTAAAAACTAGTGTCTTTCTACCCAGGGACAGCTGCATTTCACTGTTGGAAGATGTGATCACTTTATAAGTTATAAAGTTTACCAGGATAAATAATACTTTCTAAAATATATGTGACAAGACCAGAAAAATTGAAAAAAGTAAATTTCTACTTTGTGCATTCCTCCTTTCTTGTGCAGACAAAATTTTAAAGCCAGCTTGTTTTAAGAGAGAAGTTAGCAGAATTTTTCCACTTTTTATGACTGAAAGATGTTAAAAAAATGACCTTGACATTGTAAGACAGGAAATTTCTTTGTACATGTTACCTCCAGTCCCTTTTAATCTTGACTCCCCATCGAGGCAAGATTATAAAAGTATTTAATGAAAGTATTTAAGCCTGAAACTACTGCAAGATTGCATCCTACAAAACATTGCCAAATGGCAATGCTGGATATGACTGAGTAATACATACAATAAGGATTCCCTTACTTTATGGCTGTTTTTTTTACAGATACTCCATTTTTACAATTTTTATTTACAGCTGACCAATCCTGTTTTTCCTTCTTTGCTCAGTCTAAGCAAGGGAAATGAAGACTGAAGAAATGTTAGGTTCAGTCTTTCTGACTGATTTCTTGGTTCTGGTTTTTTCCCCTTAGCTCAAATATGAAGAGAGAGGGAAGAGCGAGGGACTTCTCGCTGGGGTCAGAGGTACTTCATAGCACTAGGAGCAGAAAGACTGAGACCTCAGAACACTTATTTAAAGGAAAGAGGGAACATGTTGGAGACAGCCTTAACAGACATACGAATATAAAGGAGACGTTATTTAAAGCTGGAGAGTCTTTTTCAGGAATAAGGATTTGAAAGTCTTGTCATGATGTGAGATTCCTGGGAATACTCACTGAGAGTACTAAAGTACAGCTGCCCTGCTCCCAAGTTCAGCAATGCTTCCTGCCTGGTGAGGAACATTTCAGGTGTTTTGTTTCAGGAGTTAACCTGCTGATCCTACTGCTCAACAGAATAGGCAGCTCTCTTCAAGGAAGAGTTAAGGGAGACAGTTTCAGCAGAAGCCGTGATTTGAGCCAGTGCTGCTGAGCTGTGGTAATTTTACATTGTGTGCAGGAACATTACAACCTCTATCCAGAGGCTGCCACAGACTCTCCCTAATGGTCTGCATTACTAATTCAACTAATTGCAGCAATTACAGGCAGGAGATGCTGCTGGGGAGAGACACCAATACACTTCTCTCTAACATGCTGCAGTACATGCTGCTCATTAATTAGACCAGCACACACACACACAAAATAAAAAAATCACCAGCTGGAAATGCAAAGGAATGTGCTGAAAGAACGTGCTGAAACCTATAACAGTTGTGAACAGTTACAGTATGGCTTAAACATTTAGGAAACAGACTTTCTAGCTGATTAACCTTGTTATGGTCATATCTCTGTTCCCTTGTTAAGCAAGCAGGTAAGGTTGCATGTTGGGCATACCTGACCCGTGCAGCAGTTCTTCGTCATGTGACAAGTGGGCTGCACAGATATTTACTGTCCACTAGATTCCCAGCCCAAGAGGTGCATTAACAGAGCAGGAGTTGACTTAGCCTCAGTGATGAATCACTTGTAGCAAAGAGTACTGCTAGCTGCCTCAGTGATGCATAGTATCTGAGTCTATCTTGTATATTTTTCTTTGCAGAAAGCATGTTCAGTCTGAACATGCCTCCTATGGCAAGTCTCTCAGAAAGTGCCTTCTGTCTGACTCTATATGATACTGGTATTTACTGAGGAGCCCAGCATCTTCCAGCCAGACACATCTACTGTGGCTGTTGGAGGGCAGTTTGCCAGCCAAAAAAGCATTATAGCCCACTGTACTTTGTTCAACAGTATCAGTGGGATCCACCTGCTGACCTAAACAGCCCAGCAGGTGCACAGCACCTATGCAAACCTGAAATATTCAACAGCACAGAATAAGCACTGTTCTTTTGACAGGAGACTCCAAATCAATGGAGGCACATTTACCCAGGCACATCTGGAGTGCTTGGTACAACTTTAAATATTTTAAAAGTTACAAATCTGAAACTCTCTTTTTCTTGGATACTTAGTTACCTCTGTAGCAGCCTCTTGACTTGCAAATAGCTTACTTTTTTTTCCCTTTGTTCCTTTGCTTCATATGCCAGACTACAGATGACATTGTTTCATCAGCTGAATGTTCCAGTGACGATGAAGATTTCATTGACTGTGAACCCAGTACAGGTAAGTCAGGTCAGTCTTGTTTTGCTTGTTTTCTGATTTCATTTGCAAAAAACAATGCATACATATGTTTATATGTGTGTGAATGTATACATATATAGTTATATATGTATATATATATGTGTGTATATGTGTGTGTATGTATACATTTATGTATATATACACTGTATATAAAATAAAAATATACAGCCAAGCATCCGATCCCATGGACTCGGCAAAAGCAAAACACAGATATGTTGTCGCTATTTGGTTTGAATAAAGTTGTTTGCAGAAATAGAAGTTACTTTACTGACACAGTGGGAAAACAAAAATATCAATGTGAAGTGTGACAAATAGTGAAGATTTATGAAGTGGGGAGGGTGAACATTTGAAAAACAGAAGAGAAACAAAAGTGAAACAAAAATGGATTATTAGCAATGTTTAATCTTTCTTAATTGCTCTGAAGATAGATATTAAAGGTTACAGTTGTCCATGGGATTTTGAATACAGTTAACATGGTAATGTGTTTATACTAATTTTGTTTTCTGTGAGCCCAGAGAAATTGGGGAGCACCAAAACATAGTTCTAACATAACAAAATTAGTAGTAATTCTTGCCTTGTTATCTGCAGTGATGCTTCAAAATGTATCCATTAAAGAGTCAGAAGGACTGGCCAAGTGGAACTGACTCAGTTTCTCCTTTTCAGATACATTTTGATATATTGATGGCTTTTCTTTCTGGTGAGATATATGATGTGATATCCAGCAGGCAACTGCAGTCTATTTTATTTCTTACAGGCTTTTTCAAGTCTTCTTTTTTGAGGCTTGCCATGAGTTAAGCATTTCTATAATAGAGAACAGACATCATCGAATTTCTGTGTATATTTAAAACAAAAAGATGGAGTTTAGAATTTTTTGTCCTTAAAAGTGAAACATATAAATAGTTTAGGGGGATTCTTCTGTTTGGCTTTGTTTTGTTTGTTTTTGCTTTGTTTTGTTTGGGATGATTTTTTTTCCTTAAAAATATCCCAAGAAAGTATTATAAATGTTCTGTTTCTAGTGTCCTGAAGCCATTCAAGTAACACAATAATAACGTTAAAATTCACCCAAGGCTAGTGCTTTCACATTTTTTTTCAATTTGTCATGCTGTACCTGCATTTTTGGTAGAACTTGGTCCTGCAGTAACCTGAGATTGGCATTGCCTTGTAGCTGGGAACTTCCACTCATACCCTTGACTTCCCTGTATGGCAGGGAAGGCACTGACATAGCGACCGATGTTAACATATAGCTCAGCCTGCTTCCCATCTCTTTTTTCATAGATTTCTATGGGTTTTTCAACTCCCTATCTGGAAGAAAAGCAGTCCAAATAATACTAGATTGCGAAGTATAAACAGTGTGGGTACTGAGAGTTTAAGTAAAGGTAGTAATGAAATGCCAGCACAGTGATTATAATGGAAGTGAGGCATGAGGTTGATAGGACCATGCTAAAAGAACTAGTGTACCACAAATGATATGTAAGTGAATGGATAGAAGTAATTTCATTAAAGCTTCACTAACATGTCAAGACTTCTTTTCTTATTTATATTCTGATTGCCAAGTATTTCAATTAAAGGACGAAATGAGGTCTTTATCAGACTCCTCCTCTTGTACATTGTTGTCATTTTTGTTTCAAAATCACAGTTACTTCAATGGCTAGAAATTGTAATAGCAATGTTGTTTCCAACTTGTGCTACCGGTGGAAAAATCAAAGTTTGAAGAGAAATTTGGTAAAACAGGATGTTTAGCATGAAATTTCAGATTGCTGTAGAGCAACATTTCCAGACTAAAAATACCTCCTTCCTGACAGTTAGATATCTGATGCTACAAACAGGTACAAACTGGATTTGTAAAAATTACTTTCCTTTGAAAATCCTGCTAAACATTACAGTTGTCAGCTATAAATGCCTACAGACATTTGAATATCTGCTGTGTAAAATAATATGATTTGCTGAAAATCTGCATAAGGTTCTCTCCTAAACTACTAGACATTCTTGCAAATTTCACCCAGTATCTTTTATTGCACCCTACTCATCTTGCATAGAAAGGTGAAATTCATGAGCTGCTGAAACCTGAATCTTTTCTTGGTAATTACTGTGGCATTGAGAATAAAAGTTAGCTTGATTATATGTAAAAATAAGTCTCCCAGATGGTCCTTGCTGATAAAGTCTGCACTTCCAGATTTTGAGTTTTCCTACTCTCAGAAGCACTGGTGTACAGAGTCACCAGAAGGAGGAGGAATATGCAGGTCCTTTTTGCATAAACTTAACACATTCCATCATAATAAGAAGGAAAAGTAACAGGTTTATGGTGCTTCTCATTTTCTTTGTCTAACTTATTGTCTGCATTTGCAGAGCATCCAGTGTCTGCAATTCATCCAGTATCAAAGCACTCTCACGCAGCCCATTCTGCTCTGGAGCACTAAAGCAATCTGAGCCGGCTTATTGAAATCCAGTGGTGCTGGCTTGGCTGAGCAGATATGTTTGCCTTTACACTTCACCAGCCAAGTAAGGATTCTGGTCAAATGCCAAGATCTGGTATTTAAATATATACATAATGGAAAAAAAGGATTCAGATTATCCTGCTTGTATTTTCTAGTGTGTGGGTTTGGATTTTTTTAAACGTAATATTATTGTGTTTGGGTTTTTTTAATTGGGCTCATTTGAAGTTGCTTCATCCTCTTCTGTTGACAGGTCGCAGCCTTCTGGCTTGCCTGATCCCTTTTACAGCAAACGGAAAATTAAATGACCTAACCCAGCACAGCCTCCTTTTTGTTGCTCTGATAATGTGTAGCTTTTAAAGCTCTTGAGTTTCTGCCAAACACCAGGCCTTGGCCTTCTATCACCCTCGGTGCTACAGTCCAGTAATGCAAAGGTTACTGAACTCACTGCTGCAGCTGTGAGATATGGTACACATCACTATGAACCTGCTGTGCAATAACCAAGACAAGGGCAACAGAGAATGTGGCCCTGGAAATCAGAAATTTTCAGATTTCATATGGTCAGAATCAAATCCCAATATCTAAACATATTACTTTGGTCCTGGTCCTGAATCTGAGGCAGTACTCCACAGAGTCTTTTTGAAGCCTTTGTTTTTGGTGTGCTCAAAGGCTGAAAATCATGTCCTCTTTGAGGCTAAATATCATATGAGAACCATTTGGCAAGATCTTATTGCCACTTAATAATTACTAGTGATTCACTGTTGAATCCAAGATCTGAATCTTGTTAAGTATATCATCTGTATCTGAACACTTGCATCTCTTTAAAAGAAGCTGGTGTGAAGGCAATTTCCTCACTCTGCTCCTTTCAGGAATTTCCAGGCTGGCTTGAGACATTCACTGTAGCAGATCTGCTACCACTTTTTGCCCCTCTTCTAAAAGTGATTTCTTTGGGGAATTCACTTAAAAAGCAGGAGCTATCATAGGACCTCTCCTGACTGAGGTAGCCAACAGATATCACCTGTACACACATATGTATATATAAGGAATTATTTTAAGTGATAACAATGACAGCTGCTATGCAAAACCCATTTGTATTTTATGTAATGCAAAAGAAACCATTGCATGTACATTGATAAAAAATACTCGCTATTCATCTTATTGCAAACAAGTCTAGATACCCTTACATCTCTAGATCTCCCAGAATGGCTTAATGTAAATGATACAGGGGACATAAAACTGTTCATCTGCCCTGAAGAACGATTTACTTAACAGTCAAGAGCAATTTCTCTCTTGTCCCTATGGAAATTATGCTTGTCCCAGTACCAAAAAGTTTGTGCCAAAAAGCATCTTGTTTCTTTGCCAGAAACATGATGATTTTCCCTGGTATGAGTACAGGACTCTCTTCTAGCCTGTTTCAGGGAGATCCAAGGCTGAAATACTCAAGTTCTTCAAAGCTCAGGCCAGGGTCCTGAGATTGTGCTTTTGAACGCAGCTCCATGGTGGTGTTTCGGTCACTCAGCCACTCTCAGGGAATGAAAGATATGTAGGAAAATATCTTTACTCTGGACTAGGAAGCACTGTGCTATCATGAAGAAAGCAAGCGTTTATCTCTTTCCAGTCAGATGAGGAGCACCCCTACAATTTCATCTTACTGAGACTTCAAAGCCTTGAGGATTATATTTATGCTTTCCTGACAGCAGCTATTGCTGTCTCTTCATGCCATTGCCCTTGTTCCTGTTAGGACAGGCTGGATGCTGATGGTCAGGCAGCTGACTGGGATCATAGCTGAAGCTGCTCACTGGACTACTCAAAACAGCGAGACCCAAACACTCACCAATTAGCCTGAAGCCCATAATACAGCCTCTTGAAATGGTGTGTGGGGCTTAATCCTAGCTCCCTGGCATGACACGTCCTGTGTTTCTTCCATGGTGCAGTTGCCAGTTTTCCCTTCCTATCAGCCCATCAATTTCTTATGTGATTTTTTTCCAGAAAAATTTATTCTGTGTTTCCCAAAAGGCTTCATATATCATAAGGCTGGCATTGTCTAATCAGACTGGTAAGCTTTTCCTATGAGGGACTACAGACAGCAGTAGAGATGCAAAAATCTACAATTCTTTGCACTGGAAATTACAAAGTGTTTTGTACACATACCCACCCACAGGAGACACATATCCTACAGGTGTGGTGTCTATATCTATAATTTACTGGCCTGTACCCATCCATTTGCAGGCTCTTTGGGTTAGAGATTCATTTGAAGAAAACAAGCAGAATCTCTCTTCCAAGAGTCTCCAAACAACCAGCACAGTACAAAAACTAGTATGTTGAAAGTGAAGAAAACTTAATTGAAGAAACCGAGAGAAGTGCTGATTTGGCTATTGTCCTCCATAGCTGCATCAACCTTCTTTAAGGACCTAGGGAATTGTCGTTGCTCTTCTAAGAGAAACATACCCCACAATCCAGTGCCCAGTTACCCCCAGTCTCTTCCTCTGACAAGCAGGAGTTCTGCTCCATTTCTGATGTTGCGATCAAGAAATGGTATTTAAACTTGTGTGCATACCTCCAAGTACTCAGAGAAGTAGACTTCCCATCTCACAGGCTGAATACCATATGGACCTGAAGGTGTCCCAGGGTGTAATAGCATTACTTCTTTGATGGAATTTCCTAGCTACAATCTTACAGCCAAAACAAAACCAAACAAGCAAGTTTTACTAACCAATCATGCAGGTGACTTACAGGAATTTTGGTTTTCTTTTTTTTTAACATTAGGAATACTGAGATTGGTTTTCAGCATACTGGTCTTTCTTCCTATGTAAACTCCAAAGGCCCCACCCATAAGGATATTTTATCTATATATGCACTATATATACAGTATGCATATATGTCTATATGCTAAAGTAATAAATTGCCAATATCAGCAGTAGCCCCTATCATCCAATCACATGTTTACACAGAAATTCATGCCTTCATCTAACCCTGGCATTCGCTGGTGTGGACAGATGCATGATATTGTTATATCTTGGTGAACAAAGCACGTTAATTTCTTTTCTGTTAGAGTTATTTCTTTCTTCCTTTTATTTATTTATTTACTTTTAATTGATAATTTCATCTACCAATTAGCCTTGGGGTATGGTGGGGCAGGGAGAACAAAAAATTATACAGGTATATCAATCAATATATACACACATACTCCGTGTATATATAGATGGATATATACATTGTATATATTTGAAGAACATTTTCTATCGTTTCACCTCATCTTGTGCCGCATGAATTTTTGGTGATTGATATTTTAGTTTATTTTATATTTCTTTCCCCTTTTTTTTTGGCTCGTAATCGTGCCATACCGCTATTTTTTAATTTTTAAAATCATCGCTGTACTTTTCAATTTATATTTTTGGAGTTATTCCAATAAAATAATGATTTAATCATCTCAAGAATGAGATATAGATCTGCAAACAGTAAAGGCAACAAAATCTTTTCTTGCCATCCTTGAGAAATCCAAATTTTGGACATCACAAGAAAGTTGTGTGCAAAAGAATGAAGAGTCTTACCCTTCCTTTATTCTTATTTTCTCTTCTCCCTACCTCTTTTAAACTTCTGCAAAATCTCTATCCCATTTTTTCCCTTTTCCCTTTTTTTTAATTGAGTTCTGGAAAAAAAATCAGCCAGAAGAAAAACCTTCTCCTTTACCCCTGAGTTCTCCCAGGAAAAATTCTTCCAATGTAAAGAGCCCTACAAACTGCAGATGGCATAAAAAGAATTTTATTGCAATGCATAGTGTCTGTTGTATCTTTTATTTCTGGGTCAGTGCAAGATCATTTTTCTGGCATGCTGTAGTTTAGCTGATGTAACTAACCATGGCCTTCATTAACCGGTGCATGGGCTGTGATGATGCCATCTTGTGTTCCATCAGAGTTGCGCATTCAGGCTAACCAAGCAAGTCTGTAGTGTATGATTTGGGGGGATATTGTTTTGATTTTAATTTGCATTGTAATTTATTCTTTTTGGAAGAGTTATACCAATGCTCTTGGCTGCTTCTTGCAGCCTCAGAGTTATATATCTACTTTGTTTTATGGGGATTTTTTTTCTCTTTTTTTATTTCTCAAGTAGCAATTTTGCGTCTTCTTTGTGTTCATCTGTCTTGTCACTGTGTCTTTGAGTCCACTGGCCCAGTGTTGTTATGTGATTCTGTTCTCTGTTCGTAAGCTGGTGTGCAGCTCCTCAGCACTCTGTCATACCTCCTCCCTTTCCCCTCCCCTCTTCCCCTCTCACCTGCCCGAGGGGGATCCACAAAGAGGCACCAAGCTTTGAATGACATTCTGAGTGTCTCCCCGTGGCTTCAAGATGAATGTTGCAAGATGTCCACGGAGCTTCATAAGAAAAACCAAGTTTGCAGCTGTCCTGTTTTCAATAGTTTTCAAACTCTGTTATCATTTCACTCCTAGAAGTGGCTTACTGACGTAATGCTAAAGTGACTTCTTTTGCAGTTTTTTAGGGGATTTGTATGTACATGCTGATGTGTTGGAGTAAGAACTTCTCTTATCTGTGCTTTAGGTGCCAGACAATGTTGCACGTGGTGCAGACTGTGTGTTAAATGGGATGTACCTAGGCCTTTTTACAAAAGGCAGTCTTAGAAAGGACATATCACTGTGCACATGCTGCTGATGATGTCTGTGTGTATGTATTTTTAAAATCTACAGTTCATAGTTCATTTGTAGGTAGGAGACAAAAATCTAGGAATGTAGTTAGGATTTCTAAGAGTAGTGCATCTTCACTGTATGGGTTCAGTCTTCTGTTTGTCACTGTGATGTCTGCCTCTCACTGATACTGGTGAAAGCTGGCTTGCTGATGTTTACTTTCATAACTTGAACACAACTGTGGAAACACATCTGGAGTGTCTTCTACCATATGCATCGTAAATGTGCAATAATGCACAAGGCGGAAGAAAACAAGCTGAGTTTTCACGTGTCTGCTTAGACTTGAAACACTATTTAGAAAAAATGTTCTTTGTCTTGTACAGTAGTGCATTTCCTGGTATCCTTAATTCAGTTCCTGGTGAATGTACTAACTACATTAATGGCAAAGGAGTCCTCAGTGCATTAGGATACATCAGCTTGCATCAGTGGATCAGCTCAAGCTAGTGGAGGAAGAGGTAGAGAGTTTTGTTGTGGATAATGATCATGACATCACAGAAAGCATACTTACATATATTTTTAGCCTAGCTAAAATTCTAGTTGTTTTGTAGGAGTTAGTTTGTTCTGAAGAGATGATGAAATCTGTGAATTTTCTCCTAAGAGCATGATATAAGACTTACCTATTTAAGATAAGAGTTACCAGAAGAGGGAAGTGAAGGGACAGGTTCAAGTCTCTAACATGGAATTATTTAATTATTTCATTTAACTTAACCAAGATATGTTTCCTGTACTTGCAGAGAGATAAAAAGCTTTTCTGTCACCAGTGGGAACCAATGATCTTATGCTCAGTTCAGTTTTCTTAATTCATATACAGTCTGAGAAACATTACTGTGTGTAGTTATTAAATAAATCAATATTTAAAGCTTGGCTGGTTTAGATTTTAGATCTCTATGTTTTTCACAACTAGTAATTCCTACTGAATCTAAAGCTTTTTCTTGGCAATTGCTTAAATAGAGCAACGGCTTATAAAATTGTATTATAATCAACAAGCTCACAGTTTTGTGTAATACTGCCCTCTGGCAGAGAGACCAGAACAGTCCTGTTACGAGACTAAGAGCAAAAGAATAATTTTTTTAGCTCAAGTGGCAGGTTATTGGAGCAGAACAATCAGAGTTTTAGCCCCTACATCATGAAGTTCAGGGTAACCTTCAGATTGGAGTGTTGAGTAAATCAAGTGTCTGGGCATCAGGACAGTAACCTCCAGGCTGTGGTAAAGCTGCTGTGTCCTGCTGAATGGTGACTTTTGCTTGTCTTATGTAGCCTGTGACTAACCTCTGCTAGGCTCTGACTGACCCTCTTCTGCAGGGAGTGAGAGGCTCACTCAGGCGCAGGGGGTGCTGTGGAAGGTCCCATTGTGCTCTGTTTTATCCCGCTCAAGATCTATATGGATATATGGCACTTGTAAAATTAGTTCTTACTTTTATTTTCTGTCTCAGGGCAGACTGTTGGCTTCAGGTTTTGTGACCTTTGTTACTGAACAAGGGGAAGAGCTGAGGGTTCAGTTTTTTATGCCGAGAATAAAAACACTGGACTTTGGTGTGCCACTTCCAGCTTTGCAGTTGATTCCTTCTGTGACTCTGTACATATATTGTTCATTTGCCTACCTGTAAGGCAGAGTAAATGAAATACTTCTAGCTAAATGAGGTGGAGATGAAGCGAAAGGAGATTTAATTAGTATTTTAATGGACTCTGATATTCAGGTGCAAAGTGCTGTTCAGCACACCAAAATTGTACAGTACTGCTAACTACCAAAAATGTACAAATAAACAGTGTTATTGTTTAGGTTTTAATACTATATGCTATCTTCACTTGTTGTGAGAAGTAATATTATTGTGTATTTTTATACAGTAGGTACAACTCCTGATCTGCTAATACAGTCAAGTATTTTCATGTCAGGGATCTCTGGTGTGACATTATTTTCATTAAATATCACTCTTTCCTCTAGAATTAACACATGCAATGGAATGAACCATGCTCAGGCTACATAATGTAATGAGTGGACAGCAATATATAGATCTTTTATATCAGCACTTACATCACTTGTACTTGCCTCCTGATCAGAATTTTGCTTTAAAAACTTCATAGTTTCTTCAGCCTAACTTAGCTGGTGTAAGTTTCCCTGGTTTTGCATTTAAGATCAGCAGAAGATGAGAATCAGACCCACAGTCTGGCTACCTTGCCCTTGCTGCCTTCCAGTCTTTTTTTAAAGCGTGTTCTCTAAACTCAAAACCATGTGCACTGTCACATTCTGGCAATCCCTCTAGTGCTGTGCCTATGTTATCAAGCTGACACATGTCTAAAATACTAAGATATGATATTTTCAACCTGCTGGGACTTGCTTTTTGTCCCTGTTAGCTTTGATTTTCAGCCTCATAAAATATATGGGAAAGAAAATAAAAATAGCCAATGACACATTCAGTGTAAAGAAGAGCTAGCACATGACTCAGGAATAGATTTTGCATCAAAAGCAAATGTATGTATATTAGACCCTTAAATGTCTATAGCAACTGATTAGTTACCTTTAAACAGGAAGAAACTATCTGATTTCTGAAAGATATATAATATCTGTTAGAGAGAAAACATGTTGAGCATTTACAAATACTAGAGACAGAGATACACTTTTGCTTCTTAAGGTTTATGTTATATATTTCTTTTGGTCCCCATGCCTAGACCTGAGGGTGCCTTAAAGGTGCTCTCAAAGGTACTGATGGTCACATGAACTGTAACACATGGAATAATACCTCTGTAGAACGGGAGAGCATATTCTGCTTCCATTTTCAACCAAAGTATATAATGAGATACCAAAGTTAATAATTATGTCAAAGAGGTTATTACTTTGCCTTTTTTCTGCCTATTTCAGATCCAATTTATTATTCACAAGTGCTAGAAATCTGTGCTTTATCCCAACTGTAAGCAGCTGGATATACCAGTTCCTATATAATGTGTAGTATTTCTTTAACACTATTTACCTTAAATGCTGCTTGAGGAGCAGGAGACAAAGACCACACCAGTTTTGAAACTAGGTATTGAAGCAAAAAAAAAAAAAAAAAAAAAAGAGACTGACTTGATTTGAAATCTCAGATGTCTACTAATTTGAGAACCCATTTTATTCTACATTTTCATTATGTTAATAAATACATTATTAAAACCTTACAAAAGAGCCACAGTCAAGGACTCTCTTTCTTTGCTTCTGTTGAGTCTCATAAAAACTGAAGTTCTGTGGTCCCATGGGGTGGTGTTATAAGGATCATCAGCTGCTCTTTTGGCATGTAAGAGGAACTACAACTAGTAGACAAAGGTACAAAATCTCAAAATAAACTTGTTTTAGAGCAACAAGAAAATCCCAACACTTTTATCTCTTCACAGGTTTTGCTCCATCTCAGTGTTAGAACAATAAATGTCAGAGGCATCAAAAAGAGGGAAAAGTTGTTTTGTCTTTGAGGGACAACAGAAATTAACGGCAATTTTGTGGGGGTTTTTTCCTTTTTTTTAATAGATGTCAATAATTCATTTTTTTTTCCTAGTACTGAAACCTGTATGACAGGTTTTAGATACTAGTTTTAGCAACTACTAATTTTCACTACTGAAATCTTGGGGGCTTCATAAATTTTATATTTGACAGATGAAAAGAGCAAAAATAGTCCTGGGAATAGTTCGGGGTATTTTCCAGTGTATCAAAGCATAATTTTAGTTTCTTCTCCTGACCTCTCTCTGTGGAGTCTACTGTGGAGTGCCTGGAGATTGGTATTTCCCCTAGAATCTGTGATTCTCCTGTGTGCTAATTTTTTTTCGTGCTAAAACACAGATCATTAATATATTGCAAAACAGTGGATGCATGCATGCTCTCTCTTGGTACATGTGTGTCTATTTACACATCCATTAATGCCATGTTTATGTTCTGGCTAAAAGAAGCATTTTGGGGAACTGAAATAGTAGAATAAAGTTGTTTAGGAGCTTTTCAAGCAAATGTGGAATGGATAGATTGAATCTTGCCTCCTCCTCTTTCTCATACTCCTTTTCAATTCTGTTAATTCAAGCATTTGGCTGTTGTATAACTCGGAAAGCAGTTAGTACATCCCAGCATTTGGAGGAGGTGTTTTGAGAGTGAAGGCAAGTGTGACACTCAGATTTGAGATCTAGGCACAGTCTGAAATAGAGGACCTCCAGCACAGATCTGAACTTGCAGCATGGAGGTGCCTTTGGTGAGGTTCTGAATCATTTGCCTCTGTCAGGGTACTGGGGACTCTCACAGACCTGTGGCGAGGATTAAAGAAGGTTTGACAGCTGGAGAGAAAGTCAGTGCGGTGTATACCTGAAACAGAATAAAGTACTCTTTTGTGCAGTAAACTGGACATACTACCAGATCTTTTCTTATTCCTTTAGCTAATGGGTAGCATTCTCCTGCAACACTGTGGATTGTGTGCAATCCTCTCATAGAAATCGCCAGAAATGAGTCTGGGGGCATTCCGGGCGTCTTTGATGGTTTATGACCCCTTCTAAGACGTGACTATGGTTTCTCAAGCCTGGTAGTTGAGCCAATTGTGCCTTATCAGAAAGGATGAGTACCTTCAGGCTTACGCCTCCTCCAAGGGAAGTGGAGAGGAGAAGGTGGAGGGGGTGAGTTTTACACCTGAGCTTCATCAGGAGGGAGGACATTGGCATGATAAAAGGCATTATGCAGGATCTGTTTCATAATCTGTTTCTTATCAACCTTGTTCCTTATCTGGCTCAAAATCCAGTTTGCTGCTAAACAAAGGCTGGTTTGTTGTGATCATCTTTCAGTGGTGGGTGTGCTCCTCCTCTGCCCCTGGGCTGTTCTTATGCAGATCAAAGGTTTCATCACCACACATCCAAAAAGCTCTCCTCCCCTTGATTGGGGGCTGCAAACTTGGCCTCAGTAAAGCACCTGCTGCTTCTGCAGAGGATCGATTGTTTGAATCATTAACTTCTAACATTTCCGTCTCTCACACCCTTTACTTCATGTGCTTAAACATGCCACGTAAGCCCAAAAGGAATTCAGAGACTGGAAGGTAGCTGAAGATGTTCATACCCTAGTTTTTGGGGATTTTTATAAAAACATAAGATTTGGTGCTGGCAAAGTACTGTGGGAATTCCATCTAGTTTATTCTTAATTCTCTGTGTCATATCCAAAACAAGAAAATGTTCTTTAACTCCTGAAATGCAAAATTCGACTTTTGCCTTACAGTGCATTTTCATTTTGAAATTGATGCTTAAAAAAAAAAAACCAGAAAAAAGATCGCATTCTAGCAAAGTATCTAGTTACAAAACAAAGTAGAAAGTTTTGAAGTACTGTGTACATTTGTCTCTTTTTTTTATTTTTGAAAATATGACTAGTAACCTTCACCTGTAAATAACTTGAGGGCTTCTTACTACTTCCCTTCAGTTTTTCAACGTTTTTTCCCCCCCATTAGGTTTTTCAGAACATTAAACCGTACTTTTCTCTATAGAAAACATCTGTCACTAGCTCCGTATGAATTGTGTTAGCAGACTAAAACCTTTGATTACATTTATCACAGGAGTTGAGCCAGTATTTTTCAGAATCTTCAGTTGGTTTGTTCACAGCTTTTCATTGTATTTTGAATAGCAACGGTAAAGTCCATCCCTGAAGCTGTGTGATCTTTTCCACATATGCTGTTTTCCAAATCCATCACTTTACCTTTGGAAAGAAAAAGCAAACAAAAATTGTTTTGGAGAGAGAGGAAAAAAGTCTCCTTCACTAAGATGATATTTTTAGAAACAGATGGTAAAACAAACTGCAGATGTTGTGCCTGCAGCACCTCTATTCTAATAACAGGATTGTTTAAAGATGAAAGCAGCATTTGTGTGTCTATCTCACTCTGTTAGTAGTAATTCTTCCTCCATGCAGGAGGAGTTGAGAAACCTGGTGCAGTATTTTTTTACCTATCTTGCCTCCTCTGAAAAGGTATTTACACAATTCTCTGCTAAAGAATGAGTGTTCTGGTAGTGCTGTCTATAGCAAACGTGAAGACCCGATAGTTTAGGAAAAATTAATCCCAGTCATCTATACCTCATTTACTAGTACATTTTTAATTCTCCTGGAGAGTTTTTTTCTTTGCCTTCCAGATGACCTTTCCTTCCTGATAACAAGCTGCAAGTTTTCTGTTGGCATGTCTCATCGCTGGCAAATGTCCAAACGCAAGCTGACTATTCAGATAGTTTAAAAAATTTTAAGACCTGCCAGGCTTGGCAGTCCTCAAGTAAGAACACTATATTCACACAAAATGTCTAAAGTATCCCGAGGAACTTGAGCAGTTTTGTTTCTTTTTCCACATCAAAAATTGCTTAGTTTCCATTAAAGCTAATTAATTAGGAGTCTGAACAGCAAATGAGGTAAATGCCATTTGGACTACTGTAAAAGCAGACTTTTAATGAAGGCCCAGCTTTATAATGTTCTTTGGAATATCAGTTGCTATTGATACTTACTTCTTTTGCCTTAAAATCCCTATAAAAGCAATATTGTTTATTGTATTTTATTGGGATTTAATCTCTGATGCCAGCTGCACATTCAACACGCTTATTTAAAATGAATTTCAGTAGTTAGGTCCTGGGGATGGCTGCATGTGTGAATGTCCAATAGCTCTGAAAATGTTTTATGACCATATTGCCACAATTTTTCCAGCAGCTAAGAGGAACTTTGTGGATATTAGAGCAGCTGAGCATTTGCTTAAAAGATCTAAATTTTAGATTTATATCCTGACAAGAGATAGTTAATCCTTTTGTGGACCAGACCCTAAAGGTCTGTATGAAGGCAGGACTTGAAATAAGACCTTGGAGTCTTAATTCATCTTTCACTTTCTAACCTCAGTTATCTCTCCTTCACTTTTAAGCAAAAGCTGCATTTTGATCCTGCATATTTCTTAAACCTTCTGTTAGATACACACACCAGGAGGTCATTTTTCTTGGGATCCAGCCATGTTAGGGCAATGACAAGTTTTACTGTCGTGTGTCATATTGCATCAATTTTCTTATTCAAGGGATGCAAACCAAGACAATAGAGGTATCTATAGTGAAGTTAAAGATTTTAGACATCAGCTTAGAGCAATGATTGTTGTTCCTTGTTGAACAGCAGCTCTTTATCAGTTTTCTCTTTTGTTTTGTCTTGTGCTATTCTGGTAATGAAATGCATAGAACTGTGCACATCATTTCAGGGGTAGTACTGACAAAGCCACTGTTATCTCTGTGCTCCATTACAGCGGAGCCTCTGCTTATACACATCCTGAGTTCTGAATGTAGTTGGGAAGCTTAATAAGCATAGGGAACTGGTGCGGTGGAAAGAGATTCTTTGCAAGAAAGGATTAAGGGATGACGAATGCAGTTTCGTTTTATAAAATCCAATAAATTTGAGCTTTGTGTCTCTGACTGGAGCACTGAGAAAGGTGCTGGAAATATATCTATATATATATGGGTGTATAAACACATTTATATCTGTGTAATACATAGTACATATATATGTGTATGTGTATATCTATCTATCTATCTATCTATCTATCTATCTATAAAACCCATAACTATTATTTAGTTACGTAATATGATGACAGTTTTCCAATAGTTGTATCAAATATCTTAGATGTGAAAACAGAGTGCTGGTAATATCCTGTACTTGTCCCCAGGAGATGGACTGCATGTCGTATTTCAGGTCTCTCTGATTCTACTGTAAGAAATTATGCACATGCTCTACCTCTCATTTACTGCTAATTTAAGTTAGCAGTAATGCATATAAGCATTATTATCAGTGTAAAACTGCTGCAGGTGTATTGCAAATCATGCTCTTACGTTTCAAATGTAGGATTGTTTGCCAGAACTGAGCATGAAATCAGAAAGAGTAACTTAGGAAATTCATTGCATATAAAAAAAAAAAAAAGAAAAAACAAAAGAAAAAAATTGCATGTACAAGGAATTCCTGGGAGCCTATGTTTGGTAATGGGCTTAAAATACCAACTGCAGAACTTTTTCACCACATTCCTCACTTGTTTATAACTCTATTTCAAACCTTTTGTTCAGAGCATTTATGAACTGGATGTTGATTTTTCTTTTGGAAAAGGAAGCAGTCAACACTTGGATCTCCATAGCAGCTTGGAATTTGGATGCAAATGAAATGTTTTCACAGTAAAAAAAATCAAAAAATTGTGTGTAGATTCCTGTATATATGCTTGTGCTTGCATATATTGACGACATGGCTGAAGAAACTGGCAGCCTGTTGAGACGTTGAGTGACTAGGATTAATGAAAGCAGAAAGTATTTAGCATTTTATAGTATTAGGGCTAAATTTGTATAGTTATATGTGAAAAAAAATCACTATATAGAGTTAGCTACACCTTAAATCACAGTCTGGAAAAAAACATCTAGGTGATTTAACATATAGGAGAGACTTTAGCCGGAACGTTTCAGAGCTCATCTGTTGACTACAACAGCTTGTTTTTATAAGGTGCATATCATCTACATATTTTACTGTATTTCATTACGATGCTTTACTTTATTCTACACAGTTTGAATACATAAGAAATGCCTGTTGGTTTTCTGCGATCAGGTAGCTTCTGACTTTCGCTTACTTTTTTGAGCCCAGTTGATGTGTCTGTACTCTGCACATCAGTATTCTTGAAAGAGCAGAGATAAACCACCCTTTTGCTTAGAAAATATGATGTGTCTTTAAAGTAAGTCATTGCAACTTCCGTTATTATTTCTGCACTTGATAGTGTTCTGGATCTTCTTGGTCTTATCTGACAGAGCACCCAACCCTGTATGTCGGGTAAGGTGTTTGACCAGAAGTGTACTGTTAGTACTTCAGTAGCATTGTTTATCTCAGATTTGAAAAGTGTGTTGCAGGTATTTAGTAAGAATGATTAATGCTGTTGTCTGCACTTCAGAATTATTGTAATCAGAGAGGTTAGAAGGATGCTTCCTTAATTGACTCACTAACAAGCTTTAGTGGAGAGAAAGGTGGAGAGATGCATAGAGAAAAGTATTTGTAGGGCATGCAACAGTTGCAGATGTGGAAGGCAGATAAATTACTGTTGAGTTTAAAAGAAGAATTTCACTAATAAAGGAGAGGAAATATTTCTGAATAAAATTGGTTTTTAATTATGAAAATCCCTATTTTTTAAAACAAAGGGAATAATTTCACCCATAGCTATACCTGAATGCTGTAGATGAGCAAACAAAAAGTCTTTCCTCCTCTTCACTAATATGTTTATTAGTGAATCCAGTCCACTGATTTTTAATGGTTTTGTATCCTGATAGTCCCTGTAGAGTCCACGCAGTGCTAGGGTTAGGGGATAGGTTCCAATCTGTTTCTCACTTCTCTTCTGGAGTCATTTACCTACATCCAATTTAAAAGTTCAGTCAGTCATATTTCTGTAAAGTTACTGAACGCAATAGGGTAGCTACAAGGTTGCTGAGGGCATACATCTTTCCTTATGAGTGATGATAGGAAACCTGAACTCATTTCTTAGATCCCAAACTTGGGTTGGCAGTGAGTTAGTATGAAGAATATCTTTAGAGTTGGAAATAGATCAGATATTTTTCAAGTTGGAAAGCCATCTACTGAGGCATAATAAGCAGGAAACACCATGGCAGAGTTTTTGAAGTGGAATGTATTTTTCTAAAAGAAAGTTGAGGCTGAGAAAAGAGCAGAAGTGAGGTGTTTTTTTCTAGTTAACGTTCTGCCTCCCTACCTATGAAGCCAGAACACATTCAGCTGTCATCTTATCTCAAAGCTTAGTGCTTCTGTGCTGAATTCTTCTCTTTATTGTTATATGTTTGAATTGCCACTTGGTTCCCTTTCTCTGTATTTTTCAGCTGAGGTTACCGCTACTAACCTACCAGACAGTGAAATAAGGCAATGATAAGGAATTGTGATAGAGATATAATGCGGCAATGGCAACTTATGATTTGGCTTCTGGCATACTTCCATTTTTGATGAATAACTCAATGCAGTGGAAGGTTGTGAGAAGAAGCCACTTTGCATTAACACTTAAATTTACCATGAAAGACTAACAAGAATTGTTTAGGCACTGGAAATAACAGGCAAATCTGCCAGTTCTTCTCCAGCATAATCTTGGTCCATGTGCCTGTTCCCGTTTAGTATCCGTTGCAAAAGGCAAGCGAGGACCTAGATGGCTCCAGTGTTTATAATGAGTCTTTTGAGAGTGAAGTATTTCTTGTAACTTCAAAACAGTGCTGTCCATTAATACCCTAATAAACCAGTAAATCACAGGGCACTAAGGTTAGAATTTGAACACCTTTTTATGTCATTCACAAAGTTCAAAGCTGCAAGTTTTGCCCTTAGCAGAATTGCCCAAGTAAAGTGTTTGTTCTATTAACATAATATTTCCATCTCTTTTTTGATTGTGCTTAAGACCATCAATTAGAATAAAAATATGAATAGAAATAATTATTTCATCAGAAAAATAATTCTGCATGAGAAAATTTTGTGGCTCATACAGATAAAGGAAATTAGAGGCTATGAGAAAGTAATAGACTTTCCTATTAAAATCTAACCATATAACGTCTTACTTCATAGCAGAGGAAAGTCTAATACGATAAGATTTTTTTAGCTTCTTTTAATTAACTTTCCATCCTATTAGACTTGATCTGAAGTTAACTTTCATTTCACAGGTATTCATGATTGTTATGCTCCTGTGAATTACTTAACCATGAAGCTCAGGCATGATGGTTAATAACTATGTAAAGTAATCTTTTAGTTGATTTTCTAACAATGACCCTAAAATTTAAATGTAAATACTTCAGGTAATACAGTAAGCAATAATATGGAAAATATATTCAAGTGTATGACTATATATCTCTTTAAATAGTGATTCCACAGCAATCTGACCTGCCCTGGTCATATTAACTGTTGGTTTGAAAAAACACCAAAACCACACAACAAACCCCCACATTTTGAAAGGTAGTGCTCCAACTGCTTTAACAAAGAAAACAATTAAACATTTGGGATAGTGGGATATAAGTTATCATGTTGTGAAGATAAGGGAGAAAGGACACTAAAGAGAGCTTAAGCAGAAATAATCAATAGCAGAAAGCAGTCATCCTGATTTTTGTTCAAAAAGCTCTTAAAGTCTGTATAGACCTGAAGAATTCTGGTATTCATCTCCTCAACTTTATTCATGGACATACTATCTTTACCTGTGGTTCTGAAATAGATACAAGCATCATCATTATAGAATAATAGAATGGTTTGGGTTGGGAGGGACCCCAAAGATCATCTAGTTCCAACCGCCTCACCATGGGCAGGGACCTGCTCTTTCCAGTAGAGCAGGTTGCTCAGGGCTCACTCCAACTTGGCCTTGAACACTTTCAGGGATGGGGCATCCATAACTTCTCTGGGAAACCTGTTCCAGTGCCTCACCCACCCTCACAGTAACAAATTTCTTCCTAAAGTCTAATCTAAACATATCTTGTTTCAGTTCAAAGCCGTTGCCCTATCATTACATGTCCTTATAAAAAGTCCCTCTCCAGCTTCCTTGTAGGTTCCTTTCAGGTACAGGAACACTGCTGTAAGGTCTCCAAGGAGCCTTCTCTTCTCCAGGCTGAACAGCCCCAACTCTCTTAGCCTTTCCTTACAGGAGAGGTGCTCCAGACCTCAGCTTCGTGGCTGTCCTATGGAATTGCTTAAGAGGTCCATGACCTTCTTACGTTAGGGGCTTCAGATATAAATGTCATCGATATTAAACTAAGTTAACTTTTGGAATGAGATCTATTTCTCTTTTAATCCAATCTTTTATGAAAGCAGAGCAAATACCCTTGCCAGCTACTTTCTTGCTATAATGCAATGTCTGATAAACAGCTTAAAGCATTGGCTTCTGAATCACAGTAGAGTTTATTCCAGTCATTCAGTATGTTCAAAAAGAGGATTCAAACTTGCCTGCAGCAGTCTTTCACTGCTGTAATCCTGAACTTTCAGAAGAAAATTTGCAAAAACGGCACCCTCTCTTTATGCTTCTGCACTTCATGGCTAGTATTAAATTTCCCTGTAAAAACAAACAGAAGTCCTGCCAAAAATCCGTCCCCAAATGCCTGAATCACAGCACTGTCGCCTGTTGTCTTTCCCAAATGATAGACAGAACTAGCTCACATTTAGAAAACTCCTTTACAAAGGGCTGCCCTACAGTGCTTCAGAGCTAGATAGCTCATATGTTAGTTAGCTCTATTGTATGTCTGATGCAGTTACAACTGCAGCCTAGTAGGAGAATTGACGTCAAAGCACAGATTAAATGGTAATTTGCCATTCTGTCTCCAAACACCTCTACTTGAGGTCTCAAGGGGATTCGATTGCATTTGAACATTATTACTATCAAAAGGAAAGAGCATCTCACATCCTCTGAACTGGTGTGAGGGAACAACACCTAACATACTGCTCAAAAAGTTGTCATTCCATTTTTTCCTTTCCAGAGGAAGAGTTGTGGCTGTATTTATTTGTGTATACTCATTATCATGGTTTCTACCTAGGATTTTCTACCACTTCCCAATGGTGATTTGGTAGAAGAAGCCAGCAGTCTACTTAGTAGTGAACTCCTCATCACTGAAACTCTCTTACGGAGCAGTTTTCCTCTACAGGTTACTGGGTATTAAAGCCTTAATGTATCCAACATCAGCTAATCTTGCTGATGCAGAACTTGGCTTAGCCTTTTAGGTCAGCTGTGAAGCAACCCTTGTATTAACTCCGAGGAATATTCTGGTTTGTTCTTGGCTGAGGAGGAGACTGAAGTCCAGGAGTCCCAGGACTCAATTTTGGATTCCCAAAGATTTGTTGTAGCATAAAGAAAATAACATTATAAGCAGGGCTGTACTGCTGGATAAGCCATCATTTGGAAGATAAGCACAATAAGAGTCCCTGATTTATTGCAGTTTTTCTGCATGTGTTAGAATATGTCATTTCCATTCTTAACTCTTACACCTCAATTACTCTAGGAAGGAATGTAAAAGTGCTCAAACTCAGTAGAAGACAACATCCCCTATCATAACCCTTATCATTCCCTTTGATTAGTAAAAGAAATAAGTTTAGTTGTGAAGACACAGGTAAATGAATCTTGTTCACAGCCTACTGGAATAACCTTCTTCCCAACCATCATGCTGTAAATTCTCTTGACTCTGCATTTTACCAGGAAATGAAAAGACAATAATGCTGAAAAGACAGAAGTCCAATTTATATTCATTTATAAACATCCTTGTTTTCTTCTACAGTTTGCCAAACACAGTATGTTCATTGTTAAAGGTCCTTGTTAAAGGTCTGTAGTAGTACTGATTCCCATGTATCCTCAAGAATAAGGTATAGCTGCATCAGTGAAGAGCCTTCTAAATTGAAATGCTTTCAGTCTTGAATGTCTTCCAGAGAGATAAGTAATGCCTGGGATGATACTGGATTATTCAGCCATCCAAGAGGTAGACAACACTTTTCTTTCTGTGTTTTTGCTTTGCTTTGTTTTTTTTACAACTCCAAGATAAAAACCACAATAGCTATCTTTGGATACAACTTGCAAATGCAGGTTCTTCCCACCGTTGATTTATGTCTCTAAGAGGACCAGGAAATGCTAAAAGAAGAGGGGTTATTGAGGGCAGAACCAGAATCACTACTTTGCCATCAGAAGAGAAGTTTAAGTTCATTGCAAGAAAAACCTTTTACCTGTGAGTCTACTATGCTTTGGATCCTCCCCTCACAAAGCAAGGAAGGAAGTCCTATCTGCAGAGTTACTTCCAGCTGGACTAGCTGCAGACTTTGAGAATGTAATGTCCTTGTGCTAACTTAGGGATTAATTAGATTACTTTGTAGGATCTTTCAACAGAAATGGCACATGTAGCCTAGTATCCAAGTGATTAAAAATATCGCACCGAAAATGAGTCCTGTCTGTTTCTGAAGGTTGCAACCTCCTTTCAGGTAGTTATAGAGAGCGACAAGATCTCCTCTGAGTCTCCTTTTCTCCAGGCAAAATAACCTCAGCCACTCTTACGACTTACTCCCTAGACCCTTCCCCAGCTCCATTGCCCCTCTCTGGACATGCTCCACCACCTCAGTGTCTATCTTGCAATGGTGGGCCCAGAACTGGACACAGCACTCAAGGTGTGGACTCACCAGTGCCAAGTACAGAGGGATGATCGCTGCCCTAGTCCTGCTGGCCACACTGTTTCTGATACAGACCAGGATGCCACTGACCTTCTTGGCCACCTGGGCCCACTGCTGGCTCATGTTCATCTATCTGTCGAGCAACACCCCTAGGTCCTTTTCTGCCCCATGCCTGTAGCATTTCATGGGTTCTTATGACCCAAGTGCAGAACTCAGCACATGGCCTTGTTGAACTTCATACATTTGGTCTCAGTCTATCGATCCAACCTGTCCAACAGCATATGGTTTCTTGGGATACAACTAACAAGAAGAGATGTGGTAGTCACGAAGTATTTACTAGCATTTGGACAAACTGATGACATGTATTTTTACCTGTCTGCTTCATAGCTGTATATTGAAGAAAGGAAGAGACACTAATATAACCTTGCTGCTCTATGTTTGCAGATAATCAGAAAATTATGTGCATTTCAGTATACTATAAATATGCAGAAAACTTGGGCTACTATTCCTGCTCCCACTCAAATTATTGGATGACACTATGCTACTGAGTTTGTCAGTATGAGAATCTGGTTTGTGGTTGCAAAATCCCTCAGGATTCAGAAAGACTTCTTTCCATGCAACTGACTTTTAGGATTAAATAAATTTGGCTTTACATTAAAAAAATCCTTGGCTGGGCTGACTACAAATGTCAATCTTAAGTCTTTCCAAAACCACATCAGATCTTTCTTACAGGAGAAAGATACAGTTGAGTAGAGATGCATGGGAAGAATGCTTTCAGGTCCGTGATATTGGATGGGCTGCTTAGCACTGGAAGCATGAAATACTCTTTGATTTGGAGGACTGTGAAAAGATAATAAGCTTATGGCAAACACCTGAAAAATTCTTTACTTTAGAGAGCTGTGGCAGTTTAGCCCCATGATTTCCTTAGCTTCGGTAGCTGTAAATGTGCTTTCATATTTGATGATAGTTTCCTAGCTCATTTCTATAAAGAAGCCCCATTAATTAACTCTTATACACAAGACCAAGCAAAATCTCATGTGGGACTTTGTCAGTCGTGCTCATGTAGGTGTTCTTACTATAGATTGCTTTTTATTTTGGAGCTTCAGATGGGCTTAGAATGAGAGAGATTTTTGCCAGTGCAAACAGCTGGTGCAAGGAAAGTGCCGTAACTAATTTATCTTCTTAGGCTCTTCCTATCTTCCTGTTTTTCGTACTGGACCAGCTAATTCAATACACTTCTCTTGCAGTTTAAGTTAGTGGGGATAACTGATGGGAATCACAGGAAGATTTTTATTCTGAGTTGGGGGTAGGGAGGAGGGTTTGCTTTGAAAATTAGTATTTTAGTCCTATTAATCTATAAACTATTTGTTATTTGTGGTGTGCTAAGCATTCATTTGGCTGGATGTCTGAAAAATACTACTCTAAGAAAGGTTAAAAGCATGCAAGAATGAACAGGTTGTTTTGAAAGCTAGTACAGGAAGCTTGTAAGCCTTGATAGTACAGATGCTTCTACTCCCAGTCCTTCAATCTACTTTAAGCGTTTTAAAATAAAATAAAGCTTCAATGCTTTTTAATCTTTGTTTTTCTGAGGAATAATTTGCTAAATGTTAAGTAATAAAATACTGTCTTATAGTTTCATGTGGAAGCATTCAGGATCCAATTTTCAAATTAGGACATCTAGTTTTGACTATTAGCAGCCAGAATTATTTTTTTTGAGCAGAGGAGGTGTTCCCAGCCTCAGCAGAAATTGCTGGACCAAGATTTTCGAAAGACCTCTGCTTCTATTCAAGCACCTCTGTATCAACTAAGTAAAGAAAAAATTGCTTAGCACTCTTAAAATCCTCTTGTAAGTCTAACATCAAGATTTCCTTTACAAAATCTTGTCATCTCTTTAAGTGTCTCTGGCTCCAACTGTGGTTCTTTAGCTCTTTTGATCTTTGAGGCAGTAAAAGGCTTTTCTAGACCCTCATGCAACGAGTTAGTCATTTATTGTCAAAGAGGGCATAAGTGTTTTCTGGAGTGGCCTGACACAGACTGCACAGTTGGCAGGCAGACCCATGCCTTACAGTCTGTTTTGTATCAAAGAGAAGGCACTCAATTCTAATGTGCTGAAGGGCGATATTTCACTACTTTGAAAATCCAGCTGCAAGTCATGACAAATACTGATTAAAATTCAAAGCTTAAATGCCTCTTTGTGAAACTCCCTAAGTACAATTAAACCAGAGGCTCAGAATCCTGGTTGGGAGTGATGTCCAGGGACACTAGCCTTGTAACCTCGTCAAATAAAAATCTCCTCTGAGGTCTGAAAAGGCCTCACTCCTGCAATTTTTTTTTCCTATTTCTAACCAATTTTTTCTGATCTACAAATGAATCCCCAAAATTTCCTATGTAGACCAAAATTTTTCTTCCTGTAACCTGCATGTTCTGTCCCTGAGATAACCTTGACCAGTTTTCCTTTTCTTTGGTTTGACCTCTTCCCTTCTTAATATATTTATCAAAGGGATGTAGGAGATAGGTCCAGTGTAGTCTTCCAGCAAAGGCATGGTACATTCCAGCTACACCTGCACTGTGCTTTTAAGCAGTGCAACCTCATCACTTCTGAAGCAGGAGTTCTCATATAACTCCTCTCAGAACTGGACACTTTTCAGTAATGCCTCTAAAACCAATCTGGGCTATTGTATTTTTGTGGGATTTATGCTTATTTAACATTCCTCAGAACTATACTGATCTCAGTGTCTTTAGAGGTGCTATTCTTCCTCATGTTAATAAGTACCAAAACTTCCTACCTGTTTGTTATTATATTTATACAAAAGTACCACTGGCCACATCTACAAGGAGAATAGCCCCATTCTTCCCAGAAATTCAGTCTCAAGATAGCCCCCACTTCCACCTATTGGTGGTAGCGTGACCTTTATGAAATGATCTTGCTGGCATTCCTGATGGAAAGCTAAAGTACATGCAGTGTTTACAGCCTGATTTTCCTATCTCCTGGAGAGATTCATCATAGACAGGGTCCAAAGCCTTATGTGTAACTTTTGCAGTCTTCTAAAAAATCAGCCAAAGCAGGTTTTTTTGCTGGGGTCCTAAGTTCCTTCTTGGAAGGACTCTGATGTCAGGATGATGATCTTTTCACAAGAAAAATATGGACATCATATGTGTCATTAAAGATTAACTCAGTTGGTTAGAGCATAGTGCTAATAACACCAAGGTTGCGGGTTTGATCCCTGTATGGGCCATTCACTTAAGAGTTGGACGTGATGATCCTTGTGGGTCTCTTCCAACTCAGAATATTCTGTGATTTTGTGAATTCAGAGGAAGCTGAGGACCCCTCCAGAACATACATTATTTGTAATCCAGTTTTAGTAAAGACTCAGGTAGCACTGATTAGTAATATCTTCTTGAACTTTGTAGCATAGGAGAAAGTAGTCTCCACCTTAATTCTAGCAGTGGCAGCATTTTCTGTCACTAGGCAAAAAAAGAAATACCAATCAGTTTGGAAATGCCTTGGAAAGTTAGAGCCAGAACAAGGGATGGAATCTGGCATTTTGAGTGATTAATTCATATAGAAGGTCACAGTCAGGGTGAAGAGTGTGTCCTAGCATAGCTTATGATTTCTCCTCACCCTTTTCCCCTCCTGACCTCCCCCAGAAATGTGGAGAACTGCTGGAATGTGCTTTGCCCTTTCTGGAGAGGCATGGATGGTACACCCCCTGCCCACCCCTTCCCCTCTGCCTGCCCACTCCCCAAGTCCTTGCTTGCTGTTCTGTTTTTCTACTTTCCCTAAATGCAACTTACTTTAAGCATGCATTATTATTAACATCCTACAGTAAAATTAAGCTATTATATAACCCATTTGTCGACCTCAGCCAATTTCTTCTATCTTTTTCTATGTCTATTTATGACGTACATCCAGACTGCACGTCCTTTTTTTTTTTCTCTCCATGTTTATTTTAAAAATAAGCAATTAAAAAAAAAAAGATCTATTAAAAAAAAAAGCAACACTAGAGGGTGGTGGGGTTTTGGCCAACAATTCAAAACAAATTTAAAGGAGGGGGGATGGAATTAAAGAGAATCCAATTCTTAAAAAAAAAATAAATCTAAATTATGAAAGTGTCCCTAGACTGCTTTGTCTGTTCCTTTCAATGTGTGCATCTGGTTTGTTCATCTTTGGAAGTGTGTGGAATAATTTTTTCTTTAAAAATAAAATTTCAAACCCCCACAATTGCTCTTATCTCCCTTCTTCCTGGGAACAAAGTGCTCTTTTTCAATTTTTTTGCTTTTTTTTTTAGTATATCTCTACATAGTTATATTTTGATGTGTTTCTTTTCAATGGTTGAATTTCTATCTTAGATTTGCTTTGTTCCAATCTTATAATGAAAAAAAAAACAAACAAAACAAAAGAGTTATGAATTGTTTTCTGCAATTTTTTCCCTCTATTTCTGTCTTTAAATAAAGAACTACTTCACTGGTAGAATCCTACAGCTGTATTTTTGAGATTCTCCAGAGAATCTGAATATACAAGCAGTCTAATTTGACAGTGGGGACGGGGGTGCCAACACAATGATTACATTCAAAACACTCATTTGATGTACTCAAGAAATGATTGTCTCAAATTACTGAGAATACTGATGTCAGTTTGATGGACTTCAGAAAAGATGATTCTTAGAAGAAGAGGAAGGCTGTGGGTAGCTACAGATGAAGTTGTTCTAATTCCAATGCATAAAACTAGTTTCCTTGGTTTTTTTGTTTTACTCTCTGGTTATTATTATTATTATTACTATTATTATTATTATTAGTTTATGTATTTTACTGCTATTTTTAGTAGGGAAAAGTCTTAACTGTTTTTATAATTTGAAAGCCTTTAATGAAAATGTAAATATTAATACTATATTTATTAATTTTTTTGTAACTTGCATGTTGAAGAAGTTGCAGCTTAGGGTTTGTAAGATTGTCAATGTTAGAGTTCTGTTCTTTCTTTTTGTTGATGGGCATGAATATGCTCATTTGTTTTTGTATATTGCCCATCCCTTCCTTACAGCCAGAAGCTCTAATGCTGCTAGATCACTCCGTACCGCCCTTACATGGACATGGCAACTGACTTACACATTCACTCCCATCATCTTCATCTCCTGTGTAGTACACTCATAGATTTTTACACTCCCACTCCATCCATCCTAGGCATTTTTTCTTCCCATAAGTTCCCCTTCACCACCCCTTTCTTTAGCATTGTTAAAATTTTATGTGCAGTCATCCATTCCTTAAAACACCCACACACAAAAATTATAGAAAAAAAGAAAATGTTTAAAAAAATATATATCAAATTGACCAAAAAGGCAAAAAAGCAACAAACTTTGCTTTTCAAAAAACGTTATATGTATAGATATGCAAACGAGCAAAAGTAAATTGTACAGGATTTTTCAACTGCAATATGCTAACAACTTTACATAAGATAAAAAAATACAACCAAAAAACAGCAAAAAAAAAAAACAAGTTCAAGTTTGTTAAGGTGCAAGATTTTTTTCTTTTCATGTTATGTGGTGTGGATGTATGTGTTGTTGCCTCCCTGTATCGCCCTTTGTTGTAAAACAAATATATTTAAAAAGAAATAATAAACATTTTGCTAAAAAAGTTTTTAAGAAACAACAACGAAAAAAAAAGCAAGTTACAAGAATGTGGCAATGCTACTTGTCCAAGAGCATTCTTACACAACTTTCTTTTGTAAATTTTTCCTTTCATGCCAAAAAACATGCGGGCAATTTGTTGATGTAAGTTGACTGTTATGAAATCAATGTGGTATGCTTTCTAAATATTTTTATGTATTTTTGATTACTTTTTTTTTTAAAGGAAATAATGTTTTTGGTTTTCATCATTTTTTTCAGTTCTCATAGGTTTTATTCTTTGTTTTGCTGCTAAAGTGAATTACTTGTTCTGTTTTTCCTTTTTCTGACCTTGTTGCTGTGGCATTTTTGTTTTCTAGTGTATGGTTTTGTTTTAGGAAAATATATAAGTTTATTTATTTTTTAATCAGTTTGTATTTGCCTTTATGTTATGTGCTCTTTGTATATTGTCAATTACCATATTGTACTGTGCATAGGAGGGGGTGAAGGAGTCCGAGGTAGTTTGCTCCTGTCCTTTCTCAGCCCCCCTCTAGAAGCTTTCTTTCCCCTTTCCCTAAACAAATCACCAGTAATGCTACTTTTAATTCACACTACTAAAATTATATATAGCCTGGTAATGTAACCTTCATGTCAAGTGAAAAATTATGGGACATCTTTGGCTTTTGGTAGTTCTCAGGGTTTTCCTAGTACAGCTCTATGTCATTCCTACTTTATTCCCATTAAATTATTTTATTTCTATCAGTTTACTTCATGGCTGATTATGTGCCTGATGTCCAGTCTAAATGATACTCTCAAGTGTACTCTTACCAGGTAGATGCACTCAGCATGTCATGACTGGTATCAGACTTGCTAATATCATGGAGAAATGATGCCTTTGGCACACACATCCTGAACCTCTAAAATTTCCTTGCTACAAAAGAGGTTTGCATTAGTTTCTTCAAAAAGCAGTGAGTACAAGTAAGAAAAAAACTGTACTTCCTTATAAGCTCATGTGTTTCTGCCATTTCTGCATGGTAATACCATACTCAGCAGGTATTTTAAGTTCAGCAGGTATCTTAGGTTCAACTGTCAACTTCCTTGAATAAC
Source organism: Corapipo altera (assembly GCF_003945725.1). Lineage (NCBI taxonomy): Eukaryota > Metazoa > Chordata > Aves > Passeriformes > Pipridae > Corapipo > Corapipo altera. Next base: position 16,259,751 of record NW_020884878.1, on the reverse strand, counting down.
AGATGCTGAAAACTGAACAAATAATTATCCTGAGTAGGAAGCTGTCACCAACTAATCATAAAAGTTTAAAATAATGGTGAGAGATAGAAGAGGGCATGTTTCAATTGGTTCAGAGTATCTCAGTGTCTGGGCACCAAAATACCTGATTGTGCTCTAGAATCTTGCTTGTAGACACAATATCAGGTCCTCTCTGGAAGGTATTAATTTCTGTTTCACTGAAACTCCACAAAGGTGGCCAAAAATTTACATCAATGAAACACAGCCCAGCATTAACGTGGGATTCATGACCTCTCAAACTCTGTACCTTCTTGTTGCTCATGAGCCATCTATTGGGAAACACTGCATTAACTAATGTCTTTTAATATAGCTGGAGAGGAGCTTAGGAAATGCTTTTCAACCAACTGCACCAGAATCCAGTTTTATCTAATCACTTTGAGGACTACATAGTTTCTGAAAGGAAAAGGTGATGCTTGAGATAAGAAGTTGCAGAATTCCATTAAGGAAATTATGTTTTTCTCTCTACTACTCTCTGTCAATTGCAAGTCAGACTGCAAGAGTAGAAATATGAAGAATGTTCATCTACTAGGTTATCTTTCCTGGGAATCGGAGACTATATGGTGAATAATTTCTGCTTTTTATCCTCAGAGGAATCAAAGGAGAATTGACTAAACACCATTAGTCTGAAATTTATAAACTCAGTCTTTTAATAAGGAATTATTGTGTTGGTACAGAAGTGGAAAAGGTAAGGACTTACTTCTGTGTAAAATATTTCATACTGAATATGGAGACAAACTTCAGAGAAGCACCATAAGAATAAAATTAAAGTTGCAAACTTTGGATGGAGAATTTCAAGTGCCTGCAGAAACAGAAAAATTGTGCAGCCTTAATGGATGGCATTTTAAAGCTCCTCAATCACAGCTGAAAAAGACAGAGACAATAAGGTGTGTTACTTATCATCATCAGGAGAAGATGAATCTTTCAGGCTTCCGTTTTCTGTGCCTTTTGTCCTGTACCAGTCTGACACCTGAGACGCCACTGAAGCAGTTGTGGCTCTAGAGATGAAAACCAGCGATTGCTACAGTTTTTCATGTTGTTTTCTTTATCATATTTTTTGGTGCCCTCTGCATTCATGACTTGCCCACAACATCCTCACAGTTCATAAGGTTTCTATTAAATTTTTAACACTCTGTCTTTTCCAGTGGTAGAGAACTCTTACTGGAGATCAGCTCCAGAGGTATGAATTATATATCTATAAATACTCTCATAAAGCAAAAACCAAGGCAGCTCCAAGGCTAAAGCAGACCTTTTATATCCCCAGTGCTCTTGGTAGTTAAAAGAAAAGCACAACTCTATGAAAGTAGTATATGTGCTAAGAGGCTAATTTTTAATTAATATATGCACACTTTGTGGAATGAGAAGGCCAAGCAAAGCACTGGGCTGCTTGGTTTCCCATCTCACAGACCTCCATTCTTTCAGTGGTCCTTCCAGTTAGATGTTCATTTTTTTATTGGGTTCTTGCTTGATTTTTTTCAGCTGTACTGTTGATGGGCAAACTAGTCTTGCATCTATATCACTGCAGAAAGAACATTTTTTCTGTTTCTCTTTTGTTTAGTTCTTTGGCATTGTGTTGTCAAGAGAATGTATTTATATTCAGGAAACATCCATTCTCTGCTTAGGAGAGAAAGTACAGAGTAGCTGAAAAATAAATCTGGAAAATCCTTGTGAAATCTTTGGATTGCTAAAGTAATCCTGAACTTGGAGCATACAGGTGAACACTGTTAACTGCTGCGTAACAGCCAACAGAAAAAAAAATGGGGAAAGAAACCTGTAACTATCAGGAAACAGCCCATATAATCCACAAACAGAATCTAAAGCTCACATGAATATTTGTTTGGAAGCCATGGCCCAAACTGGGGGGCAGCCTTGCCTTTTTTTTTTTTTTCATAAGCACAGAACTATTTGGAAATTGAACCCCATAAGTTTTATTCAGATGTCAAAGCATTTAATTTTGCAATTGAAAAAATGGTAGACATTGTGAGAAAATAAAAACTTGACAAACATAAAACCTGTCTCAAATATATTTCCCTTTCCCGATTGTCATGTAAGGTTTTTCAGGAACTCCTCTAGCTTTTTCTAGAAATCTAAATCTTTAAAACATTTGGCTTCTACAGCAAACCGTTCAGGATTGAAATCCTGCATAAGTAATTCTTGACAACTGAGTGGTTCTTTGTCTTTTAAATCTTTCAGTGGTTACGTTGAAACCAAGTTGGGGCCTGGGCAAGAGGCACCAATTCTCCATAAAACGACCACTGGCTCCAGGCAGCTTCCTGCTCCCTCAGCTGTCCTTCTGTGAAAGATGGTTGCCCCTACATGCACACTCACAGTCTGCTTGTCATCAGACTCCCCCTTGTGTCTCTTACAAACAGAAATGTAGTACCAGTAACAGAGTTGTTTGCAGGCATGATGTGAAAGTTTGCAGTTGCTCCCCTCCATAGATATTGGTGATCATATTTCTCACACTTTCCTGGGAGCTTTTCAGAATTTACATTCCCTGTTATCTTCAAATAACACATTTCTTTTAGATTGATTGGCATTTTTATCGTGCCATTTTAAAGGATTTTTTTTCCTCTGTAAATCACATAGCCCAAGAAGTATTCATTGTGCTTTCATCCTGTTAGACCTACCACTTCAAGTTTGCTGTGAGTTTTGCATAGATGCCTAACAGCTGTCAAAAAGAAACCAGATCTGATACCTAGGGTGCTTTTTCTGACTTAGTCTCTCACAGCTTTTTTTCAGTCTCACAGATTCTTCCATTAAAGAGAAAAAAAAAATCAAAACATTATTACCATCCTTGCAGCCATCTACCTGATACTTCCCAAAAGTATATGTAACAAATTTACTCCTTGATGGAGAAGTGATTCCTAATGAAAGACCTTAAAGAGTCTTTTTATTTCTTTAATATGCAGGTAGCAATAGTATGGATCATTGGACAATTTGAAATAAAAACTAATGATCAGATTAAATAATTGTATCAAAGTTAATCCAGTCTTCCTGGTATGAAAGTTGTTTTTCTTCTCTCACATATTATGAAATGAAAACTTTTTAAAACTTAGTCCTGATTCTGTCCTATTGTCTTCCATCCAACAGACTTGCTGGAATCAAAAAGCTCCAGTATTTTCTCCATCACTTATGTAAAATTCCACTTATGATAGCAAGTTTATCACCTTTGTTTTATATTTCAAGGAGACCGTGATCATTTAATAGTTGCAGTAGTCTTGATCATTAGCTCAAGTCCTCAACAGCAACAAAAACTATAAAACTATGACCTAGTTTTAAATGAAAGGGGTATTGGGACAAAAGGAAAGTCTTCCTATTAAATGTAAGATATGTCTGATTCCTTTCAGAAAATTAATTATTAATACGAGCAAAATAATTTCTCTTTGGAAGAAAACTGCCCAAAGAATTGTCCCAGTATATGGCAGATCAACTGCATACTGATGCTGTGTGTCAGTATAATAGCTTTTAAGAACAAAGGCACTTCAGAGCTCTAGGTAAGCAATTAAAAGCTGCCAAACTGGTTTTTTTTCCAGTTGAGTGTCACAGATGGTGAATGAAAATCACGGGTGAATACTGCTCTTTAACAACAAAACAGTGATCTTAAAAAATTGTTTAAAAAGAACATTTTCTATCCCTGACTTTCTGGAACTTAAATTCTCGAGTCATGCAATTTGATGCAATTCTGACTTAAATACTGTTATTTTTATTTATTTTTTTTACCAGGCTCACAGATGATCTTTTCCCCTGAGGCATACTCCAAGTTCACCCCGAGCCCACCTGTTTGCATAGATTACAGATGCTCTCCTCAAGCCACGCATAGGGTTTTTGGACATATATAAATCATATTACGTGCTCTAGTTTCTACATTGCTCAGAAAACAGCTCAGATGCATGAGCACAAAATGGCGTGTAGCCTTTTGTCAGACTGCATTTTCTGCTTTTTTACATATTTTTTTAAAAAATATGTAGTTTGCAGTGATTGATACTTATTTCTTCATTCTCTAACCAGTAACAAAAGAGGTATATGAAGGCACTGAGGAAGCTCAGGACACTAAACATGTTCAAATTGGCCCTTTTTATCTTAGCTTAAAACTAACTTTGCATGAAAGTACACAAAAGTACCACATTTCTTATTTTGGCCTAATTTCTGCCTTGGTACCTCTGAGATAATTCTGACTTTTTCAACTGATTAAACTGTGCGACCACTTAGTTTCTTATTAAGGAAAAGAATAAGTCATATTGCTAGTTCAGCTATCCAGATTTAATTGAACTGTTAAGTACCTTTTCCAGTATATTGGCATCTTCAGTATGTAATTTGTTCAGATATATTGCTCTCCAAATACAGTTAGAAGGAATTTAGATTGTAGACTATTCCTTCTAGAACTTCTATAGACATTACTGGCAAAATTCAATGGGAAACAAGCGCATATAATATATAGGGTAGATTTGAGAGAGCAGAATTTTGACCCTAATGCCATTCAGCACTGTAACAATGCCAAACTGTTCATTAGCAGTTATTACTACAGAATTAAACCCCAGAATTATTTATTTAGAAGCTGTAATTCCTTTTACATATCCTTTCTTAAGTAATGGTACGTATAAATAAAATTTTCAATACATTAGAAATACTTAGTGAGTTACACTCCTTTGAACAGATCTAGATGACTCTCATGATGTCAGCTGAACTCTTCAATGTATATTTTAAGCAGCTTACTTAAGTGGCTAGCACAACAAAAATTACCCAAGGGACAATTTTATACACAAATTTTCAAAAGCAATATGGCTCATTCTAAAGAAGTGTTGATGACCAGTATGTCAGCAGAAGACTATGTAATCATAACTAAAGGAATTGGATAAATGAAATTCTACATCAGAATAAAACAATGGAGTGTTAATTACCCATAAACTCAAAGGTAGGAGTACAGTCATATTACAATATATAGAAAAAACAGGGCTAGTATCCTAAAAGTAGCGATATTGCTGTTCAGAATCCAAATCATAGGAATGATACATCAATATTCTTGCTTCAGGTGTAGCTTATACTATGGGAAGATACAAAGGTACAGTTTGTTGTTCAAGAGTAGACCATAAGTCCACCTTGTTCTTAGTCCTCTGCAGGCAGCTTACCATCATGTTAGAAATAAGTAGAACTGATCACAACTCTCTGCTTATCAAGAAGTAACAGTAGGTGTGAAGACAACTTCTGCAGTACAATCCTGGGCTCAATCAAACTGGGGTTTATCAAAGTCGTTATTCAGTTATATTATCAATCACAATAAAATCTATCCTAATTCTTAAGCGAATTATATCGATTAAAAGAATATCAAGAAGAACCAAAGATGAAGATACTATGGCACTAGTAGCCCCAGGAGGTGGAAGGAAAGGGACATCCCTCGTGTTGAACAGAATGCTAAAGAAATATTAAAAAGAGATGAACACTGAGTAGAGTTCTGTACCCTCATGGACCCCAGTAAGTATTTGGTTCTTATTCCATCCCTTGCTTTCATGAACTTTCCCGCAATTTAAAAGCCAGATAATGATCAAGAAGAAATGGATGAATGCTAAATGCCTTAAGGAAAGGAATTCTAAACTACAGGTGAGCAGATTAGAATGGCAGAGAAAATACCATTGTTATTTTAAATGAAAATAATCAGAAGAGGAAAAACTGGCAAGATGAGTGGTAAAAAACACATTTATGAGAACACTGATCTATGGAAGTCTAAAATAATTAATTTAAATAGTCTTCTAACCAAATGCTTAAGAAATATCACTACCAAAAATTGATAACCACAGAGTCACTTGAGAGTATCTTCAAAAATCAAAAACTTTGGGTCCCCAAAAATCCAGAGTATTTCACTGTACATACCTAGCATAGGTAGGAAATGGAACATGCAGTTTACCCATGTCCAAACAAGATGGGAGGGAACAATGAAAGGCACCCCCAGGAAAGTATGTTGTTAGTGTAGCTAGGGTGAGAAACCTGATCCCTGACACCTTTTCAGAATGCCCAGAACCTCTCTCACCCTTGAATCAAGTGAACAGAAAATGGTGCATTGTGTCATTAAAATGTACTAATCTTCTTTTTTTCTCTCTTTTCCATCCCAGGAGGTGAATTAGTTATCCCTCTACTTGTAGAAGACCCTTTAGATATCCCTCCTATTGCTACTCGTGCACCTTTCATTACACTTCCCCCTACCTTTCGCCCCCTCCTCACCATTATTGAGACCACCAAAGATTCCCTGTCCATGACCTCTGAGGCGGGGTTACCTTGCTTGTCGGACCAAGGCAGCGATGGTTGTGATGATGATGGCTTGGTGATATCTGGGTATGGCTCAGGGGAAACCTTTGACTCTAACCTACCCCCTACTGATGATGAAGATTTTTACACCACCTTCTCCTTGGTAACAGATAAGAGTCTTTCCACTTCCATCTTCGAAGGTGGCTACAAAGCACACGCACCCAAGTGGGAATCCAAGGACTTTAGACCTAACAAAGTCTCCGAAACTGGTAGGACTACTACCACGTCTTTGTCCCCTGAGCTGATCCGCTCCACAGCTTCGTCCTCGACTGGGATGGTGCCCAAATTGCCAGCCGGCAAAATGAATAACCGTGAGCTCAAACCCCAGCCTGACATAGTCTTGCTTCCGTTGCCCACTGCCTATGAGCTAGACAGCACAAAGCTGAAGAGCCCGCTAATCACTTCCCCCATGTTCCGTAATGTGCCCACAGCAAACCCCACGGAGCCGGGAATCAGACGGGTTCCGGGGGCCTCAGAGGTGGTCCGCGAGTCGAGCAGCACAACGGGGATGGTCGTCGGCATTGTGGCTGCTGCCGCCCTCTGCATCCTCATCCTCCTGTACGCCATGTACAAGTACAGGAACAGGGACGAGGGGTCCTATCAGGTGGACGAGACGCGGAACTACATCAGCAACTCAGCCCAGAGCAACGGCACGCTTGTGAAGGAGAAGCAGCAGAGCTCAAAGAGCGGCCACAAGAAGCAGAAAAACAAGGACAAAGAGTATTATGTGTAAAAAAGAATACTTATTTATATATAAATATATAAATACTTAATGAGATTTAACTGAAATATCAGAACCATTGCAGCGAACGAGATGATTGGGAGATATCATTTGTGGGAAAAAGTATTGGGAAAAAAATTTCAGCAGTGACTGTTAATGTCTCAGTCATCGCTTGGAGTCAGCAAACTTTGCCCTAATGTATTATAAAGCACACTTAGCGTTCTGGAGATGGCGCGCACAGCTCTGCTCTGTTAGTGAACTTGGACATCTCCAAATCTCCTCCTCCGCTGAACTTTCTGCAAAAGTAGAAGACTTCATGGCTTACTTGTTTCATATCTCCAAGTGAGTCTTTAACAATGTTCGTGATCCCTGACTGTATCGATAATTTTTCAGTTTACTTATTTAAAAAAAAAAAAGAAAAGGAAAGAAAAATAAAAAAAAATACAAACATTATTAAACAACAAAGAAATATTGAACAAAATTTTCTGGCCGTGTCCAGCATACATATAATTTTTCAAGATTGGAGGAGGGGAATAAATGATTTTGGAGATTGTTGGATTTTTGGTTTGGTTTGGTTTGGTTTCTTGGGTTACTTATTGTTTGGTTTTCTTGGTTACTTTTGGGTGTGGGAGGGAAGAATGGAGTGGAATGGTGCAGGGGGTGAACCAGGACATATGTTGAGAAGAAATCTCAGAAAAACAAACCCCTAATAAATAAAGAGAGACTATTGCCATATATGAACTCAAAAGCTACCCATGGTGTTTACTCTGCATATCTGGTTGTGTTGTCTCTAGAATCTGTGGTCTTGCAGTAAGTTGTTTGCTAACAACGCAGTGAAAGTGACTCATGGGTGGTGCTGAAGAAAATTATCATGGAAAGCTGGTTCCCTTGGATCTGGCTCCAGTATTTGCAATTGAACTGAAGAGTATACGTATTTGGGTCTGTTCTGATCAGTCATTGGCTTTGAGTACCGCACTTAGTATGCATTAGCACAACCAAAGTATGTTTAACAGGATTTGGAGATTCAAAAAAGAATACTTAAAAATTATTAACTATTCTGAGCTGAATATATTGTGCAAAAATAAAGGAGCCTTCCTCTGGGTTCTGGTTCTGTGACATTACAATGCATGCAAAAAATAATGATAAATCAATTTCATAAAGAGATCAGAAAGACACCACTGGACTTCAACTTGTGACAAGACCAATAAATGTCAGAAAAGCTAAACAATTGTATAAGAATGCAAAACCCATAGATTTTTTGACATATAACTGATTTTCATATGTAATATTTTAATTTTGTAGCTTGACATTTCAGATCATCTCTGTCTTTCCATTTGCCCTATTCTCCCTTTTCCTTCTCTTTTATATAAAAGAAAATAAATGAAGCTGCTGTGACACACAGAAAAAAAGAGAAAAATTAATTTAATAATATAATATATATATATACACACAGATATATTTATCATGGTATGTTTGATGGGACGACTGGAACAGAAGTTCTGTTATGGTCTTAATGTGGAATGAGAATGTTCTTGAAGAACAGAGCAAAAAGAAACAGACAACAAAAGCAAACCTTAAAATGTGAAGTGTGTGTTTTAGCTTTGTCACAGTTACCTGTGTCAAAAAAAAAATCTGAAATTTTGTTTACATATTTTACTACTATTTTTTTGCTAGTATAATTTCTATATGGATACCCTGATGGTGTATATACTGTTTTATGGTTAAATTGGGAATTTCTTTTATTTTATTTAACTTATTTAATTTCATTGTTTGGTTTCTACATTTTCCCAGTTATTGTGAAAAGGATTATCTTACTGTACAGAACAATAGTGAGGTGGTTTGACGGCCATTCCTATCATGATCAAAAAAGCAAATGAGGGAGAGAGAGACAGAGAGAAAAAACAACAAAAACCAAGAAGGATTGAGAACTCTGGAATATCAGAAATGTACACTTTTGCTGTATGCGGTTGAAAACTAATCAGCTGTTTAGGTTTAGAAATCTACTCTTGCTGGTGTTTATAAGTCGCATGAATATTTGACTCTGAAGAAGTGTCATCAGATACACACACGCACGTGGGAACTTAAATTCAAAAAAACAATCTTCTCAAACATTTAGAGAAGATGCTTTCATGTTAACAAATATTTTCAGTGCGTGTATGTGTGCGTGTGTGTGGTGCGTGTGCGTGTGTGTGAGGTTGAGCTTTTTTTCTTTTTTATTTTTTATACTAAAAAGAAAAAAAAAGACAGGTTTTAAAAAGGTATGAAAGCACGATTTTAGATGACTTAACTGGCCGAAACTATATAAAGTTGATTATATCTTGATGTCTGTAAAAGATTGCTGTTCTTGGAGTCTTGGAGTCTTGTGAAATGATTTCCTGCTTTCTTTCTTCCTTTCCTTTTCACTTTCCTTTTTTAAGTTAAAGAAAAATATTTACACTTTCCTTTTTTGTGTAAGTTTCTATTGGACAGTTTTTGGGAACATGTGCATTTCTGTATGTGGGCTTCTACCATATCCCTGTTGCTTTATGGACAACCTGAAGAATTTTTATTTGAGTTTTTGTGATGTTATTGCTTTTTTTCCTCTTTCTTTTTCTTCTTCCTTTTTGATTCTTTTTCTTTTCTTAGTTGCATTTTGTTTAAAGATATGCTTAGCAATAAAATGTTCTTCCCAAAGTGCTGGATGTTGCTGGTTTTTTATTTCTAAAAGACTTCAGGGAAATTCCAGACCTTTAAAGATGAAAATAGTCTGTGATGTAAGTATCAAGCATCCCACTGGAATGTCTAGCCATGAAATTACAGAATCCTGTTCATGTTGGTATTCTTCTGTTAGTCCAATAAATCTTATTTCTCTCCTTTGCAGGGATATAAATTCAGCTTGAGTGTGGGGTCTGTCTCACACCACTCCCAGCCTCTTGTCCCTTACCACCACCTCAGTTCTCTGGAATATGGGTTTCAGTCATCTCAGATAAAAGCATACCTCGAATATTGACTTAGTATGCCCTTTCTTATGTGCTGACTTTTTTCTTATGTGCTCCCTCTGAAGTGTGTAGCTCTTCCCATGATGTTTATAGGATTCTGGATTCCTCTTCTTTGGCCAGGAGTCTATGTTTGATGTGCTGCAGCAGCCGAATCCTTTTGGGGATTTGGACAGCCAATTTGATGCAGAGAAATGTTCACATCATTTTATATGAGGATCTATCTTAGGTCCTCTGAATTTATCTATGACTTCCACATACTACCTAAGGAACATAGTTTACATACTTTGGGTGCTATGCACTAGGGATCAAACCTGGATACCTAAAGTAGACGGTCTGAGTGTTAGCTTCCTTCCAGATTGGCCCTGAGGGTCCCAAAACCCCGATTACAGCTACTGACTGTCCCTTGTTTTCCTACAGGGAATAATAGTCTATTATGATTCCGGCCATCAGGCAAAATTGCCAATATTCTGTCTTGCTTTAGCAAACTGTGCAGAAATTCAGCTCGCAGTAGTAGCATGGTGTTTTTTCCAGACTCGATCTTCCCAAGCTACCTGCAAGATTTTTTACTTTTTAGAGGCACCTGGAGGTCAGCCAAATGAGAGTTTCACAGCCCTTTCATTCTTCAACAGAGGATGACTTCACCTTTTTTTTCCCTCTAGGTGGAATCCACCGGTCTTTTGAGCAGTGTTTTCCACAGGTTTCATTTACAACCAAATTAGACTCAGGATAAAATGATTGTTAAGGTATTCCCTGTGATTTTTCTACATTGTTTTTGCTCATATGTTTTCATAGGTGAGAATATGTATGTGTATATATATGTGATGTTCTTTTACTGTTTTCAATTCTTTTCTGAATCATAGTCTAGCAATTTACAGATTCTCACAACTATCAAATGCACAGATTCTCGTCTAAACTCCACTCTTTTTTCACTCCTAAAATCATTAAATTCCTGGGTGATGACTGATACCTAATATTTCCAGTGCTGGAGCAGTCAGTTGGCATGTGGGAGATCTAGGTCTAAACCTAATTGGCTCTTCTAACATTGCAGAAAATTTCCTTATCACCAAGCAGTTTGTGTTTTGAAAAACTATTTTTTTCTCAATGCTTCTCTCAAAACCTGTTATACTTCATATCATTATGAAATATTATGTGAAGCAAGAAATTTCAACCTGATTTACCCTCACCCTCTGGCTTTTTTTTCATTTTGTCTGTCACCTAATGATCATTTTATCACTTAGGCTAAATGAAAATGGCAGAAAGGAGGTTTCATTGCTGCCTGAAAGGCTTAGGATTATTGTGTCTCTTTGGCTCATCTCAGAATCATAGAATCATTGAGATTGAAAGGGATCCCTGGAGATCATGTAGTCCAAGTACTACCACTCCAAAGCAGGGTAAGTTACAGTAAATTGCCCAGGACTATGTCCATTTAGGTTTTTTATATCTCCACATGTAAACTCCAAAATCTCTCTGGGCAAACTGCTCTGTGTGACCACCCTCACTGTAAACAATATTTATTGTGTTTAGATGAAATTTGATATTTCTTAATTTATTCTCATTCCCTTTTACTGTTATTCTGGGTACTTTCTGGTACTGAAAAGACCCTGGTTTTCTCTTCTTTACACCCTCCCTTCAAGTATTTATACATATTGCCCATAAGCCTTCTCCAGGCTGAGCAGTCCGTACTCTCTCAGCCTCTCCTTGTGCAACAGATGCTCCAATCACTTATTCATCTTCATGGCTCTTTACTGGACTCACTCTAGTATCTGCAAAATCTGGAGCAGACACAACTGCCTTACCACCATCACTGTGCTAGGGATATAGCTCTTTTCAAGGACCAGGGCTTGCAACTACTCCTCTTCCCAGCATTTTCTACGGGTAACATCCCACTTTCTGTATTACCTTTTGAAGATCCCTCTCTTAGATGCTTAGTTCTATTCTTCCAAACTGTTCAGCACATCTCTACTTATTGCACAGTTGCAGATGTTCTTTACAAGTCCTGAGACAAGTCACGAAGATCTAACAGATGGGCTCTAGCTTTCCCAGTCCTAGTGTTGCACAAAAAGACTATTGAAAAGCAACTTCAGTGCTGGTTCCTTTTCCAGATATTTCTGTCCATGCCTCTGGTCTGGGAGGGACGGCAGAGATGCTGGTCCCCTCTGCAGTTGCTATGCCAGGCTGTTTTTCTTCCCCAAGAAGTAAGAACATAGTGATCAGACAGTTTTGTAATAATGATTAAAAAACAAATATCCTACCTATAGTGGGAAGGATAGTAGTGGAAGTATCCATAGTGGAAGTATCTTAAATCATAAAGTGGTGATTACTCCAAAGGAAGGCAAAAAAACATGAGTTATAATCAATGAATGTGATGACACTTAGAGCCAAAGCTAAGCATGCTACTTTTATGGAGATTTTAATGCTATCAGTGTGCAAGATCACAAAGTTCTGTCAAGTACCCTGTGAAAACAAAGAGTCGCATGCAGCTGCTCCTATTTTATCATACATCCTCTTGAGCTGCCAAGGCTGGCCCTGACTCCCTAGAAGATGTTTCTCATATGGTAGAACAAATCACTGCCTTTCCCTCCACACATGCAAGTGGCAACAAAGAATTGGAATGGGAACAAGACTTGCCTTCCAGCTGTCAGCCTCATTGGATCTTCTTGGGTTAGCAGAAGTACTAGCACAAGGAGAAAAGACTATTGCCTGCTGTTCAGCTCACTAGATGGGACCCTAGCTGAGCTCTGAGAGCGTATTTGCTGAGGTGGTAAAGTATTGCAACCTGGGGTGTCATGATAACTGAAGGAGATTGGAGTGCAAGGTCTTGGCTGATTCTTACTCTTTATTGGTGAAAGTTTCTCCCACAGTAGCAACATTTGTTGGGTTATTTAAGAAAAAAATTAGAACCTCTTATTCAATTTGGTAAAACACTGCCTTATGCGTAGCAAGCTTTCACACTCTGTTTCCTCTTCAGACAGTACACATTGCACATGGTGAGATATCTCCTGTCCCCAAATGTTCCTGATAACCTCATTTCTCTGGAGAGCCTGTTCATGTTTGTCTTTCACAGATCAACAAATACAGTACCATTCAAGGTAAATTTTCAGTAAATGGTTGGTCTGCAGGGATTTGATATTTATAATTTCGGCACATGGATTGCATGAGAGAGGAAAAGAGCGCAGAGAAGAGATTATGCTGGACTGCATAGAGCTGGAAAAAAAGGCTTAATTGTTAAAGATATTGAGGTGGCTAATTCTTATTAAAAACAGAGGAAATCAATTATATAAACATCTTTAAAAATCGAGGCCGTTTCAGTGTAGTAGTCAGATAAAGTTAATTAGCTAGTGTTAATTGCTTGGGCTTTTGCAGTACCAAATGGTGTAGGCAAGTGGTGGACAAGGTTCTGCTCTCTCTCTCTTATATGAGGTTTATATAACTCACCTGCTTTTAGCGGGGGGAGTAAAAATGAGAGATGGCTCAGATTTACTGTAAATTGACTGGAGAGAAATCCAATTCAGCATGCTAGGATGAAGCTGCATGAGCATGTTGTTTCCTTAAATTCAATTGAAGCAGACAAAAAAAAAATAAATTTGGTACATTTCCATACCTTGTAAAAACCTAACAAACCTGTAATTCTGCCACCAAGTGCAACCTAAAGCCACTCAGCAAGAGTTTTCATCTGCTACTCCATGTTTTCATCTACTAATCCATGCTTCTCTTTTGTCTGCCTGTTCCCAGAAGACAACAAAGGGGCAATATCCACATGGGTCAGCAAAATCCTGAACAAGCAGCTGGGAAAACCTTAGGCACACTTTTCCTCAATGGCTCGTAAGCCAGGCCCTATGCCTAACAGCTTTGGCTGATGCACATGGAAAATTAACTCACGGGAAAAGTATTATATATACGTATATGTATATTTGGAACACCGTGAAAAAATTCACTCATCGTGTGGATTTCAAGAGTAGTTACATAAAGTGTTAAAACACTGGACAACAAAACCATAGAAATTAAAGTGGACATGGGAAAAGTAAAGGCTCTGTAAACCATCGGTAATTGTATCTGCATGACCTCCTTGATGCAGATAGTTCTCACAGTTCTTTGTCTTATACTTTGTCCCAGTAATTTAAAGTTGTTACTACTATCAAGTGATGGTAACAGCAAGCCTTTAGTACAATGGGGGAAGAGATAATGGAAAGATCACTCACAGGGTGATGAGGAACCCCCTTCTGAGTAGCAGTTTCCTAGGGCTATTTGTAAGAGTAAATGAAGTGGGAAAAACGAAGCCTGCATGCAGTGCACAGTCATGCACCCAGTAAAGCAGTAGGTGAAGAACAGGATTTTGATTTCCAAAACTAAGAATGTATGGGCTGAGCTGTGCCAGGGCTAAGACTCTTTATGTAGCTTGAATCAAGCCCTTTTCTCCACATGCATTATGAACTAAAGTTTACTGGTACTATGCAGGATTCTATTCCAGTAGGTCTATTTGAACTCTCTAAGTATTTGATTTCTACCACTTCTTTTTCATCATATGATTATTCATGTCTGCCTGTTCCCTGACTCACAAACGTTAATTTACATCCATGGTTCCCTTGTGAGCTGATACCAATATCTCCCCTATGCAAGGACGTAAACTAAGACAAAGAGACTTGCCTGTGGTTATGTAGAAAATCCATGGTTGTAAAAAGATTAGCCCTCAAAGCTTCCAGACTCTCTCACTGTTTACTCATGCCTCCAAAGCACACCGCCAGAGGTAGAACACATCCAGTCCTCCCATTAACATTAACTTCTCCAAATCAAGAGCTGGCTGTCAGAAAACTTAAAGCAAATGGCGTAAATAGAGGAGCTTCTAAACAGAGGAAAAAAATCATTTTTAAACTAAGAAAGTAACATTTAAAAATGGAAACTATTAGGTTTTCAACTGTTTATTTAAAATGTCCTAGTTTTATACATCCTGGTAAAAACAGAGGCATATGCATGCATTTGAACACCAAAAGCAACTTCTAATCTGCCAGTCTAACTTTACCATCTTGTGAACTCCTGCAGATTGCCTGCATCTGTAATATCTTGCTACAAACAACTTTTTATACAAATTATGATAACATCAATGACAACAGAATTTTATTACATATAATTATAGTCAGTAAGACTAAATGCTATACCACAGCCCTTCGACTCCTGGGTCAGTGGGAGTTGAAGTTGATTGTTATCATTCACAGTCTGCACTGAAATGCATAGTGTTGCCAAGATGTTAGATAACAAAGATAAATTGAGTCATAACTATTATAAACATTCAGAACCTACTAAAACTTCCTTTGAAGCTAATGGCAAAGCTTCCTTATCTTTGCGCTCCCTTTCCATAAATCTCTGCATCTCTGCAAGTTTTGCTTTTAAAACAGTTTGAATTTTCTCTTTTTTCCTTTACCTCCTGGTGTTCACAGATTTACTTTTTTTTAATATTAGCCACATTATGATCATAAAGAATAACAATGATGGTACGCACTGTAGAGGCTTACTTGGTAACGAGAGAATTTTTTGGAGGACTATTTCTGCTCCCTCAAAGCCTTACTAACACAAGAATTGAGTGTACAGTTAACTCTCAAGCACTTTAAAGGCTTCTCTGTTCTCCTGAGGTGTCTGGGCCCTCAAAACCAGGATTTATTTTAAGTGACCATAATGTCAAGATTTATTCTGCAGAAAGGGACCTACAAGTAGATTTAAAATTCTTATTTTTCATATCTGATTTCATATTATTTCTTCTTCATTGACCCATTTTCTTGGCAAAAATGAAAGAAAATAAACTGCATATCCAGTGTATCTGGTTAAATGTAAGCCAAATCCATCAACAGGACAGTTGCATTTAACATAAGCATGGGCTCTTCCACCTGACGTACACATCCAGGGTGAACACACCAGATATAATACTTTACTATTTAGCACTAAGATATATTGCAGCTTGAGCACATACCACTGAAGTTAAGAAATGCTTTGCCACTGATTTCAGAGAGCATTGGAGCAGCACTTTAATGAAATGTAGAACAAACTCATCAACAAAAGAGGTAAAGGGAAAGTATGTGCAATTCTGAAGCCAGCTGCAGTCCCATGCCTGGATTTCCTCACCTAAGTTAAAAGAATCCATACTTTACTCTTCAACTTCTCAATCAATAGTATGATATAATGTATCCCATATGCTAAGGATCATTTTTTACAGTAGTACCTGTGCAGATATAGCTTTGTTGAAGCTAAAATTCTTACAAGTCCTTGCCAAACAATATGAAGTAGAACTAGAAATGCTTGCTTTAAAAAAGCAATTTAAAGCTATCACTAAATGTGAAATGCAGACGCAAAGTGGTTGTTTTGCCCCACTTAGAGCAGATCCCAGGTAGGATAATGTTTTTGCTGTCATGTTCAGCACTGTCATTTGCATAACTGAGGGGAACTCAAATTTCAGGTGCAAACCTTGAAGATTCCACAACACAAATACATGTCTAGTATTTTAATGCCATTACATGGCATTTGTGCTAGTGATTCTTAACCTAAGAAATATTGTCATTTGTCAGGGGGAAAAAATTGGCTTCAACCTTCAACCTTGAACTGAGTCAAAGCCTGGCACCTAATGGCCATTCACCCATGTAACAAGGAAAGATTTTGCAAACTAATTGACCAATGAAAAAAAGCTTACGGAACAATTTTCATCTTTATTCCAAAATTTCTGAGCTATAAATATTAGTCTCCATTTCATCTCTGCCTCACAGTTTAGGCCAGCAGTGCACTAGCACTAGACCAGCAGCAGCAGGTACTACATGTCTGCACTGACATGTTCATGAGGTACCAGACAGGGATGAAGTGCCTTTAGGTGCCAGGACTCCAATAGTAGAGGAACAAGTGCTGGCTTGAAGATTATAAAAAAAAATAAATTCAAGAAGAAACCTCACAGCCCTGTACCTTGAACAGCAAACCACTGCTGCTCATCTGTGCTCTGCTTTAACTAATGCCTTTGCCTGAGTGGGGCAAACATATGGTCACATAACCCACAGTGACACTACCCATTTTTGGAGGTAGGATGTGCTCTTGCTCTCACCCTTTCAAAAGTATCATTCAGTCTTTAGTCACGACAACAAATTAATTAACTTTTAGCACTTCACTGCCTCTGCATTTCTGAGCTGCAGCCCTTTGTCTGCAATGCAGACAACAATGAAGACAATGCGGCAGCCAGGAGACAGCCACAAAAACATTCAGCTCAGAGGCTTGTTAAGTGCAGAGATGTGGAAATGTATCCTCTCACAAAGCACAAGACCACATGTACGGCTACTAAAACCAAAATCTGTAGTGAAACTTTATTGAAGCAGAGGGCATGCCAGTAGGGGAGCTTCAGTCCCAAGCATTTCTCTGTGATTTGATTTTCCTTTTGTCTTAGCCCTTGCTGGAAAGAATAAAAATCCAAATTAAAAGGCTCTTGTTAGTGAAGTAGGGAGCTAGCGGACTGTACAGATGAAGTGCTCATCAGTATTGGGAAGGAGGGGAGAAGAGTCTGTAACTGTCTAACATGCACAGTAAACATAAATACGTGAGGTTTATGCTAAGAACATTTCTGCTTCTGTGCAGTTATCTCTTACTGCCAGAATAGCCCTGAGGATTAAGATGGTTTATTGGGATCAAATGCCTTACAGATTATTATACTGCTGACTTTACTCGTTCACATTAGAATACAGAGCTACGCTTATATCCCCATATGTGCATCTCTCAATCACAAATTCTTTTCCATTCCGTAAATGGGTCAATCCAGATTCCCAGACCATCCTATTTTCCATATCCGAGATAAATCTCCAAAGACATTGTGATATGCCTATGTAGCTAGGCTATCCCTTAAAAGCATTGTCAGCATTCAGATCTCAGCACTTGCTGCCAGTGAGTAACACAAAACTTTTGCTATAGGGTGTTTTTAGGCAATGAATGGCTGAATCATCTCATGGTTAAAGTAGCAGAGGGCTGGGAGGGAAGGAAATCTGGAGTCTTAGCCTAGAACATACTTTTCTGCAAGAATGTCAACTGTGCTTTTTAGAGGTATGATATTTTGAGGCAATTTAGCACAGATTTTTTCTTTTACTTGTCTGGTGTATAAAATAGGTACCTCTAACTAAGAGGATGAGGAAAAAATACAAGCCATCCTCTTGCTATCAGCAGTTAAATTTCCGTTTACAACAGAGCTAAGGTTCTGCAATCTCAACTGCCCTCAGCGTCACAATATCTATATGTTCTTCCTGAGCCTGTTGTGCAAAGCCTAACATCTCCCACAACTTACAGAACCCAATCTGATAAATGTGGTCTGAATTCAGATGAACTGCCACTGTTTTGTCCTGTCCTGTCACTGTAAAGAGCCTGACTCCATCTTCTCTACACCCTCTGTTATCTAGTCTTTACTCCTTGGATTGTTCTGCAAGTCCTCTCACAGCTATTTTAGTGGCTTCAAAGAAATTTGCCTTGTAATTTTATGGGGGTTTTTTGCGCTCTTTGCTCCACAGTAGGTTTGTTACAAAATGAGGGATAGAAAACATC
This sequence comes from Corapipo altera, assembly GCF_003945725.1. Taxonomy (NCBI): domain Eukaryota; kingdom Metazoa; phylum Chordata; class Aves; order Passeriformes; family Pipridae; genus Corapipo; species Corapipo altera. The sequence goes on along the minus strand of NW_020884878.1, from coordinate 16,241,151 downwards.
TCCCTCTGTGCAGTAGGCAGTATAGTGATTCAAGTGTTGGGATTCTGGTTTCGTATGTATCCGTCAAGAAAGAGAGATGACAGCATTGTGCAAAATCATAATCTAATCTTTGCAGGGTCTGCTTTGGTGCTTGAGTTTTTTATCTAGAAATCAGGACACTTGTGTTGAAATTAACTTAATAACTCAAGAATCTTAAGTTTGTATAAGTCAACAAAAATAGGAAGAAAGAGAACACCTAATTCCTACCCGAAGCCAAGGAAATACCTTGTCCCTGTCTGAAACCATGGTGCCCAAGTAAAAGGGCAATGATGCATATTGCAGGCTGTATAAACTGATCTGCCTTGACACACCTCACTCCAGCACCTCAGTACCTGTTTAACATAACAGCCCCATGAATGTTGGCATAAGCTGTCCATCTGCATCTCCATATTAGATATAGGCAAGGGTTCAGGGTAATGACTAAATCCAGTCTAATGTGCTTCAGGTGCTAGAAAAACACAAGCTATTCTTACAAGTTTTGCATCATATCAAATATGAGCTAAGAAACCAACAAGGTTCCAGACAGCAAAAGGCTTGCAGGTGGGCTCATAAGAACAGGTTGAAATAGTAGCCTTTTACTCCAGACATTTTCCAAAGTGAATTTGGTGTGAGGCTTTTCTGAATAGTACCTGACAGTGTGATGCAGAAAAGTAGGAAGTCTTCCAAGTACCTGAGGTGATTAGGGAAACAATGTAATTTGTATAAAAATAATTTAGTCATGGTACTGAGTGAAATAGTTCTGCAGTTAACAAATGTACCTTCAGAATGTTAATAGATGTTTTTGTCTGGATCTCTAGTCTTACAGCTCAGCCAAAGACAGCGCCATAATAGAGGTGTCTAGGGGGAAGGGGATGGGTTTGTTTCTTTTGTTTGATTTCAAATATAGATACTACAGCTAGAACTGACACATAACACTATCTAACACTAGATTTCTCTGGGCTAGTGATAGGATGAGGGGCATCAGTTCCACCTGGAACAAACTTTTGCAGTCAGGTGCAACCACAGCTCTGTTTCAGGGTTGCTCAGCCTTGCGAGATTATCAGTATTCACCTAATTTAAATTATATGTTTCTCTTGCACTTAATAGGGAGAGAACTGGGACCCATACACAGTGCCATCTTGTCTGCCCGGAGCATAGTACCTATCTGTGTAATGTCTAGCAAAAACACTGCTTAGCAACAGGAGCTTCCACAGCCCAGTTTTATGTTGGGCTGGTGTGACTTGCACCAAGACATTCAGGAGTGCTAATTTGCATCAGAAGATATTAATGTCCAGTCCAAGAAGAACAACATTTTGTGTGTTGGTTTACTTATTAAAATAGGGTAGCAGAAAGAAATAGGAAAGAAGAGCGTCTGGGTTTTGGGGAGAGGGGGAGGGTTTGTGGTAAAAAAAACATGTGAGATGGCTGCTGAAGTGTGACTGTTAATAATGAAGAAGTGGAAGGGTAAGAATAGTAAACTATGTTAAAATACATGACTGTGAAACAATGGATAGGGTTAAAAATTAGAGGAGACTAAGATTTAGAGGGTGAAATGCAGCTGCTGCTCCCCTCATGGAACATGGTCGACATGGCCCACAAAGGTTCACTAAACAGTGATAAGCACCTGCTGCGGGGGATGGAATGGAGGAGGGGAGCAGCGCGGAAACACCGTGACCTCCATCCATAAACATCCGCCAGGGAGAGGAATGTGGTGACACTTTTTAGTTCAAAGACTGAACATTATCTGTCCACCAAGGGAAAAAGATGCCAAGGATGACTACCCAATTAAAAACTTATGACTAAATTCACTCAAGCTCCCCCTAAACATAAAGAAATAGTATAAAAGTAAGTTGGGGACAGGAGGAAAATTCGAGGAAGATTCCACTGAATCTGCTGGAATCAGTTGATGGGCTGAACCTGTCTTCCCCTGACACAGGGATGCTTATTGGGTAAGAACCATATTCTATGTGCATTAAATGCTGCTTTTAGAATTGTAGCTTGTGCTTGCTCTATAGTATATTAGTGGATTGCTTTGTATTAGAGCTTGTGTGTGTGCCTGCTTTGTAGTACTAGTATAAGTATGTTTTTGCAGTGAGACACTCACTGACAAACTACAAACCTTATTAACCTGTCACAATTTGTATTAACAAAGAGTGTTATTCTGTAAACTGTTAGTGATTTCTTTACAGGCGTTAGGAGTTGCTGGCAGCAGCTAACAAGTTGGGAAGGCCCGCTGAGAAGTCTCCCTTATGCTGTTGGCTCGAACCCCACCCCCCCCAAAAAGGGCAATCAAATCCCCCTCCTATATTGTGAATCTGTTTGGTGAAGAATCCCCCTTAAGGGGTGCTGACAGACTGGTCAGACGTAAGGGTTTCAGCTTCCTTAGGGCAGTGACAAACAAATAAATTACTAAGGATCAAGAAAATCTCCCCTCTCTAAGGGCTGGGCACCCCTCCCCTGTCTCATGAGACATGACAGTGGTCAAGAGAAATTGCATTAAGGTGGTAAAAATTTGGTATAAGTTGGGGAGGGGGGTGCTTTATTTAAGTGAATTTTATGTCAGTGAATAGTATCAGAGTAAAACCCCCAGAGAACCAAATCTTCTGTTTACTCTTAATATGAACACAGCAGCATGGACTGCACTGGTTCCAGGTGCATCTCACCTTGCCCCCAGCCCACTCCCTGGGGTCAGTAGAAAGGGGATCATAACCTTCAATTGCCATAGCCTGGAGAGTCCTCATCGACTGCACTCAGGCTCCTACTCAAGCAGTCAACAAATGTATGCAGGCATTATGTTTGTGACACAGGGCACTATCCACTGCAAATTACACCTCACAAATAATTAATGTCTTATGGAGACTTTCTCAGTCCTCTTGGTTTAGATTTGACTTTCACAAAGTCTTCTCTTACAGAATATTTTGACAAATAAATATTTTTTTCAGTAAGGTAACAGCTCTGTAAAAGTATCCTGCAAGTATCCAAGCAACTGCACATCAAATTGTCTGATCTCATGATCACAGCCCCACAGAAAGAACAGGCTTTTCTAGTGTCTTTAGCAGAAACTTAACCCAGGTGCTCAAGTCTTGTTTTCTGTTTAGACATCTGTGGTAGCCATCTCAAACCTCACAAAATAGAAACCTCTTTGAACAGACAAGGTTGGTATCAGGCTTCAAATTTCAGTTTACAAACATGGATCAAATGAAGAAATTATAACAAACAGTAGCAGCGAAGGTCTGCCATCAAAAAAAGAATGGATCCAGTTCATATAGTTGAGTCCCAAAAGTTATGATGTGGAGCATCATCTACAGGGACAAATCACAAAGATTAACATAATTCAGAGGAAGGTAGAGATTTAACCAGGTAGAGCCGTTCATCATTAAAGGTATACTTCATTTTTATACATATAGACCGTTATTACTCCTGAATCGATCATCAAAGGATATGCAATCTCATCTATATGACAGAACAAAAATTACTGAGAGAAAGGAATCATGAAATTATTGATAATAAAAGACAAGTCTAAAAAGCTCCCAAGGTTTTGATAGGCTGAAACTGAAAGACAGATAAAATATATCTCAGAATCATTGACCATTAATTATTCAGCCTGCTTCAGAATTGTTTTACTAGGATTAGAGTGTACTGCAAATTCTAAAGTAGCTACTGGATTTACCTGCCACTTTGGTTCCTGTGATTTATTAGACACTCATTGGTTTTAGGGATTAGGATGCAGCTGCAAGACAATGATTCAATGCAAATTAAATAGCTCATGTCACAGTCATCAAAGTAGCACTGTTCAATGCAACATTAACTACTTGCAGCCATCACGTTAGATCATTTTAACAGAGACAGGTACCTTTTGCATCTTCACACATCTCTTTCATGCTGGGGATCGTGAGGTGGGTCACACATGGCTCTTTCTTTTTAGCAGTCCCAACCCTTACCTGGGAACAGTGCACTGACAGAGGAGTTATGCTTCCCACAGGAGCAGAGGATGGAGCCACACCACCTCCTCCACTGCTGCCAAGGCTGCAGCCAGCACCATGGGAAAGCACAATCAGGCTTCAAGTTGGCAAGCCACCTGAAATGGCTCATTGACTAGGTCACTTCCTCTAACTGGTAATATAAAAAATATTAAATTATTATAACAGATGATGTATGCTTTCACATTAAAACTTTTTAAACTCATTAACTTTGCTTTTACATTATAATATCACCAGATCCTAAGAATTATTCAAGATTAACACTGCTAAAGCCTTGGAAAGCAAAAAAATTATTAAATTGCCATAGGAAACACTGTAGTTTTGCAGAATAAAGTAAGTTTAACATTTTTATTTCATTTCAGTTAATAAAATTGGACATGACCAAGACACAGAAATAACACGTTGCAGAAATGAAATTTATATTTTTTAATATTTATCTATATAAACATATTTATATAAATATATTATTTATTTATAGCTAATGATAAATGAAATTAAACTTCTCTCAAAGCCAAACATTCTATAATTCTTTTAAATACCTGCATTAGCAAAAAGATGTTGAAGAAATGTAAAATTTCTTCTTCTTATGAAACATTTCTCTGAACTTTTTTTCTCCAGAATATGAGACTTACATACACATTTGTACACTGTATCCACTGGTTCATTATTTCATCTACTTAATATGCATTAATCTATTGGTTAAAACTTGTATTTTATACATCCTCCAAGAAACAGTGGTTATGTTAAACTTTTCAAAACTCAAGCAGAATTCACTAATGGCATATAAAGACCCTTGCAATGAAAACACATTCTTTATCTTGTTTACAAACATTCTGTGCACTGCAAGGTTTAATTGCCATCCTTGTTGCATTACTAGAAACCACGTTTCCTTCGCATATCAAGGCAAACCACTCTACACTTACATTCAAAATTCGAATTCTTTTATAATTGCTTTAGAATCTAACAGAGTTTTAGTAACAAAAATTATAATTGGTTTCAACAAAACTTATAATTGGTTTCTACCCTTTTTATTTTAAGAAGTCTTCTGTAAGAAGTTCATAAACAACAAAGTCTGTACCGCCACACAGATGACTGTCTTGGAGTCTAGAGCCAGAAAGAATTAATGTCATCGCTTCTGCCTTATATGTATGTGTGCTTATGTGAGCAAATAAACATAGTGTAAGTATATCTGTATATAAAATGTTGTACAATTTTCCCTTCTGCTGACACTTTTTGCCCATCAGCTTGTGCAAAACTGGAACACCTTCTCTAGAAAGGTCCTCATATGAAGACTTGCTGGAGACTCTGTGTCTGATTAGTCTGTCTTCAAGCTTAATAATCTGGTTTATATCCAATTTGAATGTGCTTGGTCTTAAGTCCTCTCTCTGATAAATAAAAGGCCCTTTTGGTATCTGGTATTTTCTCTTTAGGAAGATATTTATTCACTCTGTCCAAGTTTCCTCTAAAGCTTTTTTAATAATCCAAACATGCTGACTCTGTAGCTTTTTCGCTGCAGGATGTTTTCTCCTACTTGCAAACCAATTTGCAGCTTTTTTCTGTCCCTTTCCACAATTCAATGGTAGGAAAAAATATTGGATATAAAGACTGAGTTCACAGGTCCACTGCCAGTCTCTTCAGTGCCTTGTCAGAAGATGAAACTGCGCCTCCTACTCCAACTCATATTTCACTCTTCATATGTGAAAAGAACAAAAGCAGTAGTCACTAAAATGTTCTCCCAGAGGCCTTTAAAAATACGTTTCATTGCCATGCCACATGCTTTCCTTGTGCTTTATAATGTAGGATAATAATGAAAATACAGAACGTTAGCAATAGCCCTATCTCTTGCCCTCTTCCTAACAGCACTCTGCACATGAACTTTTTAATTTTGTTAGAGGATTTTGAACTATGTTCTGAGTGTTTTTCTAGAACATCATGTGATTCAGATGCTCTGTGCATCACTCTAGGCTAAATGTCTATTTTACAGTAATCTGTAATCCTAAGGAAAGGAATTTGATGGCAAAGGCAGATCTTTCCAATCCTATTTACCCATGGCTTCAGCTGAAGAAAGTGTTTACCCAAAGCAATTAGCCCTGCCACAGCCCAAAAGGTGGAGTGTTGAAAGCTAAATCACCAGCTTCAAATCCAGTTAAAGTTTTCACTAATATTTATTTTTACCTGCTTTATTAAATGTGATGTAACATAACTATAGTATTAACAACAGCCTTCACTGTATATTTTTAAAGCATATTTATTGAAGCAATTAAAAGTACATTTAACCAGACAAGAAGCATGGGCCTCACCATTACCATAGCAACACAAAAGAGCAATAAAAAGGTTGGAAGGCTCTCACTCTCAATAAATAGCATGAGACAGAAGGAATAAGCCAAAGGATTCACTCTCACCTCACACAAGTGAAAATAAGGATAATTTGAGAAGGCAAGAAGGGAGGGAATACATTAGTTTGGGACATATATCTAGACTGAGATGCACTTTCTTCATTCCTCACATTTACAAGCCCCAAAAGACATTGTGTCAAGAAACTGAAAGGAGAATGCGGATTGCACCAGACTGAGAGTTGCCTCCAAGAAGCAGATAAGCTGCAGCTTTCCTGTCTCACGTTCCACTGCACAAATATCCGATTGCTCCTATTATGCCAATGCACCGAGAGTGTTGATGAGAGTTTGGGTTAAGACAGTGTCTGTTTTGAATTACAGTACTTTCAAGACTGATTGTACATAGTCAATTCACTGTCAGTTATTTCCAAACATATCATCTACTCTTGGTCAATCTGTCCAGCCAAAATCTAAGGTCACAGCTGCAGTAATGCTACTTGTATTGTTCCTGTAAAGAACCAGGGGTTTTTTTCTTAATTACTTGGTGTGTGTTCTTGTGAGGCACAAATATTGAGAAAATTTTACATGAGGTGAGTCAGAAAATGATAAACAAAAAAAGAAAGTACAAATTTCGTACATAGTTTTCACATCTGTGTGATGTGAAGAGTTTTGAAGAGAAACTGGCAGCTGCCCCCAATTAGAAAAGCAGCTTAGGTTAGCTGTGCAGCATCATACCCGATGGGGCTACCACACTACAGCTACAGAAACTGTCACGAGGAGCAGGAAATCCAATTTCATTCCCTCCTCCCTCATTCTGAGATAAGAGAGTTTTACTATTGCAGGCTAAAGGTTACAGATCATTTCCACATGCACACCCATGTCATACTTTTTTAACATTCTTATATGAGCATTGGAGATAAGCTCCATAGCAGTAGAGGTTAAAAGCAGACTAAGGCCATTGCAAAACATCACCATGAAGGAACAGAAAAACAATAGCTGTAGCAAGAACAATTGAAACAGCTAAATTATTGAAAAGGTTTGGAGCTTGGAACACACTTTGAGCATCAATCAAATGCAGAATAGGCACAACTGATTCCAGCCATTTTCTTTTTCTTCATTTCTGACTTATTTGTACTAGGCCACTTTTTCACTTTGTCAGCAAGTTAGCACCCTACCACTACCTGGGAGCTCAGCATAGTTTACATCAATGCAAAGGGCAAGTTAGACTTACCATCATCACCTTATATGGCCCCTCCCTCTTACCTTGCATTGCTGAGTTCCACAAAGTAGATCAGCAATTGTATTAAAGGCAATCTAGGGATGAACATTTTGGTTCATTGCTACCAACAGTCCAGTGATATTAGTCTTGCAGCTGTATCCTGTAGATATACACATATCTTGTAGATATTAATCTACACACAGATCCTCCACCACTTGACTGAGGCAGCAACTTAAATCAGGACACTGAAAATTCAAGATCATCCTACCTACCACACTATTGCAGGTGAACATATCTTTCAGTCTCTATTATTCAATGCTTTAGGAGTCTCTGTATGGGAGTCATGAAATGAAAACTGGGTCAGTAGCCTCGAGTTAGGGTGATCATTATGCAAGTTGACAGTTAGGGTCCACTCCTTCTTCAATGGTATTTCAAATCTTTATGTTTAAGGTTAGACTATCAACTATCACATGCCACCTAACATCAAACTATACTTCATCTTTGCAGAATATAATACGTGATAATAACTTAGACTAAAGCTGGGATCTTAGATGTGTCCATTTCTAAGTTCAACTGAACTTAAGTATAAATTTGATAGCCTATAAAAAGTGTATTTTCTATGTAAAAATTATAAAGAATTATACAGAAGACAAATCCGCATATCTATCATCAAATACATAAACTCTGTCACCATTTTAGAAGTCTGAACAAGTTGAAAAACAAAAGGGAAAATGATGTTTCACAAATAATTTGCTGTCTGAGGGAAAACTAATGAATAATTTACTTGACAAACATGATCACATAATAGAAAACATAATCATAAATCTTCTTAATTGATGGGGAAAATAATTGAATAAACTCTGCAAAAAGAATGTGACAAATTAAAATGAAACTCCCTGGTCTGGTTTCAAGTTTTGTTAGGGAAGAATATTATAGCAGTAAATTAAACAATCTAGGCTAAGGACCCCAAAATATAAAATCACATTTCCTTTTTACCCCTTTTGTTATTGCTAGGACAATGAGGTGTTCACTGTTTCACTGACATTGCACAGATTTGATAGTCATAAGACATTAATAGGTTTTGCTTTCATAAAGTGCTGTGAGATAAACCCCTTCAGTCACCCTTCCAGTTGTCTAGCAGGAGCAAGCTCTCACCTTCCAGCTCTGCAGTGCCTCCACCTCTTCTAGCTTGAACTCTATGCTGTCGGGGTTTGGTCATGCTGCTAGAGGCACTCATTTTAATATACTTGATCAAGTGGCCAAGGAAGTGAATGTTTCTGACTTGGCTGGGCCACTGGGTCTAGTCTGCAGCACTTCTTACCTAGTTTGAGAGCCAGGTGGCCACAGGGAGGTGATGAATGGTTTTACAGCCTGATTATTTTTCCTTGGGTGCTCTTCTGTAGAAATCTTTTATGGTTTATGTCAAAAAATAGGGCAGACACACAAGACTACTAAGGTTTTGCCTCTGTTCCCTGGTCCTCTCAATGATATCTTGGTCACCGATATGCTAGAAAAGCTTTGTGTTTTTATTAGGTGTCTGCATACTTCCTCCCTCCCTATTCTTACCTCTCCCATATCCCTTCCCTGAGTGCACCTAGGGAGCATGTTCTCTTTGCAGGATCAAAAGTACTGTGTGCCTTTGCTTCTTACAGCAGATCCCACAAGAGACAACAAGACAGGGTCAGCACCAATCTCATCTGCACCCAAGGTCCAAAGGCATGTAACATTCAGTCTAGTGGTATGCATAAAAAGGCTAGATGCAGTAGATATTGCCACTCACAGGCTGTGATGACACTTTTCAGTGAAGTGATTTGCAAAGACCAAGTTTCAACTCAGAATGGATGCAAATTTCCAATGGAACAACATACTCTGCCCTACTCATGAATCAGGAAGGCTTTGAATTGTGCATTGATTCAGGGTTATGTCTGGCTTCCAGCAATGCTACTTTATGCTTCAGGATAGTTTAGGTCCCCCTAACACTGAACTCTCTGCATTAACCCAGGGCAACTGAAGCTGGGAAAGATGCCTGATTCTTGCCAGTTCCTGGGAAATAACTAGTCTGAGCTCTGCTTCACCAGTCTTCGGGTGGGTAGAGGTGGAATAGACTTTGCTTTGTTAGCCCCTTCTTTTCTGTTGTATCTCAATTCACCTAGGTATTTATGAAGTCTTGTCTTATTTGGCTGGGAATACGTGAAGAAATGCAAAAGATCTGAAGCAGTGCCAGCAGAAATTGTATTTTATAGGAAAAGTGTTCTCAGCTTTGCAGAGTATACTTGTCCATCAGTTTGCTTTTGATGCCCTCACAGACACCCCCCCATAGACCATATGATTCCATAGCCTTTATTCTTTGTTACTGCTGTAGGTAAATAATAATAAATTTTTTAATTGTGGAAGGATATATTTATCTGCAATAAATTGCTATGGTTTCAAATGATCTATTAATTTCTACTGGATAAGGCACAGCATCAGCATATATGTGCTCTATTAAACAACTCTTTCATTTCATATTTCTCATTCAATTAATAATCTAATTTCTCCATTCGCTGCCACTATTTTTCAGTGACCTCTATCCAAAATCACATCCAGTATCTATTTTGTCCTATTTTGCACACACTAAAAAATGTCCCTTAGAGTATGTCTAGATCCTTTCTGATTGTTGTTTCCCAGCCTAAAATTTTTGAGGGGGTGAAAGAGGGAAGCAAGAGGGGTTTAATCCATATAGAAGAGACTGTTTTATCTGTACCCTTTGGAGTGTATTCCACATTGTATGACCCAAGGAAGTGCATACTCTGAGACAGATATCACGCACAGGTCAAACAGAGGACACAAACACAATATTTCAAGGTGCTCTGCACCTACTGAGTTTAAGGCAATACAGGGAGGTTTCAAAAGTATTCTGGCACTGACAAATACAGCAGTAAAATTCTCAGACATCTCATAAGGAGAAAAGCTCTCATCACTTAGAAAATCTTACTCTTAATCTCTGAATGTCTCAGTTACCAACTAATAAAACAGGATACCCCTGCTTGATTATCACTTCTTGATGGTAACAGAAGTTTTATTACTAATTTCAAAGAGAGGAGGATTAGAGCCTTGTTAGATGAAATTAATCTCATTTTAGTTACATAATTAGAGATGCCAGGCTTCGGTAGCTTTTACTGATCTTGCACTCAGCAGCTAGATAACTTTAATCTCTATGTATTAGGCCCCAGGTCAGAAAATCACCCTCTACATGTAAACATGTACTGCATTCCATTCCTTAATTATAATTACTTACATGTTGAAAGTTTGCCACATGCTAAAATTCCAGTCTTGGGACTTTTTCCTCTGGGTCAGCCTACACATCACTGTTGGATTATTCTCACTTCTATAAGATGTGGTGCATTGTAAATGTGTCATCTTGTTTCTGATTTTCAAAAGATTTTACACCTAGTGGTTTGTGTTAAACTAACAGTAATTACTGTCCTTCCATATGATGTTTCAGCCACCAGAAAACATGTGAAAGCATCCAAGTCTGTTTAGATGCTTTTCCCTCTCCAAGTTCCAGTGAGCCAAGAGACTATTTTCCTGGCTGGAAACTTTCACATCTCTTGTAAACCTGATGTAGAACCAGCATTCTGAATTTTAAAAGTACATAGAGTATATTGTGCTCAAAATGGAGGCACTTGAAGATGTTAGGCAATCAGCGGCTGAGGAGCACTGAGCAGTTCACTGTCTCTCTTGGAGGACAATGCAGCAAGCTGAAATACTGCACAAAGAGACGTAAGCAGTAAGTATAAAGAGAAGACCTGAAGACTTACAGGTAACTGCATCTGTTCTTTTCCCTACCTGTGAAGTATCCCATATGGCTCTGTGGCTCTCCATTTTCTAGGCAATGGGAAAATTGCTATCCTAGGGGATGTATCCCAGGGTACAATACAGAAATAATGGATTCTACTTCAAAGAAGCATTAGTCCAGGCAGACAACATGTTTGTATTGCCTCAGCATTGGCCCTACACACAATGTAGTGTCTAAAGTGCAGGTAGATGTCTGAGCTCCAGTAAAACATCTGCCACATATCTATGAACCATTCCTGAGATGGTTAAGTATTCCCAGACTCTCTGTCAAGGCAGCTCAATCTACAGAGATTGAGGCAACAGGACCCAGCAAAAGTAGCACTGGAAAAGACTATTGCTGGAAGCAAGCTGACTGTTTGTATTTCCTTATTGAAATCGTAAAATTCTGCACTATGTTGGTTTTGATTTTATAGACGGAAAATGTTAGCCTAATTAATATTACTGCAAGGAACACTAAGGTTATTAGTATTCAAGCTTTCTGTCATAAAATAAGCATCAGTTTGAATAAGGAAGAAATCTTCTTCAATACAGAGATACAATTGTTTATATTGGGGAAATTTTACACCTTTGGATAAAGCATTCAGATCCAGCTTCTGTCAAAATCTAAATGGGCTCTGCGCATGTTACACACGGCTGCTTTTACTTCCTTTGGTAACAATTTATCTTATCATCAGACATTCACTTAACAAATAATTTTTTCATTCTTAGCAAACAATAGCAATCTAAAATGTAAAAGATCCTATCCAGCTATTATGGTTGATTGCATAAATGGTTAATGCCTGAAGCTCAAGAGAGAAAGTGATTAGTAAAGTAAGAGCTGTTAATGGAAAGCCCTGAGCAGAGATCTTGACAGAGATCAGATTCCATTTAAAAACAAACAGCCACAATTATTCCTTCCCACACACTCAAGATGAATTTGAGAAATAAAGGTATCACAACAGGGGTACTTTTAAATTAGAGTAGCTTTTGAATGTGCACAGAATACCAACAGAGTGGTGGCACTAGATGAAAGAGCTACACTACTGAGAACAAACATAAACATAAGAGAGTGCACACAAAATTACATCATAAACTTGGACAGAGCTACGCTGTCATTCTGTGCTTTCAGTGAAGGGCAGAAGTGCAGCCCTATTGGGCTGGGTATACTATTGAAGAGAGCCATGGAAAATTTAGTGGCAGATTTCTCCCCTTTCGTCTCCCTAGACCAGTTTCTTAGCTACACAAACACTGCTCTCCAGACAGTGTGGTCTGGATACAGCCCTGATTGACAATTACCTGATTTTAACTGTGTTACTGAGAAGGAGTATCCCTTGATTTCAGATGGCTTGATGGCTTAATCACTAGTTGCCCTGAGGTGTTTTCCATAAAATATGTAATCTCTAGTGTCACGCTTCCAATGGCTGCAGTTATAAGACCTAAATTCTCATTTCTGCTCAGATGCCGACAGTTGTTCTAAATGTTTGCCTGTTCCCTGTTGCAGAGAGTTACTATACCTCACCCTAGAGGAAAGTAATACAGATTAGAAAAGACTTAGGAAGCATTTTTATCTATTTACATGAGAAATGTTATAAAAATGCAGAACTGGTTTCAACATTACAGAGCTGCTACCAACACATGATTAATTTCTCTGTGTTCTTTATTTCAAAACACATTTGAACACAGACACATACCTCAGGTGGCCCTGAATTTGTGTATGTGCTACAGTAAATCCAAATAGTCTGAAAAATTAGAAATCTGGCCTGAGCTCTCTTCTGTGTTTACCATATTTGCCCCACTGTCCTCCTGCTTGCCAGTCATTTGCAAACTTCCAATATAAAGGTAGGTGTGGTCCTCAGCTTGCTGACTTTTCCTAAGTCTTAACTATTATCTTTCACTGACATCCCCTGTGTCCTGTAAGTCTCCAAGATAATCTTTAATCCATGTTGCAAGACGTGACCCTTACATCAAGTTCACTGACTTATCTGATCAATCTTTTCTCCCCTTTTTTTTTTCCCCTTTGTTGTACCCTTACAAGCTACATAAATATTCTTTACATTTCACCCTTGTCTCTTCCTTCAGTAAGGTATTTAGAGGACCTGGCATCTCAAGTGCACGGGCCATAGGTGGACTATTTTTTTTTCCTTGTAAAACTCTTTTTCCAAGCTGTTGTTAAATCATGTCCAAGATAAGTATTTTTATCCTGTGTTTTCCAACAGAGACTCAAAATCAGGCTTCTGACTCTGATGCTTACTTTGTGTGTGACCTTAGACAAGTCAGCCAGCCACTGCTTCAGTTTGTCATTTTGTACAATTAAAATAGTGACAACAAGTTTCAGAATTAGGGGAATTAAATACTCAGCCTGGTATAATTTTTAAAAGAAACTGTCAATAGTTAGGAGACAGGAGGACAGATTCTTCTGAATATGAGACTTGTTGAGATGCTGCAGATTGATTTCAGTAGGAAATTAGAAGTTCAAATAAGAGATCAGAGTCAGGATAATTTCTAGTACTGAAACTCAACTTCTATCTTGTTTTGCTTGCCATAAAGATGGGACAATTGAAGGACAGTGACTGATTTCTCACAAGTCACCTAAGAGAACATTGGGAGAGAGAAATAAATTCCAATTTGGAAAATTTCATATTCATCAGATTATATTCCCTAGTAAAATTTATATTTTCCTGGCAATCACTAAGCAAAATGCCAGGAGTCTGAGTTGCAGCCTTGACCCAGATTATTTCTTTGACATTGTCCAATAATTAACCCCAGTCCTGAAATCTTAAGCTACTAAAATGACTATACCTTCTTGATATGACTAAATCTGTGAATTGCACTTGTCTGTGAAAAAGGGACATGAGGTCATTAAAACAATATACCCCTTTGACAGGGTTGTAAATGTTAGTATAGAGAATTCCTGCAGCTTCTCAGCAGTAACAACACTAGCTGTCACAACTGTCATTTGTAATGTTCTGAAAAAGGCAGCCTGGGCTCCCTTATACATTTGTGCATTTATATTGCGTATTTATTACATATTTAAAACATATTTAAACTATTGTGTATTTACAAATTGTAGTAATCATTTAGCATTGTCCTCATATTTCCTTCAGTTCAAGTCAGAACTTGGCATTATTTTAGGCATTCTACAACTTTGCTCTTGGTGGATTCTCATAGAGAAAGAATTTCAAAGAAGTCATACTATTTTCAGATCAGCTCCTCTAGTAGTCTGTTTTTTGAGCTGCCCTGGGTTTGAGTGTCTGCCCCATGAGGCAAGGTCACTGTTATATTTGAATTACAACCTTTTTGTAGCCACACTCCTTCTCCATATGCAGAAGGGATCATGCACTGCACAGAGCCCATTTATTGTATTGCCACCATCCGCCAGCTCCAAGGTGAGAGGCAGAATTAAAGACACAAGTGGAAGAGAGGGGAAGAGAGAGAGTGAGACCTGCACAGGGCCACATATCAAACCACATCAAAGCAGCAGGAAGTTTCAAAAGCTCCTCCAAGGAAATGTCTATTTGCCTCTCTGCATTGCCTCTCTTCCAGGTCCCAAAGTCTGACCTAAAGAGCAGCTTCAGACATAGAAAGAATCACTGGCTGTGAACCTGAATCAGAGAGAGAATTTTCGGAGGTGGTGGGAAGGGTCTGGCAAAATAATGGTGCTCTGATAAGTAGCTTGTTCTGCAGGAGAGAAAAAATTCTTGATGGTTCTCCTCTGTGTTATTTTTATTTTTTTTCACTGATCTCCAAAGCTTCAGAGCTTTCAGTGCTCCCCTTCCCTCATGTTATGTCATCACTGGAGAGTCCTCTGGCTAGGAGAGCAGGCAGCACTGTTCATAAATACCACTCTCAGAATCAACAACAGGGACCCCTGCAAGGAAAAAAAACAGCAGCTGAGAAAGCATCTAAATACTTTCCCAGATGTACAAGGAAAGAGGGAGAGAGTAAAATGAATAAAAAGAGCAGGGGGACTCCAAAGCTGCTGGCAGTCAGGACCAGCCAAACCTTGCATCCAGATGTTTCTCTAGTTCAGAAGCACTTTGGTGTTCGCAGGTAAGCCTAGGCTCCAGCACAATCATGTGTTCAAACAACCTGGTTTCTTCTTTCAGAAGAGCAGCAGATCCAGGAAAGAATGACTTCACAATGAAAGCAGGACATTTTGAGAACTGTCCCCCACATGACTTAGTGCAGTGGCAACGCTCTCTGAGCTGTCATGTAAAAACGTAGATTGGAGAAAGAAATGAGAGAAATGAGTGTTTGAAACAGGGAGGTTTAATACAGTGTTGAAATGCTTACTGAAGTGCTTTATTCTTATAAAATGATGTCAACAGTGACAGAAGTTTTTCTCTTTCTTACCCCCTTTTCCCAAATAACCTGGTTCTCACATTAATTACTGCTATCACCAGCCTTCTGGGCCCAATATTGATAATCTCAAGGACAGTGACTTTGGTAATACATCCTCAGGAAGCTATGGAATGGCTCTTAGGTGTATAAATTTAAAAACAAAATCAAAAGTCAAATAATTAGTCCATATTTTCCCAGAAGGAGTTTATGTCAGATAGGAAAACCTGCCATCTATCTGCTTTGGTTTGGCTTTTTAGATGTGATACCTCATTAGCACTAGTACTTTCTTCACTGCAGTCACTCAGCTCTAGCCATCACTCCAAAGGTAGTACCTCAGTAAGCAGACAAATATGTGTGGATATACATTTGCAAACTCCCTTAGCTCCCAGGTTTCCTGGACTGCAGTTATCCATTCTTGCCACAGTTAACCACTTTACTATCCCTCTTTCTTGTCCTTAGGAACCCCTGTATGCCACAGATACAATCTACTTTTGTTTTTAGACACAGGGTAACTGATTCCTATCTAGTCCTAGATCAAACCTTCCCTTTTGAGAGTATAAAAAGAACCGATTCAGTCCCTAACCTTGCTCCTGTGTTCAGCGTGTGCCTATCTACACTTGATGATTTGGACCATGTTCATTGCCCAGATACTTCTCAAACTTATTTCTAGAACACGCCTTGGAGCCTGTGTGGAGTCAGCTTGTCCTGAGAAAGCACAGTATGTTGCAGAACTGGACTCTGTTGAACTGTCTGGAAATGGATGATGAAAAATTAACTGTAGGAGTTACTCAGCATTTTGTATGAGTAGACCTTTACAGGGGCTGACAGAGTGCTGCTTTAATTATGGAAAGAGTTGCCTAAAACATCTGTACGCATGAAGATATTTCTTTCTTCTGTACTCTCTGCATTTTGCATTTCTCACTTGCTGCATCTAGGAGAGATTTTGGAGTGTATTTAGTAGGTAATTACCCTGGAACTGCAGATGCAGTTATAAAATGTAAAACTGGCCATATTTTCACTTTTCCTCTTTATGAATAGCCACAAAACATCCCCTGTCCAACCAGTGGCCCTTAAACCTGAGTGATGATATGTGACCAGCTCTGCTGAAGATGTTATCCATTCATGCGAGAAATAAGCAGACACTATTGTTGGTGATAATTAGTTTGCACTCCACAGACCTGTCACGATCCTTGGCACTGGTAGCCACTTAACAAGAGTGCAACAGGCTGTTATTCTGAGGGCAGGGAGCTTCTGCACACACCAGGCCTTACAACAAATGCTCAGCTTTTTCGTTTACGTGCTTTTTCAGGAGAACCGCTTTGCACAAGGTGTAGCCAAAGACTGCACTTTACAGCTGCTCTCTTCAAAAGTGGCATTCCAACCTGCTCATAGGGAAATACAGGTGTAAATTCAAAGTAAATCCAAAAAAATCAGCATGGCTATCCCAAATTTACATCACCGACAGACTAAAAATGGCTTCAGGTATCTAAAAACACTGAAATTACAATCTTTGCTGAAATGACAATCTTTTTCACCTGTTACTCTATTGATATAGCACCTGACTGTCATAGTGGATGACAGTATAGAAACACAAAAGATAACAACCAGCTTTTCTAATCTAATTTCCATTTGTTATCCTGTCACATTTTTAATTCCTCAGAGTTGCTAAGTTAACATCCCAAATTTTTAGTCAGTTTTAGTTTCCATTTCTTCTATACTGCTAGTTCTTAAACTTTTGATGACGTCATGAAAATTTTGTTTAAAATGGATATCTTATTGGATATAATGGCAAGCTTTGTTTAAAAGGTATACCTTATTTCAGATCATTGCAAAGTTTCATACACCCTATTAGGGCTTACACAATACATTAAACTTATAACCAAAAGCCTTGCCCAGTCAGTATAGAAACAATTGCTTGCAAATGCCAGTGTTGTCAGATCTTGGTACTCCTTCCTTGTCATGGTTATTTTTTTCCTCACAATACAGCTTCTAAGCAAAAATAGAGACAGTAGAAGTTCTTTTAAATTCAAACCCAGAGCTTTTTCAACACAAGCTAGTTTCTTATACAGCAGGAGCACTGTACTCCAACTCTTAGGGGGCAGCACGAGACCCTTATAAAGCATTGCAGTTTGGCGTTGGGCAAACAACTCTGGGGAAATGCTACACAGCAACAACAAAGGAAAAATCATGAAAGTCATCATGTTACTTTAAGGAGCCTGCTACACACTGATGCTCGTGACCATAAAAGGATCTTCATTGCATTGAAGAGATTTGTTTCAAACCACCTCCTGCAGGAAAGCCATTATGATGACATAACAGGTCCTGACTCCTGTAATTTATAAGATATGTCCAAGCTGTGAAAGGATGAAACATTCCACAAATCAGTTTAATGGAGGTCATCATAGAAATGATCCTTGTGAACTAGAAACTGTCTGACTAAGCACAGTGTGGTGTGGTTTATGATAGAGCTGCACAGCTGCATTAGGGGTTTTGGTCACAAATACTTTTTAACTCCTTTGCACTCATTTTGAGGTTCGCAGCATTTGTATTAGAGCCCATGAAGCCCAGCTCTACAAAGCTTCAAGTACATACTCTCAAAGCTAAATTATCAAAGTGAGTAGTTCAGTACCTTAATAACAGTAAGGCATCTGCCTATCTTACTGCTACTTGTTCATAACAGCCTGCTGCAACAACATCTGTCAGGTTGGTGCCCGTGAGCAGGCACACCATGGAGAAGACAAATTTTTTAAAGCATAGTCCTCAAATATCTCTAATGTCAGTAAGCTCAGGGCCAGGCAGCATGTCAAAATGAAGAATGAGGAAGAGATTGTTTCATATGGTAATTCTGCTAAAAGAGTGGAGGTGTACAGGTATAATTGAGATAAAAATTTAGCTTTCAAACTACCAGCTGCAGGGAGTTAAGGGACAGTCTCCTTCCACTTAAGCATTCCACTACCACTCTGAGATTAAAAAGTTTTGTATTTTAACTCCAGAAGCAAGATTTGCCTTAATTTATATACAGCCACAAGAAACCTCTATTGATGTGACTGAGTCCTCATTTCAAACAGAGTGAGCGTTGACTGCCATTCAGACAATACACATACTAGCAAGGGGAACTGCATAGCACAAGTCAACAAAATCTGGAAAGTTATTAAGTTACATCCAGTTTGCAAATATAATTCAATAAATATTTTTATTTTTAAAGATCCTAGAGAGCTTGTTTATTTAGGAAGGAGAACACAACCATCTACTGAAAGACAAAACAAACAGCTTTGAAGCAGCTTGGATTTCCCCTGAGCAGCTCACTGTTCAAATATCAAAAGGCACTGGGTTCTGGGTAGGGTATGCACCTTAAGATTTGCTCAGAGGTTGGTGTTCTCCAAACTGAAGCAATCAACTTTGAAACCTCACCACAAGGCTGGAAAAGTAATAGCCAAACATCTCACTGGCTCTTTGCAGTTTAGGATACCCTGGTAGGAGTTTAATCCTATCATTCATACTTTCCTATCATGATTATTTGCTGATTCCTTTTCTTTCCCTCTGATAAAGTTTTATGTTGCATCCCTTTTCCTTGGCATAGAAACAGATAGGAGAAAAAAATTAAAGCTTATTACGAAATCCTGAAGGATGTAGTTTCTCAGTTTTTTGGGAGATAATTTTATGGGACAGGGTCCAAATAAAAACTGGGACAAGTGAAAATGTGAGTCTTTGCAGTGATGTCAAACAGAGCCTAACAACTCATGATTTGCATTTGGGGGAAAAAAGGTCTTCAACTGAACAGTCATTTCTATATTTTTGTGTAATACTTGGCTATCAATTGCAAACAAGTCTGCTCAAACCAGAAGTGATGAACTTTCAATGCAACATGGTGCTGGAAGAGGTAGTACTGGAGAAAAATGTTAAGAAAGGAGCTTTTCCTCTCAATGAAGAAAAGGCATTCAAGACTGCCAGAGAAAGGCCAGTTATGTGAAGCGTAAATTTAGTGTGAAAGTATGCATTTTAGCTGTCTTGACAAATTAAAAGAACAAGTATACAAGACTTGCAAACCTTCTGAAAAAAGTTTCTCAGTTTGTTTGTTTTGAAGGATTTTTTCCTCTTCAGAAGGGAACAGATTCAGAACAAGTCACACTCATTTTTTCAACAAAGGTGACATCAGAATAGGTCTAGCAATAACATCCTCATGCAAGGTTTAAAAACGAGCTTTTTCAACCATAAAATTACTAATTGTCTGCCTTGTAAAAAGATAAAGAAAATGAATGTTTCATTACTGTCAAGCTCTTGATATCTTGTTTTATATGGAGCAAAATTTCAGCTACAGCTACCAGTTTCAGCTACACAAATGTGAAAATTTGAGATATGTCATTAAGCTTTCTTGCAAGAATCATAATGAGCTGATTGTCTTTATTTTTTAATTGAACTTCTTTCAGTCTAGCATACAGCTCCCCTCCTAAAAATACTGGTGCTGGAGCTGTTTCCAAAAAGAATGTTATAAAAAAGTTATTCCAAAGGGGTCTGAGAGCCTGGATATTCATTCCTTTTTTCAGCTTTGTTGCCACTTTCTTTTATACAGGATGTATATATGCTGATACAGTGCAGCATGCAAGTGGTAAAAAAACTTGTGTGCGGGAAAGACCAACTGCAAGATGTATCTACTGCCTTGAACACCTTTGATGCTCAAACAAATTTCACATCTGCTTTCAAAACAGAACATAAAAGAAACTTTGGGAAGGGTAGTCTGAAGGAGCCTGTATTGAATTTGACCCTAGCAATTTCTAGCCTTGCCCTCCCCATATAATGTCTCAATACCAATGCCAAGCATAGGCTATGTGACAGCCGCAGTGCTCAGTTTTTGTTGATGCAGACTGTGACTTCCACACAGTTATCTGGGTTGTTTTAAATCTTTTGCTTTCTATTTATGTGTGCATTTCCAACCAGTGTAAGTAGTTATAATGTTAGCCTCTTGGGAATATTAGTCACTACTCTCAGTCATATGACATTGGTAATACTTTAGACCATAGTATATGCCTGTAAATTTCTTTGAAATCCTCTGATGAATATAAGCAGTAACTTTCCAGAAAATTTTGAAGGATATATGCAGCATTGGATTTTATGATCTGGCATATGAAACATATATTTGTTAAGAAGCAAAGGGACTTAAGTTCAGCTGAACACATGTTGACATCTCTGTTTGTTGTCTGGAACCACTATGTGATCACTGGAAATCTAGTCAATATGCAGTCATTGGAGTTTACGCTGTGACTGATCAGTTTGCCAGCAGCCTTCAGTTTAATAGTAAATTCTAAGATCCACATTTAGATCAGATTACCATGTTTATAAAAGTTTATATAACTCGCTCAGATATGGAAGCTCACATTGTAGATACTTGAATTTACGAACACAATCCCTTGTTCCTGACTTGGGATATTTTGATTTGGGTGCATTCTCCAATAATCATTGGAGCCGAGAAGTCTAGTGGGTCTCCTTTTTTCAATGTCAAATTTGTCTTTCAGTTTTGTACAGCAAAACATGCATTTCTGCAAAACAGCAATCAGTTCCAACTAGCTCATAACAGGGCCTTTTTAATATATAACTGTCTACATTTTACGTCCCATCCAAATATATTGATAGCAACCAACATCATTTACATAATACAGCATTTTAAGTAACTAGGCTGTAAGCAAATTTGCAGCATAGCAATGGTTGCCAAGACACCAGTACTGCAGCATGAAGCATGGGCAGATTTTATACACTTATATTCAAAAACTTGATTCAGAAAACCTTTCTCTAGAGACTCATTACATAGTCCCAGCTTGACCAGCACCATCTCTTAGACAGTTACATCTGCACCCCCAGATCAGAGGAGCAGGGTGTGAGGTGCAGAGTTTAGTGCCAATTACTCAGCTGCAAACAGGTGTATAAAAATAAACATGCCAAGTTTATTTAGGAGGTTCATTTATACATTTATACAGCATGTATAATTTCCAGCAGTAATGAGTCCAATGCAAGATACAACAGTCAAAAGGCAATAAAAAGTGCAATTGAAAGTTCTATTGAAATGATTCAATTTAGGCCCACCAAATAAAGATAAAATATGTTTCATTATACAGTATACATTATACATTACAATAATTACATAATTTACTTATACATTACAGTAAATATGTTTGGCAATGAGCAAAACCAGAACAAAATGTTTTAATCAGCTTTTTCTTCAGAACATTTGAATTATGCAGAAACTAATTTTCATGTCAGAAAATCATTCTTAATACATGATTCTTGGTCTTGGAACTTGTGGGCGTAACAGCACCACTACGAAACTTAAACACTGGGTTTTAAGGGCTTTTCTAGACACTAGCTATAGTCAATAAATGATTGAAGGAAAGTAAAGAGTTTTTCTGAGATAAACTGATCAGGTGTGAGTGCTGAAGACTTTGGAAACAGGGTTGTCACAGCCATGACATTACTTGACAACAAAATTAACCAAGTCAGAAAGATGTGCAGAAATGGAGCTTTAAGAGTAGAAGACATGTCAGGCTGCAGGGTATGTACCAGTGTGTTTGAGGCAGTCTTTTGCCGGATCATTGGGTGGCTTTCAATTGGGTTAGCAGACTCCTTTGCACAAACACTTAACTGGGCTAACAACATTAAAAGAGACTCAGCTGAATGACCACTTATCCCTTAAAGTAATGGCTGGTGAAAATGAGCATCCAGTCTTGCAGACAGAGTCATCACCTCACTTTTGGAACAGCAAATTGAACACTTTCTCCTCCAAATGCCCGTGAAATATTTTCCCTGCAGGTCATCCACTGATAATATGGTGACTATGCTGGCACTCATATCCATGGAGATAAAGAGAGCAAACAAGTCTAAAGAACCTTCAACAAAACAATTATTTGATCTATAAAATTCAGGTCCACTTGTCATACCCACATAAAATTGGGAGCTGCTTGCCTATGAGAATTAGTTTTGATCTGAGCCTGATTTTTCTATTCTGAAGGCAAAGGATTACTATGGGGCTTTTTCCCTCGATGGAAATCTTACTGATTTTTAAATATGATGGCGAGGACACCATATTTCATTTCAGGGAACTATAAGATAGCAAGAAGGAAAAATTCCTGATAAAGACAGACTAATAAATACTGGTTGTTTTCGCCAAGGAAAGCATAAGAAGTATCAGTATAAAATATAGGTATAGAAGCATCACCAACTAGAGTCATTTCAGACAGCTGGAGCAACACCGAGTATCATGATCTTTTACCTCAAGATGTGTTTTTGCTTCATTCTCCATGAATCTGAGACAAAGTTCCTGTTAGGATAACAGGTATGGAAAGAAACAATCACTGTGCCATAGCTTGTTGCCTTTCTGCTGCTATGAGAACACAAGCCTTCCACTGAGAAGTCATCTGTGCTGTAGGCCTTATCAGAGCAACAGGTTTCTTGTCTTGATGCAATTAAACACTTTACAGATTTTATTTAAAAATATTTGCTTTCTTGGTTAACAATTTGTAAGACCCCAGATTTGAGCTATGAGCTCACCAAAGAGATTCTACTTTAAATGTATACAAGACTCCAAAAATCTGCCTGCTGGATCTATTAAAAGGGCATTTAGTTCTTTATATACCTTGAGAGGGTGCACGGGGAAGACACTGCACACATTTCTCAGGAGGTCAATTAGCACACTTTTACTGGCAAACTTCAGAAAATAAGGGAACTTGGCAAATGTTTAAAGGGCAACATTCAACCAAAATAAAGTATTTCACAAAGCATTGACTTAGCACATTGTTAACCCATACAACTTAGCAAAATCCGACACATCCAGCTTTAAGTTAACCAAATGCCATGAAAGGAGATTAGGAGAAGAAGAAGAAGTAAAGAAAGAGAGAGAAAATGAGAGAATTATGGCTACTACCCTAAATCCAGCAGAGATCCATCTATCAGGATTCCAGGAAATGGCAGTGCTGTGACCACAGGCTGCATGGTGTTAGTTTTATCTGTTCTGGCCCCCTGTGGCCATCCCCCTCCCCAGACAGGACTTCCAGTGTGCCAGCCTAGCTGAGGCTGGATTAGGGGTCCAGGGAATGTGGTGTGGGCAGTGCTCCTGGTGTGCCAGTGACCAACAGCTGCTCCGGGGCTGCCCCGGGGCTGCCCCAGGAGGCTCCAAGGGACTGGGGTGTGGACAGGGCACTATTTCACCTTCATAAAATTCGGCTTGTCCCTTCCCCCCATACACACTTGAGTTGGTCTGAGCCAATAATTAATATAATTTCTTTTAATTGTATTGTTTCTTCTGCTACTTTCATACATATACATTATCATCCAGTTTTCATGCATAAGAATCTTAGCAGTTCTGTTGCAAATCTATATGGATCCTTTACAAACAAGGATATGGAACTATGGAGATATGATTGAAGACCTTTGTTTAACCCAGTTGAGATTTCTGAGCTCAAATATAAATATTAATTTCATTTAATCACTGAAATGAAAAGACATACCTCTCTTATCTGGTTTTAATAAGTCAGATCTAGTGCCTTCTGAATGCCAGTGGGACTTCAGGGTTTTTTTCTGCTTTGATAAGCTTTACTCCTCTAGCTTATAATTTTCACGAATAGTTACAAAAACATTTTTAGGAACATTTCCCATCTGTCACTGGACACCTGGAATTCTGAAAACCGGGAATACATTCCACCAGAAGAATTAGTCACGTTGAAGTGCATTTGAATCAATAATGAGAAATTTTGACATTGAGATTATATGATTGATAATACTACAAAATGGAACACCCCATCTGTCCATAAGATTAGAAGGAATCTGGTTTTTCTTTGTTTCGGAAGAAGAGAGTGCCAGAGAGACAAGTAAACTGAAATGCAGCATCTGTGTATGAGAAGATGCACCATGAGACACATACTGGGATTCTGAGTGAAAAGTAGTATTCCCCATGGCATCATGCTGACTATGCACACTGCCAACATGAAACTGCTGTAGTAGCTTTTGGTGTGAAGAATGAATTGCTGTGGTGCAAAAGGTTGAAATCTATCTATCTTGCTTCTTTGGAGCCACATCAGCATGAGAGTGTCAACTCTTACTCAGCAATGGATTTAAGCACCTCTTGTGCCAGCTGGGAATCATATGCTGCTATTAGAAACTGAATCGATAACTACAAATTCTGAAGTGAAACTTGCTAATGGCAAAGTAAAACAAATTGGTGCAGCTCTGAAAAATATATGGAAAAGTAGATTCATATCATACTACTTGCTCTAACTGGCAGAAATTGTCTTAGCAGCGTAGGAGGGGACTGAAATCCTATTCTTCATGTGCGAGGAAAATTGATGACAGCAAAACCAAAGCATGTATCTGCTCTCTGAGTCAGACATCAGCTGCGTTAGAACTCATAAAAGCTAAGCAGCATGTCTAATGACTTGAATGTAATCTCTCATTTTTCATGGAGATAAAGATCTTCAAGATTTTTCAGGGAAGTGGTGTAATTATCAGGACATGTTAGTTGATAGCTGGACATGATTTAAGAAGAAAATATCCTAGAATAACTGACAGGGTGTTGTTATTCTGAAGCTAATAGAGGACACCAAAATTTTAACATAACTACAGAAAGAGCAGCTATTAAATGCATTTCTGCAGTTGCTGTAAGTATTATTTTGAAAGTTTGGAAGTTTATCTGTGAGCTTAGTCTAAGATGAACAATACTAGCTCTACTGAGGAAGACAGAAAAATTAAAGGAGTCTTATGCTGCCTGAAGGGCAGACTGAGGAGACTGCAGAGACATGGGTTTCTTTTCTACAGCTGTGTGATTAACTAGATGTAAGCTGTATTGAGGTTTGTTTCTGTATCTTCCCCTCTGTTTGCCTACCTTGAAGCTTGGCTCTGTGTTAATAGTTCTAAACAGGTTTCTATTACCAGTGAAAAATTTTTATTACGTTAAAATTAGATAGATCCAGAACACATGAGTCCATTTATCAGGGAGCTCTCTCATGTCACAAAGCATTTGGAGACAGCTTGAAACTCGACTGGAAGATGGACTTTCTCAGTTCTTGTACCAAAGTGACACAGTAGTTGTGTGTCTCCATTGACCAGTAATATAAGCATCCAATAACATGAAAAGCATTTACATTCAATTTTCTCCATTTCACAAAGTCCATAGAATCCTTCACTTATCTTCAGCTGCTGAAAAGTGTAAAAAGATATAGTCAAATTGTCTCCATCTTACAAGTGGAAAAACTGGAAATTGAAAAGATACATGCTTAAGAGTTCAAACTGATTTGTTGGCTGAAGCAGTAAAAAATCTTCTACCCCTTTAAAACAACAACAGCATTAGGATGTATTAAAATTTCAACCATCTCTCAAGAGGATTTTCTTGTTATGTTTTATTTTGTTTACTTTTTATTATCAGGAAAGGTCACAGACTCTGCCCTCAGCTTTGAGAACAAAAGAACTTTGTGCTGAGGCTTTGGCTTTAGCTTTGCCTTCTTCTTTCTGCTTTATTCTTTGTTTGTCTTTCTTCATTCTCCTTTCAACTGACTTTTAATTCAATGTCCTTTGTGCTTGGGTCCTGTCTAACCTAGTCCTGATCTTAGGATCTGAAAAGAACCTAGCATGGGTTCATTCTTATATCCTGGCATGTAATCATGAATGTTACCACTTTTCTCAGGCTTTCTTAGTCTCTGCATATGCAATTCTCTTATTACACAGCAGCTTAGGCTCTTGCTGTGTCACAGTCGTGTAAGACTACATTGACTGTGTTTCCGTGTCCGAGGCTGCGGGATGAGATGTCTTCTGCACCCTTTGAATGCAAATATCTCAGAATGTCACACTCTGGAATTCCGCTTTCTTGAAGGATTTTTTCCTGGCACCATTTCTATTCTAGAAAACAGGATTTTCTGAACTGGGAGTCACAAACTGCTTATTGTGTTACTTGCTGCAAAAATCTGCTACAATAGTCAGTAGTCCAGATGGTATTGGAGATGGAATAAAACTAGAGTGACTTATCCTAGAAAAGAATACTTTATTTTAGGAAAGTGACTAAGTGGTCTTGCTCAAAAAGTTTTCAGTAACAACATACTTTAAATTTAATTCTAAAAACTGAAAAGAGAAATAGATGGGAAATGTGATACATTATATTGTTCAGATTCTTAAATTTTCTACCTGTTTTAGAAGCACCTTACTGGTACTTGCACATGACTGATTCTTGTTACAGAATATTCTCTGCTTCTTGCTTTATTACTCAGAGAAGATGAGGTTTTCACATTGGTTTATTGTTCGGTTACTTATTGAATGTTTTCTGCATTTCAGCTGCCTTACCAAAGGCAGTTAAGTGGCACATGATTATAAATTGCAGTGATTTTTGAGATGGTTTTGAGGTCCATCATGACCACAGTTTGACCTAGAAACAGTTCTACTTCCAAATTTCCCTCTTGCTGTGGATAATTTATGTCTAGCAGAGAAAAAAAGCCTTTGATTACCCTCATCCTGAAGTTTTAGAAGACTTATGGGTACTAGGCTCATAGCAATAAACATCTTGAAATCAAAGACTGGTACTGTGAAGATGATAAGTATTTTAAGGGAATCCAATGGAGAGTGGAAATTCACCTGTGCTAGTAGCAGTACTGCTCCCAGTAGTGTTGTTGAAGAGCCAGGCTGTTGCATCTATACCAGCAGTGTGATGCCCATATCATTATTGTTCATCAACAGCTCCCAGAGGCAGAGGGGTGGAGGAAGATCCCAGTGATTCAGCACCACCCCAAGAACTTTTTCATTCCTTCTATTCCTTGTCCTCTATGCAGACATACTATAGCTTGGAGACTCATACAGTGACTTAAACTACCAGTGTCCCTTCACCCAGTGCAAGGCAGCTCCAAATTTTCCCAAACTCTGAAATATCTGAGTATTATTCACAATAAATACAGTGGGCTGAAATCTGAACCTCAGACTCACCATAGTAATGTACGGTAAACCCATCAGCCCATCACTAATGGTTGGAGGCTGGCAATGCTCTGGAATACGTTACAGATGAACCTACTGTCCAACCTAGTTTGAAAAGAAAATCATGTTTCCCAAAAATTTGCTGCTTGACTGATTAAATCCAGTTGATTTTAAACAGCTACTACCCACCTGACTGGCACTGCGTGCTCTGCACTTACAATGCCCTATCCCAGGAAAAATGCTGCTTGTTTGTTCCTAGGTATCTAGCTTCATTTTCATAATCGTACCCCTGTTCCTCTCCAGATTTAACAATATATAGCCTAGCAGGTTTGAATGAGACATGCTTCCCAGTGATAACTTCTACACAGAGATTGTATTTCCTAACTTCAGTATGCCAGAATATTCCTTATATACCAATCACTTTCAGTGATCCTACCCATGAGGGAATCTCCCATAAACAGCTTTTGCATGTCCAGATGTAGGATGCCATGTGACAGATGAATTAGTCTTGGATATCATTTCAGCAAAGAGGTTTGGCTTCATAATTTTATACTTTGGCAGCTGCTATGGACACCACATACCAACAAAAAAAAAAAGTTTCCTGTGTATATTCTGGTTTAGGAAAGGAATATAAAGGGAAGTGAATAATATGACTGTTGTTTCAGTCTTCTTTTGTGCTATACTCCAAGAGCTGCAGACATTGCTCAACAGTCTCAATCAGTTTTTGTTTACCTTCAGATCTCAATAATGTTACTTTCACCACTGCAACATAGTGCCAGAGGCAAATTATTCTACTGGCGTTCAGAAAGGATCGACAAAATGGTAAAATTCAATATATTTTTGAGAGCTGGAAATATTTAGCTATTTTGAGGGGCAAATGCCTCATCTTAAAATAAAAGAAGTTTGCATAAATTGTGCATCAGTCAGCACTATTAAGCCAAGAACAAGGAAATCAAACAGGACATAATCAAAACACTGTCTTTTCAGGACTGCCACGTTGATAAGAAAATTAAGTAATCAGGAAGTTTGATGACATAACCTGTCATCAGAAAATTTTTCAGCACTCTTTTTTCAACTGCAGATTTGGCCTAGTTGCAAGTGAACAAGTTCAAAACTTCTGCTCTGCATTGTTCAAAGTTTCTCCTTTAGGGTGACTTTTTTACTTCATATTCTAAAAATATTTATATTTCACTTTATATTCTAAAAAGGTTTATAAAAATAAGGATCTCAAGTGTAGCTTCCAAGAAGGTTTAGAGAATTATATGCAAACTGAAACAGCTCAGAGAACTAAATAACTATTGTCATGGAGAAGAGAAAGCTTAGTAATGGAAAAGTATAGAACACAAATACCTTCCAGTACCGAAAGGAAGATTATAGGAACAATGGAGAGGGCCTTTTTACAACACCATGTTGTGACAGGACAAGGTGGAATGGATTAAAACTAAAAGAGAGTAGGTTTAGATTAGATGTTAGGTAAAAAAAAATCTTTACTGTGATGGTGGGAAGGGACTGGAACAGGTTGCCCAGAGAAGTAGTGGATGACCCATCCCTGGAGGCATTCAAGGCAAGGTTGGATGAAGCTCTGAGCAGCCTGGTATAGTGGCAGGGGGATTGGAACTAGATGAATTTTAAGGTCCCTTCCAACCCAATCCATTTTATGATTCCATGAAATACATTCCAAGCATATTGTGACTGAGATGAACAGAGCAGATGATAGACAGGTGTGGTAGAACAGACTAAAATTAGAGGCAAGAACGATATGCTTTTGTGATAATTAAATCTTAAGCTGTCATTATTCACCTAAGAGAATGAAGTATATCAAAATGCAAATTATAACAGATAATTACCACAATTACTAACTATAAAACACCCAGCTACTATAAAAAGTCAGTGTTAGATTGTCAAAGGTAGTTGGCCCTTGCAACCAGAAACATTGTACAACATCAACAATATAGGACTTTTTGTCTGATAAAATCCACAGAAACACAGATGGTTGTGCCACCCATCTGGCAAAGGGGAGACCTGAGTTCCAGTGTCTGTATAATTTCATTGAATATACACATAAGGTTAACTGAAGCAAAATATTTTTCCCATTTCCCCTGTAGCTTTCTAATTCTGAAGCAGTAATGTCCTTGTCTTTTCCCCATTCAGATTTTCAGTCACTTATTTTTATATAAGAACAGGTACAGTTTAAAGGGAAAAAAAGAGATTATTCACTTCATGATACTTGATTGGCTATTATTCAGACCATCAGTGTAGGAGATACAGCTTTAAACCTTCTCAGGCAGAGAGAAGATTAATCTCAGACTCCCATCTCTGAAGTGACAGGTCTTATGACTAAGTCACTGAATAAAAGGAAGTAAGGTAAGATACTCATCTTGGCGCAGGGATCCCTGTGCTTGCTGTATTCCAAGGAAGTCCTGCATTAGACACTAAAGAGCAGGTAGGTGAAGGAACACCTGTATTTCAGATCCCAGTACTGTTGACCCTCCGTTCAATCCACTGTTAGGCATGATTAATAGGAGATGTAGTTTCCTGGAAAACTTCATTAAGGAAAATTTAGGCACCTAAATCAAGGGAACAGGAGTTGGGAGGATCAATGTGGCTTTGGATATAAGCCAAGACCAGCTGACGCTGTAAGCATCCAAGTAAAAAAAATCTACCATTTTTTTGAATTTGAGACCTTGCTCCATGCTCTTTACGATAGGCAGCAGGTGGCCACAAAATGTCCCTTATATAACAGATAACATCTGCTATATACCCAAGACCAACTGTATGAGATTCAACCAGGCCGAGTGCCAGGTCCTGCACTTTGGTCACAACAACTCTATGCAGTGCTAAAGACTGAGGACACAGAGACTGGAAAGCTGCCTGATGGCAACAAATAAAGACCCTGATAAAGGGTCTTTAGCACAAGTCTTATGAAGAGTGGCTGAGGGACCTGTGGGTGTTTAGCCTGGAGAAGAGGAGGCTCAGGGAGACCTTTTTTCTCCCCACAACTATCACAAAGGAGGTTATAGGAGGTTATATATATGCAACTAACACAAAGGTGGTTTTGTCTCTTTTCCCAAGTTGCTAACAAGAAACAGGAAAAAAGGAAATGACCTAATGTGCCATGAGAGGTTTAGATTGGTTATTAGGAAAAATTTCTTCATGGGTTGTTAAGCATTGTAACAGGCTGCCCAGGGAACTGGTTGGGTCACCCTCCCTGGAGGTATTTAAAAGATGCCTAGATGTAGCATTCAGTAACATGGTTTTGTGGTGGAGGTGGCAGTGCTAGGTTAATGGATGGACTCGATGATCTTAAAGGTCCTTTCCAACCTAAACAATTCTCTGATTCTTTGTTGTCTATATATCTCAAAGTGATGTACACATTTTTATCCCTTTATGTCTAGTGAAATGACCCAAGTCATCTGTCAAGATACACTATCTAAGGTGAAAAAATATTTAAATAAACCTTTACATCATAAAGCCCAAATAGGTTCAGCTCTCTGTGTGGAGATTCTCTGCTACAATGGTTGATATAAGACTAGAAAAGGCTCCACTGCAAAAAAACGTGTCCTTTGATCCTGTAGGATAATAGGCTACAGTGTTCCCAGGTTACTGTCAGAAAGCAATCTCCAAGAGACCAGCTAACTGGAGCAAAAAATAGGTTTCTAAACAACTGAAGTTACGGAAAAAGTTGGAGTCCTTTGAATTCAATCACTTTTCAAGGCTTACATCTCAATGGCATCCAAATAAAAAGGTGAGAGGTGTGAAATAAAAAATGGAATAGAGCAGAACAGTTAGTCATTAGAAGGTCACAAAGTGAGGCAGCTTTTTCTGGAACACATTAGCTTCAGTGATAAGTAAACCTTAAAATCAACTTCAGATGGACAATCCAAAGTTCAGTTATTTCCCCAAACTTTTGGACCGCCCTCTTCCATGGAACAAGCAAGAAAAGCATCTTCCACTGTCATTTACATGGTATAAATGAGGGTACAGAGAACAGGTATTGGCCTTTTAATTTCAGTAGCATTATACCATCCAGAACATCTGCTGATGTGCTGAACTGACTTTCAACCAAAATATCCCTTTGGTTGAAAAACATAATAGAAATATCTGCCACTGGAAAGTATTAGAAATTTTAGTTCCAGTTCCAGTTTGAAACAGGAAATTCACAGAAGGCAGTGAAAATGGACTTTATTGGAGAGATATTTATTTACCCTGCTTTCTTCAAAACCTTGTGGCTGGAGAGAAGACACAGGCAGAACCATATTTTCTCCAAACCACTTTCTCATTAAGCTACATTTTCCACCAAAAGCAAATAGATCCTGTCTCCCTCTTTTATCACTGTAACAGGAATATCATGTTAGAAATGCAACAAAGCTGGAAGGAAAGAATATTACTAACCCTTGCAGCTGGCTGAGAGTCAGCTGAACAGGGTCTCATTGAATAGCTTCTGCCTTCAGGAAGGCACTCAAACTCATCTTTGCCTCATCCTTAGACCATAATATCTGGCCTTGTAGTGTTTGCAACAGTGGACTCAAGGCTGTGGCTAAGAACAAGTTCACTAGGTAGTCACACCAGAGCATCCAGCGTACCTGTCTCAAATGAAGCTCCAGGGCATCCACACACTGCAGGAACAAACATGGACATGGTTATCTAGCAGGCAAATGGGCACCAGCTCAGCCCAATTTCTTACACCATTTTAATCTTTCTTGTAGCAACCTCATGTGATTTCCAGGTGAGTAGGACAGGCTCTGGACTATCCTCTTAAGGCTCCAGTGTTCTACTTGCTCTAAAGGCATGTGGTTTTTGTGGCAACTGATTACCATAGGCATAAAATGTGCTTGAAGTTAAGCATATGCTTATTTTCTTTCTTGAATCAAGAACCAATCTGTCCTCCCAACACTGATTATGGTCCATGCCTTGCAGCGCACACTGATTCATGGCCTTGGCTTCATGAACGTTATGGAAGAATCAGTGCTGATTTCCAACATTTTAGAAATGTTTAGGTAGATGAGTGTAGGAATCAATCAGTGTACTCCCTTTGCCATTATAAATCTTAACTGCTATCAACATCAAGTGCCAAAAGATGCGAATAAAATATTTCATTCCCCAAAACAAATTTGAATGCCTTTGAGAGGAGAGGTCAAGTGTGGTGGGGGGTATATTGTACATGTAGGTTCATAAATCATCGACAGCTAGATTACTTCTCTATATTGGTCACATCATACTTTCCTAGCAGGTTGATTATCTAAGAAAATAATCACTAAATTAAATTGAAGATACCAGCCTGCAAGTAAGATTAATGATATATAATTTACTTTATGAAGGAAGCAAGCATGCAATAAATTAGAAAATGCTCACCACCATCAAAGCAAATTGTTAAGTATCTTCAGCAATCACCTTACTGAGTAGCTGACAAATGGTTTTCACATTCTTTCCATCAAATCATAAGTACTTCCTTGTCACCCACTTCATTGTATAAGCAAATATCTGCTGAGTTCCCATATGCATGCTATTGACTCAAAATTCATTTCAGGGACAAAGTGTTTGCATTCACACATGTACATGTGCACACACAGTAAGAGTGTGCTGTGTGCACTTCCAGAAGCAGCCCTGATGCTGGAGTAAGTGCCTCCTTCCTACATCATCCTTCTCATACCATCATCTTCTTAGGGCTACTGGAAATAGACATTCATGGATTTTTTCCTGCATTCTTCTTCCTAGGGATAGCCCTAGGAAAATTTGCATTTACTTTTTACATTTAGTTCTATGTACTGCATGATTTTTCTATTAGCATCATCAAAAAATACTTATCAAAACTAGCACCCTTCCACCTCTTCTTAAGTTTTCAGCCTTTAGCATCCGCAATAGTTACATTTTACCTTTAAAGACTTCTTTATTTAGTTCTAGGTGATTAATTGTTACTGATTACACTTCATTGTAATGTCACAGGAAGGAGTGAATGGAGATTATAATTAGCACTGTTTCTGAAAACATTAATCAAATATTAACTAGCCTTCACTACCTCCTCAAAAAGGAAATATGTTTCACATTTCCTTTGCAGAAAACTGAGGCACAGAGAATGTGAATTGCCTGCAGTCAAAAAGAGAGTCATTTACAGAACTGCAGAGCATGATGGTGATCATCTCATGGTGTCAGGCAGCATGACTGACACTGAGCTCTGTGGTCTCATGGAGAAGGAATAGGCCTGGGCAAGCAAGAGAAACTGGGTCCTGAGGCTTAGCTTCACTGTTGAAGGAGCACACTTTCTGCTCCTGACAAGCAATAAAATGATTGGGAAGGGTAATTTTTGCTCCCTGGAAAGACTACATTCTTCACAGGCATTTATACTTGTTATGCCACAGATCACAGCCAATCCCTAGTGGCATAAGCAGCAAGAAATCTGACTTTACAGAGCTCTGGCTTAGAAAAAGGAGGCAATGGGTCTATACTAGTTTCCCAGACCAGTTATCTGCTTCACTTGGGTCTTGAGCCAGCCCTGATATGTATCAAATACAGAAGGGATCATGATCCCATCTGGAATTTTGAAAAGTGGTTGAAAACTCCCACCAGAGCAAATAACACTATGAACAGTGCAAAAATTAGGAAGAATGACTGACAAACTGGCTTGGTGGGAAAAGGTTCCCAGAGATATAGTTCATATAAACTGTACTTGCAAAGGCTCAGTTTGGATGGTATTTCCATTGTCTGGCATATTTTGCAAAATGTTACATAGTTCAGGCCAGTAAATTCTTTGATACAGTAAGTTAGAAGTTGAGCTTTCTGAGGCAAGAAGATTTGAACAATATAGCTGAAGGTTTCTGATGGAGGCTCTGTCTGACCAGAAACTGTTTAAGCAAACTTTAATGATGGATCTTTAAAATTCAGAGATCATGCAATTCATTAAGGGAGAACTGAGAGGAACTAGAAGCATGGTAGAAGACAAAAACAAACTCCTCCCCAACACTAGCAACACATATAGAGTCATTTTACAATTCTGGACACTTTTGTCTGACATAAACAGGAAGAAGAAGCATTTTTACAAAAAACATCAAAAGATCACTTTTCAAGATATACAGGGAATTTGATAAGCCGCAGCAACATGTTGTTGCTTCACAATTATGGAGATAACATAGAAGCAGAGGTCCATATTTAAGGAGGCAGACATCTTTGACATATTACCTAGTCTTGTACAGAATACACATTTTCAAAAATAACGGCTTCCTTCTGCATGGAATGCTATTACAGCCCATAACTTTATTTCTGAGTATAACCATTATAGGTGGCATTTTCATTTGGCAAAGACCATTTGCAAAGAGGTCAAAAAGAGGAAGGTAAAGGAAAAGTCACATTGCAAAGGGGGAGAAAGGGATGGAGGAAGAAAAAAACTGGACCAGTTTTCGTCATTGTGACTGAATGAACAATTGGTGCAATTGCCCACACTCAGGCAGATTCAATCAGCACACTTTCACAACTACTATCCTGCCAAGTTCAGGCGTTTGTGGAAATAATATATTGTATTACCTTCTTGCTTGGCTTTGTGTGCTGTTTCTCAAGATGCTTACCATTTCCATAGACAGCAGTTGTATCCACCTGCTTCTGCTAAGTCAGAGTGCCAGGGCCTAAAATTACCCTCCTTAGATGATGGTCCCCAGGGCACAGTGAGTTTCACTGCTGATTTACAACAGGCCTAATCTATGAATCATCAAAACATCACATGAAAAAAATAAAAAATAAAAAAATAAAGTGGAGACTACGAAGACACAAAAAAAGTGAATTATCTCCCATTTAGCACGTAAGCTGGTGTAACAGGCACAGCTCTCAGATGGATTCCAAACAAGAACATCACACTGCAAACAGAAACTCTTGTTTCATTGCACATGCTTTTCTACAAAACAACTGATGAAGAGCTAACATTAGGTAGAACAAAAATGGAAACTAGTGGTGCAGTGGCATGCTAGCCACATAGTCTCATGACCTGTATACATTCCAAAGTGCAATAGGCAATGACAGAATGAAATAAGGGCAGTCAGACCCAATTCTCACATACATTACTGAAATAGAGCCATCTACTGATACAGAAATTGAACAAGAGGCCAGTAAACAGTGGAGCACAGCTGTTACTTTATGAATGTCCTGGCAATGTCACAATCCAGGAGTTCAAAGCTCAAAGGATATTTGATAACACCAAAGTCAAAAAGGGCCACAACTGCTAATACAGCTATGAAATACACATTCAAATGACTGTGTCCTAGCAGTACACCCTGGGTTACAGAACCAGCAGCTGGACAGAGGAGTGCAAATAAAAGGCTCACTATTGAGCCTTATGACACATGTACTGCATCAATAATGTTTTACATAAGACAAAGTTGGTCTCTTTATGACCCTGGATGGCATAGATGTGCATAATGGATCAAATCAGAGGACAACAATGTTGCCTGGATCAGCATCCCTTCATCTTCCCAGCAATATCCTTATTCACCTATTGGTGATTGGGGCAGGGGGTGGTAAAAAATTCTACCCACTTGGATGAGGGTAGGAATATTGAGTCACTTATTTCTCACAGTAGTAGAAGGCCCTACATAAGAAATGTGAGAAATAAGGAGAAAGGCACGTGATGACCCAAACCTGATTTTGTGAAAGCCCATACAACTCCATTGCCTTCTGTGGGTGCTTCTTCTGAGTCATCATTTAACACTGAGCCACTTCTTTGAGACTGTATATACAGATATAATGGCTAAGTGAAACATCTCTCTATGAAAACACTAGTTTAAGGGATTATGTCCGTTGGGTCTTGCCTCAAAGAGGTACAAACCTACTGTATATCCATGGACTTTATGGCACCACTTGGTACCTCCCAGAATGGCTTTCATCCATAAGCACCCACGGGACCATGAAAACAGTTACATGACCATGCTTCTCCAAATCCTGCAAATTCAGACTGGGGAATTGCCGGGACCAAGTTCATTACTGTCTGCCAGCTTTGTCTCATTACCTATCATGCATAATCTCTGCTGTGAGTTAGCAATAAGCGGTCTTCCTTATTACCACTGCAATGTTCACATAATTAAATTGTTCTCAAATTGTAGGCTATAATAGCTTACAGACTTAGATGAAATTGTCATGACAATTCAGAAATGCTTATTCTTTCTAACTAGTTTATAGGAAGAGACACATCCCAATTGTATGAGAAAAAAATGCTCTAATTCACTAGAAGTCATGTCAGAACTGAGTATCTTGATTGAACTGCTCATCAAAGTTAAAAGTTTCAGGAAATCTTTGGAAGTATATTTATCACCACTGACAAAAGAGTTTCAAGGAAACATGGACCTCGAGACAAAAGTTAAGTTTTGGAAAGAAATTAACCCCTATTCTCACAAGGTGTGACAATTACCTATTTTTCTCTACCAAATGAACTTAACAGAGACGACCTAAAGCTCAGCTTAAGTCTCAGATAATTGTGAAATCAATATCCTCTTTTCATTTTTCAAATCTATTAGCTAATTTATTTTCTTTACCTTTCACTAGAATAAACTGATTTTTTTAAAATGTGCCATTGAATTGTATCCATTGTTAAGCAGAAGTTCGTGTTAGTGAGACAAATTTTCCCAGGGGGACAGAAAACATGAATGTGTAAATATATGTTATATACATTACTCATGAGGACCCCTGGTGATCTAGTGGTTAGGATGCAGCACTCTCACCGCTGCGGGCTGGGTTCAATTCCCGGTCAGGGAAACTCCCTCGGGCAGATGGAGCTCGTCAGCCCTGTAAGGCCATCCATCTAAGAGAAGGTCACTCTAAACAAACCTACGTCCTGAGGACCTCACTGCCACTGTCCAAGCTTGTTTGGTAGATGAACCTTAGGATTAAAGGGTGGGCTCAGTTCAGCGCACACTGTGTCTCACCTAAAAAATCCACTGCACAGGCTCAAAGGGTAAAGACCTTTCCCAAATCTTTGTTCGTGAAGACTGGCCATATAACATTACTCATGGAGTACTCATGGCACTTAGTGCCATGGTCTAGTAATCACGGTGGTAGTGAATCAAGGGTTGGATTCGATGATCTCAGAGGTCCTTTCCAACCCGTCTGATTCTGTGATTCTATGAAATATACTTTACCCAGTTAGGAACAGTCTGGAAGAGGGACCTTCAACAACTGTATGAATTCGAAGGTAGGCCACTGGCCCACTGAGGCAGCAAAAATGTCTTCTGTGAAAATAGGCTTTTCGTTATTAGCAAGACAAGATCTGCTGTTAGACACAAAACAAGACCTGAGATTCAGTGCTGTGCAAAGCGGTGACACAAAATGTTTCCTAATCCTCTTCTCATCTTTTCTCTTATTTTCTCTTTCCTGTCTATACAGTGAAAGGTTGGAGGGGCAGGAATGTCATTCTACAACAGCAGAAGAAATAAGAGACTTTGGGGAAAGAATTAGTAGAAAGACAAGCTATGCCTTTGGGTGTTACACATGAAATCATCATGGCTAGGTTTTGCGAACAAAGTTTTGGGAAGGGCTCTTACCCATATTTGCTACAGGCATGCTGGTGGCTAAAGAGGCCAGTGCAAGATAGACAAGTCCGGTTGCAAAAGGCACAGCAGAAAGACTCCTCGGATGGTATCGGCAAGACACAGTTCTTTCTGCATTGTCTTTTCTCTTCAAGAGTGATCCTGCGTGTGTTCTCAAAAGAAGCAGCAGCGTTATATGGTGTGTCTCCAGGCCTCCCGATTGGAGGCCAGAGTAGACCAGTTATGTTGATCAATATGGCCAAGGCTGAGATGTTGTTTCAGGGAGTCCTTGTATCTCCTCTTCAGGGCTCCTCTCTTGCAGCAGCCAGTGGCAAGTTCACCATAAAGCAAGATCT
Organism: Corapipo altera; assembly: GCF_003945725.1. Classification (NCBI taxonomy): domain Eukaryota; kingdom Metazoa; phylum Chordata; class Aves; order Passeriformes; family Pipridae; genus Corapipo; species Corapipo altera. Next base: position 16,202,658 of record NW_020884878.1, on the reverse strand, counting down.
TAGGCAGGTGGTGGTCCTTCATCCTTGAGACGTGTCCTGCCCAGCGCAGCTGTGTTCTCAGCAACATGGCCTCAATACTCATAACTGCTGCTTGTTCTAGAACAGATGTGTTAGTTACATAATCTAACCAGTGGATGTTTAGGATTGTATGGAGATAGCGTTGATGGAAGTGTTTTAGGAGTTGCAGGTTGTGGCGGTAAATGACCCATGATACACACAAAAAATGCAACATGAAATACATCAAGGAGGGAAAACAGAAAAATTTCTGCATCTTCCAATTTTTGAAGACAAAGAAGCTATCTAATACAGGATTTTTAATGATTAATGAACAGGATGGGATTGCCTTTTCAAAACTACTCTGTCCTAAATCACAAATGACCTTTAATGCTTCCAGCTGAGGGTGATTTATCTCATTTACCATTAGTGTCTATCATTGCTTTTTATAAAAACTGGAGCTATCTACTTCTACTAATATATGTTGCTCCCCTGGGGATGGTTCAGGACCCCCCATCAGGACCTCCCTTGTAAACCAACAACAGTCTGACTGAGAGCAACTGCTCTGTGCACTCCACCCATTGCTGCCTTCGCTAACACCCAGGAGGGAAGAAGGAATGAGGTCAGATTTTCTAACCTTTCCCCGGCTCTCAACAGGACCAGAGACATCTAACTCTTCCCTGGATCTATGCACAGCTTTAAAGCTTCAGATTCTTGGGGGAAATGTGAGATTTTATAGTATATGAAAAATGCTACTTTTAATTTTTTTTTCAGATCAAAAGTACAGAAGTATAAAGGGTAAGGAACTAATTTATTGTATAATAAGAAACTAAAAGGACCAGACTTTTTAAAATAAGCTTTCTCAATCAGCTTTCCCTCATATAAGCCCCTTTCTGTGTAATCTTTCCAATGCAATTCCTTCCATGTAGATCAAAGTGCCTTTTAGGATGAGGAAGTCAGGCCAAGCAAATAAGAGATTCTCCTCTAGCTTTAGCAGAGGAATCATCAATAAAAGTTGGGATATAATAATAATAATAATAAAAAAAGATAACAGAATTCTACCCTAAGTTCCCTAGCCATTGGTTTCACAAGACAACTAACACTCCCACACTTTATTCAAGAAGGGTAAACATATAGGTAGACATTAAACAACACTGGAGATATGTATATGCTTAATATAAAAGAGAAGCAAGAAGAAAATTTAAAGGAGTGGATTCACAAGTAGGATTTTTGTCATTGTCATAGTATCTAACTTTTTAAGCACTCTTTTATTTTGTGTCTTGAAAGCAAAAATCCTTACATTATGTGGTGAAGGTGGGGACAGGGATTCAGAGAGAAAGAATGAGGTTTGCAATTTGGACTTTTATCAGCATAATGGAGCTCACACACATCACTTTGTATGCTCTGATACTCACAGAACCAAGGGAGATGAAAGATGTGAAATACCTGTGATGATGTGTGCCAACAGTTATTATATAATCGAAGCACTTAGCTGGTGCTTGAAAACACTCCTACCGACTTTAAAAACAAGGAGCTTGCTTTCAGCCTTCCTGACTCATTCAGCTTTTGTACTGCATGCAGACAGAGAGTTAGCTAGCATGTTGAAATGTCTCCTTTTAGGGAGACCATGCAGATATCATAAGAGCAAATGGGTAGAAGTATCTCTTAGTTTTATTTCCATAAAATACCAAAATAACCTTTCATGCCGCATAATGAAAATTAAAATGGTGACAACTAAGAAGAGTAGCATGATTATAAACGTTTTCTAATTAAAAACCTTAAGCTGCATTAAACTGAAAAAAGTTTTATTTTAGAGCTGAAACAAATTGAACTTGAGGCAAAAAAATATCAGTTCATAAAGGTCAAGGATATTCCTAGGCTCTTGTCTGAAGGATTAGTATTTCCAGTAGTGATGCTTCTTTGATGAAATTATATTCGCTACACTGGTAGCAAATCAGTGTATATAACACATACCACTGCTACTGGTATGTGTTATATCTCACACAGATGCTGCTTTGCCCAGTTTCATACTGAAAATATATTTCTATAGTTTGGTCAGTTATATATTACCACATATGCTTATTTTCAGAGCAGGATTGACTTTTGCATACTCATTAGCATAATTTTTTTATTGTATTGCTAATCTTTGTGCTTGTTGAGTATCTTATATTAAGGACATAAGCCACATCTTACAGATGTAAAATGAGACATACAGGAGAAGAAAGAACAATCATTTAATTCATAAGTAGTGCCTCACTTTGTGAAAGTACCTTAAGCACAGTACTAGTCAGAAAGAGTAAATTTAACAATTGCTTATAATGAAGGAAACGCTGTAGCAAAGTTAGGAATAAAATTCATTTTTCTTACCTTTCATGTAGGCTGTTAACAAGGTTGCAATAACTTTTATTTAGTGTAATTAAATTTTATCTTCTGCAACTTCAACTCAGCGAGGTATCCAGCTATTCACAGTTTATTTGCATCTTTTCAGGGAAGAAAATATCATCTCAGATATATAATTAGCCGCAATGACCTACATAGATGTCATCTGCAAGGCTACAACTGTGTCCCAGTCTTGGAAGTGTTGGCATCCCATAGCAGGAATTGCTGCTTCATAGAAACCCATGCATTTCACATGTTACTGGCTTCCACTTTTGCTTAGCTATCTCTTTATTGCTACTCCTTATGGTATGGAATTGCAGTGCATACAGGAATTAATTAGGTGGGTCTGGAGGGACGTCTGGGCACCAGCATACATCCTCCCTTAAAACATTTTGCTGAGGTGCCATCACTTTGTACCACTGAGAGTTTAATCATGCACCTGCTTAATGTAATATTTTTTCATTATGGATTCACTACTAATGGAAAGGGATGCAGTAAGAATTCTTTCTTTTAAGAAAATACTACATACTCTGAACATAAGGAACACACCATTCTATAAAGAATACTGTCTCCATATGAAGATGACATGTAATACTTTGTGTTAACGAAGTTTAAAACTAAAGGGGAACATTAAGATAGACTTTTCAGATTCCCTTCCACATGAAGGCCAGAATTTTACCCACTAGCTTCTGCGTGAAGCAAAATGTCTCACAACTGACCTAGGATGTCTCATTCAACAGCATATTTTATCTTGTCTGAACAATCTATGAGGTGGAAAATAAATGACTTTTAAAAGGTTTGTCTAACCTACACCCACCTTTGGGAGAGCCTCATTTGGCAAATACAGAGGAAGAGGTTCTTACCTTCTGTTCATCAATTATCAGTTAAACTCTGTTGGTTTGTACACTCAGTAAGACAAAGCCTGGACTCTTCCCAGACATTTGTTCTAAGACATAAACCACAAATGCTCTGGCAATTATCTGACTCCAGCAAACAAATACTAGTATATGCAAGTTCATTGTTCTCGACATCCTCTCTGATTTCTAGTCTTGCTGGCAGTACTTTCTTCTCTCTTCATTGCTATTAGGACATGTCTTGTGCCTCAAACATTAACTTTCATGAGTTTCTTCCTCTGGTGTTTTCTCTCTTTTTCTCTTTTTCCCTTTCCAGGCACCTAGATCTTTCCTCTAAAATAGGTACTTCATTCACACTTCTTTAACCATCTATTCCTGAGGGCTCAAAAGTCTACTCTCTTCAATGCCTTATTTATAAATTTCCTTTTCTCCAATACATTGTCTGCTACTCCGACTCCAACCTATTTTCCAGCTAGTACCCAACAAAGAAGTCTCCTTTCTTTTAAAAATTCAGATCACGTTCTTCTTATCCCTCCCTGGGTTTTGCCCTGGCTGGACATGAAAACAATTCTTCTGCAGGTATTTAATAATCTGTCTTTCTACTTAGATTAGTTTTCAACATGATGGACAGTTCCATTCCATTAAATCGCTCTTCAGCAGTGCCATCATCTCCATTTCCTTCCAGAACAATTTCTCTTTCCCTTACTCTTTCCCATTCTCTGTCCCTCTCTCTCTTTCCTTTCTTCTATTTCTACACTAATTCTTTCAGTGACTAAAATTACTGCAGCTTTAGTAGTGTTTCTTAATATTTATTATCAAGTTATTTACCTGTTCCCTTTCTCATTTCTCTCCATTTTTACCAGTGAGTGTCATAAAATTCACAGAGGATCATAATGCTACCTATGACCAGTTTTGGAAAACGAGCCCTTTGTTACCCACATATCCTTTTATCTCAATGACTTAGTGAGTGATATTGGTCAGGGTAGCAAGAACGTCAGACACCTATCCAGCTTAAAAACTACCCAAAACCAGGATTCACCAGTCTTGAGTCTTTTTTCCTCCAGTGCAATCACTGTGAAACTTTTAATGCATTATTGGCATCCCTCCATAAAGCTTTTCATTAAGCAGTAGACAAATATTCTTCTCCAAAGCAGCCTGCAATGTTTCCAGCTACTCACACTGTTTTAATTGACAGACTTCCAGAGCTTATAAGAATCTTCATTAAACCTTTCTGATCTTCTACTGTCTATATAAAGCAGACATTATCTATTGCATTACTATTCTTTGATTGTCTGTTCTTCATCCTTTGGGTATCTGTAATTATTTCAGTGTGTTCTGTCCATCTAACTTTGTGATACTAGCTTCATTTAATTTAAACAATTGTCTGGAAGACATTTATGGGCAGCTGGACAAGATCTTCACACTTCCAGCTGCTCTCCATGGCATATATTCTGCAGATTTCTTCTCTTAACTTCCATCACAACCATGACACCAGGGTTGACTCTGAAGTTTTCTCTTGCTGTGGCTAATTTGCCTCTGTGCTATTGTCTATATCATCCCACTGGTTTTTGGTAACATTTTCTTCAATAACTTTGTATACTCTCATCTGACCTACTGAGCCTTTCTCTCCTTATTTCATCAACTCCCAACTCCCCACTGCTGTCTATGGATTTTCCTTACAGAAATTCCTCTTCAGGTTTAATTCCATTCTTGCTCATCTTTTATTCCAGTACAGAGTTGGAGAGCAATCAGTTTGGAAATTTTTTCAGCAGAAGTTTTTTTCCACTACAAGAAGATAATTAATAGAAACCAATTTCTCACTGCAATAAGTTAGTGCCACTATGAAATTCCGTCAAGAAAATGTCCTGTAAATCCAGCACAAAATTTCTGTTTGAAACTAGCGGCACAGAAGACTTCAGTGTGGCCAGTTATTCAATAGAAAAAACTGTTCAAATGCCTTCAATTTTTTATTTTTTTTTTAAACCTTAAGTTTTGGTGTATACATAGGAGTCACTCCATACCCATACAGTCAAATTAACTGTTTCTTTCTTTCTTTTATTTCTAGTTTTGGGGCAGTTTTGTTTTGTTGTTTTTCATTTTGGGGTTTTGTTTGTTTGTTTTTGTTTTGTGTTTGGTTTGTTGTTTTGGTTTTTTTTGGGAATGTACCTTTAAATTTGCTCTATCCAATTTGGCAGATTAGTGGTTTCGCTTTTCCTCTGATACCAACCATCAGCAGTAGTGCAAGGGTATTCTGCTGTTTAGTGGCTTTCTCAATTTCTCTGCCCATTCATTTTTCACCTCAGCTCACACCTTACTGAAACACCTTTCATCTCCCTTTCTTATAGTTTTGTCTTCCTCAGTACCTTGTTACTTATTTCTCAACTTAACAAAGAGTTTTACTATTCTCTTTGTGTGACAGATGCAGTCCTAAACACAAGTTGATTGTATTCCCTTTCAGCAGGGCAATATTTCTATTGGAATAGCAATCAGCACACTGAGACAAATTCGAATTTTTTCTCTACCTCACTGTAAACACTTTCACTACAGTAAATACAAATTCCACTGCATGCAGACTGTAGGAAAATATACAACACAAATGAGTACTTCCAACTTTCAGGGAGACTCCAGCAGAGCTCTGGCTTTGGCAAGTGAAAGATTGCAGGCAGTACATCTTATTACATGGGTGGTCGAGTTATTGAACTTTATTGACAAAGGGCTGGATTTTCCAGCAAGACAGAGCTTCATTAAAATTCTGCAGAGGCTGAAAATTCAATAATCTCTCTCACAAAGCACTCCATGAGTAGGGCTGATTAGGCAATTTCTCTCTCATTCCATTTCTTTTGCTAAAAGCGTTGTTACTTGTTGGTACAAAAAGACAATCATTAAATGAGCATTCACTATACTTGATTAAGCAGAAAGTTTTAAAGGTACCTTGGCTCTCTTTCTCAAGATTTAATTGAGACCTTAAAAAAGTTACAATAACACCACCACCACCACTTAATCATTCTAGGTTGAATTATTTAAAATTTGGATCTAATGAATCCATTCGTGGCTCTTCTTTTTTTTTTTTTTTTTAATTCTCTGTTTTCATAGCTACTCATACATTTGCAGGGATGTCTGCCTGCTACTGGGAAGAGTGTGTAAATTACTTGCTACTTAATTTCTTTCCTTGTAAACCACAATTTATTTGCTCTCATTGGATTTCAGATTAAGAGAACCCGTAAGAATAGAACAACAGGATCAGACTGAACATCCAGCTACCTGATTCTGTCTTTTTTTGGCAGTGACTATAAGTAAGGTGGGGAAGCAGCATAGCAAGCTTACTGTTATACTTCCCTTGGGAAAGCCATGGGTTTTAACAATCCATAGTTTAGGAACTTCTTGACACAGAGGTTGTATCCCTGTATTTAACAACTGTTAGAGGATTTTTCTTCTGTGACTTTGTTTATTCAAGTGCTCCCCCACATTGTACAATATGATCGTGCCCTGTTGCTTGCAGGAATGTTTTCCAGTAAGCAAAGCTAGTTTAGAGAATAGAGACCTTATAAATCTGCTCTTAAGATTCTGTTCACAGTAATCACAGCAGCAATTTCCTCTCTTTGTTGTTTGGTGGTTTTTTTGTTATGAGTTTTCTTTTTTTCTTTTTTTTTTTTTTGCATGTGAATTGAGAGCAGGAGGTTCTTAGGATTTCATTTATGCAAAGAAAGATAAATCACAAACCCTACAATGTGGTACCCTAGAAAAAGAATTAGAGGACTTGTATTCCTGACCATTCCACTTATCTTCTCTGCTCTTGATCGGTCCTGTATTACTGATTGTTCTTTTTTCCAAAGCAGTTAAGTTGCACCCAAAATATAAGGGTATCTAAGACCACAGACAATGTTGGTATGTGTTTACTCAATAGCATTAGTTGTATAACCTGGTTTGTGTCCTAGAACTGTTTGGTCCTCAAAAATAAGGTAAGGAAACTGTTGCTGTAATTCAATATCTTCTGCTGTGATGTTTTTGGAACACAGACCAATCCATTCTGACCCTGACCATATTAGGATAAAAAAAAACAACAGTCAAATACCACAGTCTTGATTCCAGTTGTATTCATTCGCTGCTCAGCTGAACTCCCACTAACCTTACTGAAATTTTGTCTAAGTTAGCACTGAGAAAAACAAAACAAATAGTCTTCTAAATATGGTCCAGTATTGGTGCGGATACATAAAACTGTGCATGGAAATATGAATGCAAAACCTAGGTATTGCAGTGCCTCTCACCCTTTGATCACCATGCTGTTTCTGATGAACTGTTTCATTTTTGTCCTGATAATTTTTTTCACTTTAAGGGCACTCAAAAAATATTTTAAAACTCAGTGTAGTGAGAGATATAGGCCAGAAGAACAGATGTCTAGTCTGAGACGTCTGAATACAAGATGAAGGGGTAAGGAGCACCAGGTGGGATCAGGACTCAGCAACATGCTAGCAAACAGAGGTTGTACATGGATGGGAGACCTGTCCTGCAGAGAGAAGCAGTAGAGCAGAAAGAGTGAGCTGATCTTTCCACACTTAATTCCTGAAGATACCATTCTTCAGATAAAACTTTTGGATATAGTTATTGTAAAATCTGAATGTGACACATAAACAGACTTTCGCTAGATCTACCCTCTTCAGAAGCTGCTGTGTTTTACAGCCTGGAAGACTAAGTTTTCAAGAAGCAACTTCTCTTTGCTGGTGTCTTGGGAGGCTTTCCAGTGCAGGATTAGATAGCTGTCTTCGCATAGCTATCCTTTATAAAATTTTTCAACATAATTGATATATCTCGAAGTTCTTTTGCTTGTTTATTCTATTTTGCTATTTCTCTGGGTGGATTTTTGAAAAAAAGAATTGCTGGCAGTGCTCACATGCCTGCACGAGGGGGCAGGAGAGGCTCACAGTTTCGGCAGAAAAAGCTGCCTGTGACAAGAGAGTAAACGGCAAAAGTGGCTTTTGCACTGCTGGTCCCTTTGGTTCCTTACCCTTCTCCTCTCCTTGCTGCATGGCTATTTTGCAGTAGTGGCTGGAAAATAAATATGGTTTTCAATAAAACTTGTGTCAACAGAGGTCTGCAGATTTGACTCAAATATACTCAAGTGGCAGAGATTGTTAGTAGGAAAAGGCCATTTTTTCATAGTAATTTCCATTCCTATAATTACTTTGACATAAATACCAGTAAGAACTGCAATGAAAAGACAAATCAGGACATTCCCTTCCCTTATGTCTTTTTTCTGACCATAATTAAGACACTGTGCTTTAAAATCAGGAAACACAAACACCATGGCCTGGGAGATGTGAAGAATAGAGTTGCAGGATAAATTAGTATGATGCCTCATTGCAGTCACAAAGTAGTCCAGCAAAGTGGAGCAGAGCTTGAGTAAGCCAAACCACTATCCCATGTAAATTCACATCATTTTCTTGATGCAGTAATACACAATTTACACCTAATAAAGAATGGCTCACATTCTTCTGTGGGAAAAAAAAAAGTGCTGAGAAGAAAAAAGTCTTGTTCATATGTTTACCAAATCCAACTATTTGCTACAGGAATAACCACTAAAATTTTTTTTGGACCACTAACCTTCAGTCTTCTCGTCTCCCATACATTTTAAAAAAAAATAAATGTATGAACAAGAACCATGAGAATGTCTGATAGGTCTGAAGCTGAAACCAACTACTTTTTCTGGAAAATAAATACTTTAGCCTTGCAATAGTTTTAGAAGACAGAAGACTATTCTTTTCCTCTAAAGAGAGGAAATCAGGGTCTCATGAAGGCAAAGTGATTAGCCATGGGGTCTATAAGATACTCAGCTTCTACTCAGGATCCATCATAAGTGCTCAGTAACCACCTTCCTTCATCTGCACAGTAATCCTCAGTGTCTCAGTCCCTCTCTTGCACTACCTTACACACAGAAGGAAGATATGAACTAGGGTAGATCATTAAGCTCTGAAAATACAGATAGTGCTACTGGGTATAAAGAGGTATGAAAAATGTTGACCTTGCAAGAAATGGCTACACTTGTCTAATTTCTGATACAGAGAAAGTCCATCCCCCTGCCACAGCTGTCCACAGTGTCCTTTCCTCTGTATCCATCCTGATGCTTGTTTAACTTGCGAGTTGGCTCAACTTGCTAAACCAGCTAATAATAACGCCAACAAAGTACCTCCTCACCTCTTGTAAAAACGATGAGATAAAAGGCCAGCTTCAGTGTTCTGCAAAACCTCACACTAGAGTACCTAGAAAGCACAACATGGTCAAGTAACTAGGTAGACTACTGAGAATGCTGCTACACCTTCTCAGCTCAGGAGACCCATGAATAAAGCACTAAGTGTAATACAACTGCAGACGACTGGTCAGACGTGCTATAGCAGGAGGAGAGAATTCAGCTCCAGTCTCCTACTAACTTTCTGCATCTATAGCAATCTCAGAGAGAGGTTTCTGTTCTGGTATTTAGTCCTGGGACTGCTGGTCCTCTTTAACTACTTCTTCTCCATCAGTGTGCTTATTTCTGCCAGTGACTAACTCCACACCATTCCTGTCAGCTATTCCCTACTTCAAGGCCATCTCTACCAACTGAATGCTTTGTTTCAGATCCTTCAACTGAATGCCTTAGGGACAAAAGGGTCACATTTTCATTCTACAATACTGCAGTGTTAGTATCAAGGAGGATTGCTAGTTGTGCATATGACTGCTCTGATTCTGGATTTTAACAACTTGGGTGAGAACCTGCCTGATTTACACAGGCCCATAAACTGTCTTAAAATTAAGAATGTGTTTTTAAGTACCTTGCTAAATCAGACTTCACTGAGTGACACTTCCTGTAAGGAAGACAACAATAAATGAATCCAGCTGTTGGCACCAAGGAAGCCTTCTTCATGCTGGGTGGCCAAGACCACATTTTCAAAGCAGGGAGATGAAGGTTATAATTGAGGCTTTACATGTGTGTTCAAGCCTTGCACAAAACCTGTTAAAAGCAATGAGAAGTTTTGCATTGACTTGAAAACATTTTGGATAAGTCTGTTACATAGCAAACATTGTGGATAAGGCCACCACAGTTTGGCACGCAGACACTGGAGGTAGATTTCAGGTAAAATCAACCATCTTGGTCCAAACACACCATTACTGAGTAATTCTACCCCTTATTCTTCTCTGATCTTCAACATAGCTTGCAATAAAATCTCAAGTTTGTGTGCTGCCTCCTGGGTACGTCATGATTACTTGACTTAGAGATCTCCTTGTATTCCACCAATTCAACCATGTAAAAGAATAGGTTTGCATAGTGAAAAAATTAGTCATTGGGTAATGATTTTATTATTTAAGGGATAGGTTCTGTTGTGGCTACATTTCCTTACAGAAAAAATTGTAATCAATGGCAACTGCAAGACAGAATTGCTCACTGCTGAGACAGAGGTGAAACAGCAATAGTTAAATGCTTCCCTCCTGTGATGGTATTAGCATGACTGCTAGAAAATATGTGCTTGAAAATGCTAGAGAAAGTGATTTGTTTGTGACAGAAGCTGTTTTAAGAAGAGAGAAAATGAAAACCACAACCACACTAAAATAAAGCGTCTTTTAATGAACTTCGGATGCCTCCTGGAAAATTGAGAGAGATTTTAATGCATAAATGGTTCTTCTGGTATATCATTATATTTTCTGATGGAAGGTTTTGTTGGGTTTTTTGTTTTTTAGGGTTTTTTTAACTACCAAGTATATACTTTTTTTTATTTCACTGAGAACAGGACTTCTGTTGTTAGAAACAGAAAGTAGGAAGGACCAAATTGCTCTGGTCATCAGAAGAACCAGTGTGAGAGATGTTTACCTGAAGCTAACCTAAATTCCTGAGGATACCCACCAGTATTTCCTGGAGGATGGATCAGTAATCAATTTAGCTTTGTGTTGCTGAGCATGAGTCATAGGAAATCATAATGATCAAGTGTCAGTATCACCCCTAAGGTAAGAGTGAAAAGAGAAGAAGTCAGGGAAATCTAGTATGCCTTTGCATACCCTTCTTATGGACACAGAAAAAGGTCTGCAACACACTTAGAACAAAATTACACCTCTTGTGGGTGTGATGGTTTTAAGTCTGTTTGACTGTGGCAACCCAGCTGCATGCCAGTCTACTGCTCTTCTGTTGAATTCTCCTTTGTCATATTGCCTGCTAAGAAGAACAGACATAATTACATCATTTTATATCTTATGTACTCTGTTCCTTAACCTGTCTTATTTTAGGGCACTAGAGACGTCAATGGGGTCCCATTACTGCTATATAGATTGAGAAATCAGTGCTCTCATCCTTCACCATAACGCTCCTGTTATTGAGAAAATAATCTTGAACTTGCCAGCTATTGATAAGCCAGCACCTGACAGCTTCCCAGCCATATTTTTTCATGAAGTTGTATGAATGTATAGCATAGCACTTGCCTTCAAAATGAGTAGAACAATTAAATAACTGGAAACAAAGACCAATCTAGTGTTTCAAAGTGCAAGCACTGTACTATTCAATCACTTTGTATTTCTACTTGCTTTCCAGTGAATCTGTGTACATTGTGCACTCTGACCCAGCCTCAAGAAATGTGGAAATGTTTCCCGTATGAGAGTTATTTATGCTATTATCGCAGGCAAAAGGTCTATACTCATCTTTAACACTTCTGAATGAGAAATCTAGCTATAAAACAAGGGCTGTTGAAGCCTCCTCCTTCAAACAAGTTTTATGAAAACATAGCAGATTTTACCCAAAGTGTACAGGCCAGGCATTTATCTGCCAGAAGCAGTTTCAGAAGCTGAAACTCCATTTCAAAACACTACCTCTGAGATCACTCTCTAAATCCAGGCAATATAGAGAACGGTCTCATCAGCATTGCCAGTTGGCTGGATCAGACTTTCTCTCATCCCCTCTGTTCAGTCTGACAGCTATTCTTAGACACCTAAATTCATTATGTAATGATCGGAAGTCAGCTCTGTACAATCATGTGCTGTAACCAAGCTTTTGAACTGGGGGGAGAGGGAGGAGAGGAATTCCTCTACTTAATGTCATGATGCCTAAATCCCGGTCTGGAACTGATCCTAACAAAGTAAGGTTTTGAATTCCTTTCTTAAAGAAGAGTTTGTCAAACTTGATCAGACTGTTCTACTTGATATTTTCTCAACTCTAGCTGGTCATTAACATGCACATTCCATGACAAACATTTCTTCTTTATTTTCCCCAACTGTCCAGTTACATCTCAAGTTCCCCTTTGCTCATTCCCTCTTCTTATTTCACACAGTGGGTTTCCAGGGTAGGAGGGAGCATGCAACACTGCTGATGTCTGCTGCATAAACACCACAGAGAATGGGAAGAGAAACCATAAAATCCAAGTGAAGAGGAACATCTTACCTATGCAAAGGGTGTGTCACCAGCTTTTCTTTTTTTTTAAAGGCTGTTCAATAATCAACTGCTTCAGGAGAGATATCTGAAAGCACTTTGGCAGAAGAGAGGTGTTCACAGGCTACATGCAGGGTTAGGTTTAAGTTTATTTTATTCCTTCAGTTTGTGGCTGGCACAAGTCAAAATAATTTGTGGTGGAGGTCTTAGAACAAAGGCAATGCACCACTTGCCCATTTACAAACTTCATCTGCCTCGTGACAAGATTGTCCATAGTGCATCTTCACCAAAGATGTTTTGATTCATGTTTTATTTATCCTTAACATCTTGTCTTGAAAGTATGCTCAGCAACCTGAAGGACCTATTCCATAAAGACTTTTGACTACACATTGCACCAACAATTCATATAATTGGAACCCTCTGTAATTAAAAGCCTCATTTTTCTCTGAGCTGTGTCAGGTGCAGAAATGTCACTGAGATTCAGAACCTTCATTATCTGCTACGTGCTGCATAGGCTCTCTGAGGCAAATCCATATCCATTCTTCTGTTATCAGTCCAATGACAATTCCTCTGCACAGGACAGAAAAGAAGTGTCTTGAGGTTTCAAGCTGCTGCTTTCTCTCACTGCATGCTCAGGCTTTGGCCTCCATTTCTAATTTGATTGCCAGAAAGATCCTCTCTAAAAGGGCTGAAGAGAAAAAGTAGCTTCACAGAGGAGACTGGAAGACCTGGTTATTCAATATCTGCCCCGTCTTTGCTGCTGTCTCCCTCTGTACCTACATCTCTTTCTGCCTTCTTTTCTTTCGTTGCACGTAATTTGTCCAGCAAGGAAGGAGGGCATTTGACAGATGGAGGCCTAGCCTGTATTCTTGGCTTCTCTTCTAGGTGCTACCACACTCTAGACCATTAATACGTAACAGTGAAACAAGTCTGCAAGTCTTCACAAGCTCATCTCACCAAGGACGGAAGAAGAAAGTAGCTAAGTTGTTAACTCCCTTGGCTGTTACTAAACCCTTCCTGGCATCAATGAGAAAGAGCCAAGAAAATTCCTCAGGAATAGAAAATGTCTGGTCATAATTATAATGCAGGTGCCTAATCTGTCACATGAGAGTCTGAGACCAAGACTGAATGTTTGAACTCACTCCTGGAAAAATGAAACCCGAGTTTGCAAAGAAACTAGAAAATCTGTGCTACAAAAAATATCTTTCTACAGAATCAGTGGAATCAGTGGGCCATGATAAGAAACAGCAGTTAAAAATAGATTCAGAGAAGAGCACACATCTCACTCCCCTGAGTTGCTTTTCCTTTTGCTTTAGAGATTCTGTCTGTCTGAATCAGTTAATGACCATTCAACAGCTTATCCCTCCAGCTGCCAAGATATCTCAAACCTATCACTTTTTGTCTATAGCTGGCCAGAGGTTCCCCAGAAGGCTGGAAATCATTACAAATTTCAGTCATGTGCAACTTCAAAGCGGTATCCCATCTCAGCAGGCTAACACCAGTTACTCATTCACCTGGTAGTGTTTTTCTCATCCATTCTGAATGCTAGGAATTGGAGAGGGCGAAGAAAATGCCTTCCAGCCGGAAGGCAGGCGCATGTCAAGTAATAGATCTAGCAATTCTTACATACATAGCAAAACATCCTCTCTGCTACTGCAGCATGTACAAGTAGCTGCACTTACAAATAGGGCTTTTAGAAAGATAGAAAATGAGAACGAAATTCCTTCCATGCAAGGTTGTTGTGCACCGTTACTAGTTCCACAGATGCATAGCAACTGCTAAGTCCATGCAGGGCCTGATGCACCAGTTGTGTCTGCGTGCTGATCTTTGCCCATGCCCAGTTTCTGTCATGTGTGGGTGCCAACACTGCATCCACACTGTTCACTCTCCATAGCCTCATCCCAACAAGCTCTTGCAGGAGAGTTGCAGGAAGTTTACATTACAGGTGTGTTAATACCATCCTTACATGGAGAAAGGCACAGGGCTTTGGGACTAGATGTTTGTGTATTTGCACTCTGGTTCATCAACCTTAGTACTTAATTGCTTTTGCCAAATTAAAGCAGAGAAGAGAGACAAGTTCAGTTAATGAATAAACTGTTCCCATTGTTAATTAATCGGTGGCAGAATAATGATTCAGGATCAGAGCTGCTCTGTTCTAGCCATGTTCAAAAGGAGATTGGTTCACCTCCTCTCAAACACTTGAGAAAGCTGGCATTCAGAGGTTGCCTAGCAAGTGAGCCAACGCAGGCTGTGATACAGAGTGTGCTGCCACAAACGTCGTCTTGACGCATTCCGACTTCAGCTCCTTCGTCACCAGCTCTGGGTATGCAATGCTGCAAAAAAAGGAGCATCTCCCAGGTAATCAGAGCCTGAAACAGTTAGGACTAAATTTTGGCCTCAAGTTCTGGCACACCACTCAGGTGGAAGAAAGCTGGTGTGCAGTGCTCCTGGTGTGACATGCATAATAAGCAAGCTATTACCACCATCACCATCACCCACACTTGTCACAATCTTTAAATGGTCTCAAGGTTAACTTCATTTGTTGGAGTCATTAGAATTGCCCCAGTAGTTGGTGCTGGACACATTCAGGCTTTCTCTTTGAAGCTGTTGTACTGTGATTATGTTCTACAAAGAATTAGATAGAAACCTTTTCCAAATCAAAATATATCAGACCTGAGACTGTCTGGATAGTAATAAGCAGTGAAGAGCAGCCAGTCAAATTGTCAGGCAGGAGCGGAAAGCATGTCACCAGTGAGAAGGAACAGCTCACCTTCATAACAGACAACTTGAGATGGCATTTGTTGTAGGTGTGCCAACTGCTCACATTTCCCTGCCTTGATTTCACCTGTAGCATAGGCAGGAGGGCTGGCTTTGCACGTGGTCGGGACGTTTTGCTTTGTTTGAGTACTCGGCAGTCCGTTGACCTGGAGTTTTACGACGAACTCAAAGCACATTTATCCAGAACACTGTGAGGTTGGGGGCTGGAGGGCTATTCCAGGAGCTGAACTGACAGAAGTGTATGTCCTCATCATTTATGGCTTAATCAGTTTGATCATCGTGTCACCAGGGCATTACAAAAATATCACCAGCTTCCAGACTGATCAATACTTTTATAAGGTTTTTGTACGCTGACCTTTTAATACACAGTTGACTGTGTAATCTACCCTGACTGAGGAAAATAGCATTTTATCACATTTAAAAAAAAAAAAATTGGCATGGCATTGCCATGTTACATAGAGACTAGCTAAACTAGAGAAGGAAGGTCATAACAAGTGTACTAATGCAAGGATGAAAGAAGTAGTTATGAAGTCAAAGAAAACAGGAAATCAAATTTCCAGGGAGATTTACAAGGCTGTGAGTGTTTTTTGTGTGCGATGAGACAGTGCTGAAGCACCCACAAAAGCAAGGACCTCGTTCTCACAGGCTATGATAGAAGATGATGACAGTTCAAGTTTACATACTGTGAAGAATGGCATGAGAGGAAACGGAAATTTGAGAGACAGAGGTGAACAAAATGATTGTTCAAGGGATGAAGACAAACTTGACAGGTGACCCAGCCAGTGGATGCTAAAGAAATTAAGGGCAGGGGTGATACAGGAGGGCAAACTCATTTTGAAAGTCCATGGTTCAGGCACTAGGTGCAGAGTAAAAGCCTGGGACAAAAGTAGATTAGACAGTAGTTTCTGAAGGAGCAGCAGCAGGAAGTTTATGTGGGAAATAAGTAGCAGACGACCTCTTCAGTGACAAATATCCTGTTTTCCTACAAACTTTCCTAGTTAAAAAAAAGAAAGAACCCAAATAAATCCCATATAATAAAGTCATCAGATTTTTTTTTTTACTTTTTTAAGTAAACAGAATGTTCTTTTAAGTTCTATGAGAGGCATTAGTGGTTTTAAAATAAGACAAATTAACACCACATTTCCCACAACTGAGTTTGCAGACCACAAGTGTTTTACTGCCCACTCTGGTTTCCTTTGTTTTGTTAGTTGTGCTCCACATCAGAAACAATGAAAGGTTTTGCTGTTTTGGTTTTTTTTTTTCATTAAGAAACATCTTTCAATTTGAGCTGTAAACCACTCCTGATGTATGTGAGTATGGATATGTGGGGGTGGTGAGCAAGCTTGTTTGTGGCAGAGGAAGAGTGGATATATGTGTGGTAGGGAGAAAATGAGAGTTAAAAAGAAAGAAAAATCCAGTCTAGAGTGGAATTAAGCCGTGAAAAAACGAGTTGTGAAACAGAATTATAATAAGATGAGGTTATTTTTGTGATTTTAGGCCAATTGGGGAAGTGGGAAACCTAGAAATTCTCTCAGTTAATAGCAGGGTAATTCAGAGTTCATTAAATACTCTTGGTTGTTTGGCTGTTTGTTTTAAATCTCCCAGCAACAAGGGGAAGAAGATTTGTGAAAAACCACAGGAGTAAAAAGTTCCATGAGATTTAAAAAAAAAAGGAAAAAGAAAATGAGAAAAACCTTTATCCATATGAATAAAAGCTCTCTCTGTGTTGGGCTTCTTTTTACAAGCTTTGCTCATGTTTTAAGTTTCTATATTGTAACAGCTGGGCTGCATTTTTTTCACCATTCCTTCTTAAGCAAAAAACCCAGGATTTTAGTAGGACTTGGTGCAGATTACAACAGCTCAGGGTAACTAATCAACTGCTGCTGGGTCAGAAAGAAAAGATTCGCTGCTGAGAAATGGTAGGAATTGTTCCTCTTTCTCAACTAAAGCAGTGCTGAGTACTGTTTCCTTCTGGCATTTTCTGTGCTACAAGTTTTTCTTTTAAAATCATATTTACTTTTCCAGCAGTGATTTAGGCAGTTACCTAGAGTCCTGCAGCTAAATCAAATATTTAATTTTCATCTAGTGTCAGTGAAAGATAACAGAGCTCGGCAGGTACTCAGCATGAACAAATTGAGATTTCGATTACTGCAAGTACTTCTATATTTTCAGATAGCCATACATACAGTCCATCCAGACAATGGGTAGTTAGTAAGAGGTACATTCTTCCTAAGACCCATTTTGCCCTTGCTCCTTTCCCAAGGCTGACAACAGAGCTAAGTGGTTCCTTGCGATGCACATGCTTGGCTTCACTGAGCTGAATCCCACCACGTGACACGCAGCAGGCATTTCAGAGCAATCTGCACTCACTGCTGGGGCAGCACGGGGCTGAGATACCTACAGGTTAAGGAGTCAGTATTCTGTTTCCAGTCCTACAAAGCCATCCAATTATTCACCACGCAATTACTTGGTAGTCCATAAATAAAATTCACATGATCAGAAAAATACTGCTTTGTTAGGAAAGGAGGAACAGGATAAATAGAAAATTAGGGGGTTCTTTTCCAGTAGAGAAAAATATTAGTTTCAAAATTTGTATCCATATTTCTTCTCCAGTTCAGGGATGTTTGTCTGGATCCATTTCTAGCCTTAAACTGCAGGAAGACTTACCGTCTAAAAAAAGCCTCACATTTGGGCAATATGTCTTAAGTCCTTTTCAACTAATTCAGCCTGCAGCTTCCAGAAGCTGGGCCACCTAGAATTAGCTCCATGTGCTGTTAGCAGTTGGCAGTGCGTAAGGGAATAGAAATATCATACAAAATCCTGGTAATGGCTAAATTCTGCCTGCCAGCTTTAATAACTTAAAAAAAATTAAATACTCAGGTCTAGCAAATCTGCTGATGCTCCAAAGTTGGAAAGGACCCAAATTTACCTTCTGCTCTGTGTTTAAAGCCACAGTTTGAAGACAACTGAAATAATAACAATAAAAAAATAATTAGACAGCATACTAGTACTTGAGAGAACTTTAATTTTTTTGCCTCCACTTCATACAATGCAGAAAAGTCAAACATTCACCATTGTAAAAGATATATCAGGTTTAGGAGATACATCAGGTTTATGCAGGAAAACCAAGTGGGAAGTTTAGCTTTGTAATGTAATGACCTATAAGTGCTTCCTACATGGCAGAGGGAGAAGAAGTGATGCCACTTTCTATCAGGTTAAGCTAGGTTTGGGGATCTGAAAATCTAGTTTAAGTTTGGATAGCTGTAAGATTACATGGAAACATTGTTTAATTTGAGGGAGTGAAATAAAGTTTTTATCAGGATGTGTTCCCAGGAAATCCCACCTATTTACAAGGGAATGTGCTCACAGTGATATGATAAAGCAAGAGGACTGGGCTCCAGAGCTTGTGTTCGAAACAGGTACATAGGCCATGCAGACTACTTCCTTGTTCCAGCAGGCTGACCCCAAGCCCTTTTCCGGTAGTGCAGTGAGAAGAGCTCTAAAAAAAGTGTAGGCAGGTTCTTTGGATAGAGTCTACAGATAGAACCTATAAATATATAGCTACATTTTTGGTGGTGCATTTTTAATCTAATGTTGAATGTCCTAAAGAGCTAAGATTATGCAACTATGCTTGCAACTCTGCTGAACACATTTTAATTCCAGGATTTTTCTTCTGATGTTCCATCTCAGTTTGCCCTTGCTTATATTTATCCTGCCTATCATCCTAAAGATTTCCTTTCCCCGACCTGTCTTTTCTTGGTATTCAGATCACAAAATTTTTTCAGACTGTTAGATCTTTCTATTTCAGCATCTCAAAATTAAACCAGATTTAAAATATTCTATCACAAATCAAACCTAACATGACAAAACTAACACATTTCTTAAAGATCCCTCCTCACAGAGCTGGACTTGAAAGGCTGACAAATTCACATCCTAGGACTTCACAAGTTAGATCAAACAACTGTAATTTCAGCTGTGCATTTCCTGCCTTTTTTCCCCTCATGAATAATACATTAATAAACTGATGCTGAGAAACTCCAAAGAGCAAATCATGGAGTTTAGGGAGCTAAAGAAAAGGCAAAAGCCTCAATTTGAACACAGAAATATGAAAATATTTTTACCCTTTGACTTCTTTTACTGCTTTTTGAAAACAGAGGGAAAAAATTCTCCTCTCTGTAATAGACACATACTATACAAATTTGCTGCTCTGCAAGTGTGAAAACGTTATGTCATAAGGGGAAGGCGAGAGATGTCTTTGCATGTCCTAACCTACTATTTATCATATTCTAACCTATCATATTTATCATGTAGACTCTTTGGATTAAGAAGCTGGCAAGTCTCAAACATATTGGAAGGAGACATCCAGTGCTTCAGGTTTCTTCTGTATTACAATATTATTTGTTGCAAACCATGCATGGAGACAGATTACTTTACCCCAGAGCTATTTGGCTCTCCAGGCTAAACAACCACTAACTGTCTCAGAACAGCTACGTAAATAAAACGCACAGATGACTCCTTGCAAGTCTAGACTCCAGGCTGGAAAACAGCATGTCCACACTTGAGCTTTCAAGGAGGTCTGTGGGAAAATAGTGTGGAGGAATAAAAGGAAGGCATGGGAATTGCTTTGCAAGGCAATATGATTCTCTAATTGCTCAGGAATTAAGAGGTGAGATGTAATTAATCACTACAACTAATTCACTGTTTAACCTTGACAGAGTCCCTAGTGATTGATTCTGTGCTCAGGTTTTCCTGTGCACATGTTCAGAATATTATCTAAAGCAAAGCAAGGAACTCTCAAAGCCAACAACCAGATTATGTCTGAGAGTACCCCACTTACTATGTAGGAGCTAAGCAGTCATTTAACTGTAGTCACATTACAAATCTCCTGGCATGACACTTTTCCAAACTTAAGTACCAGTTGCAAAGAAGTCATATCCCAGATCTGAGAGCCCTTTGCCACCATCTCATTGTTCCTGCACAGTGCAGTTGTTGTAATAACCCTGAGGACAAAGACAGGAAATCTGTGATACACCCCCAGGCCATGACCATCACAGCTTTAGGCTGAAAAAATTTGAGGGCAGTCAGCCTGAAGCATAGGGATGATCAGTGACTATCATCTTTGTTGTGAGATATTTACTTGAATGCCAAATGCTGTTTTAAAGACTGTTTTTTAGCTCCCTCAACAGTGCAGAATGGATCATCAGCACTGTAAGTACCAACACACTTGAGCTAAAAAAAAATATTCCCCTATAGAAAGCACTGGAAATATGCTAGGGAGCAATGTATGTGACAAGAAGTAAAAGCTCCTATCCTCTTAAAATTTCTTGGTCCCTGCCAGCATATTGGCACATCTGGAATTGATCTAGTATAAGCAATATGCTCTTTCAGATTTGGGAAGAAGCTATAATCCTAAAACATAGTCACTCCTGCCTCTCTTTCCCTAAAGAATAGCCTAAGCCTTTTCCAAGAGCTCATGCCTTGTGCTGTGTCCAGACTTTTATGTAAGAATACACTGAAAAATAAAACCTCTTCTTGTATGCCTCTGCAAAGGCAGCTCCACAGCCAAACCCTCAGCTGGAAGCACTAGCACAGAAATCAGAGTCCTTTAGTGCCTGCTGTGTCAAGGGCAGCGTAAATTTACACCTGCCTCAAGTTTGATTTAGCAATTAGTTATTATTTGGTAAATTAAGGAAGGCGGGAGAGTTTCCTCTCGAATAAGGCTGTTATTAAACAAAAGAAAAAACTGAGTACTGAATGAACTGAGCATATTATTTCTGTCCTCACAGAGTGCCAAACAGACTAGGGTAGATTTGTAGAATTTTAGGGGGCTAATATGCAAAGATGTCGTAGTGTCTTCCATTCTCAACTTTGCTAGTGCTGTGGTTGATATTTTTTTGTGCAAATCCACATTCTTTCAAAACTTTTCTTCTGTCTTGAAAAATCATAATTGGGCCAGCCACACAATAGTCAAAGATCAAGACTTTTTCCAAAGCAGACCAGCATCAAGAAGTATGTGTTCCTCTGCAATGAACTGCACAGTTCTACTTAGTCTAACAAAAATAACCCTATGTCACTAGTGTCTGAGGCTGTCTCATTTGTTCCAACTAATGCATACACATATTTTTACTTACCAAAACCATCAGAAGACAGATTAGGTCCAGGTTAATACAAGCAAGTACTTTTTGTTGGCTAGGTGTAAGCTTCACCTTATCTCTTTAATAAAAAAAAAAAACCAACCTGTAACTTTTCTGTCCTGAACAAGGCATTCTGTTGTCATGGGGCAAGCTCAAAGGAAGGGCATTCACTGAATAACAACCCCAGGCGAAGGCAAAGCTTTAACATGTCTGATGAGATTTCCACTTTTTCTGGGCTGCAGATTAGGAGAAACTCAAAGTAGGCCTGGCCTACTTTGTAAACCAGAAAAGAAACAGGTCCAGAGACTGCTGCTATTCAAAGACAAGCAAGCAGCATTAGCCCGTATTAAAGAAGACAAGAATAAGTCTAAGGACTTTTCCTTAATGTCTGACACCCGAAATCAAGGTTCTTCTTATATAATTTCCAAATATTTTTGATTGTGGCTTGGTGTCTGTTTGATGCAGCAATAAAGCAAAGCTCTCAGATTTTGCATACTCAAATTGCTCCCAAAATTCTAATGGCAGAATCTCAGTCCCATTTATTCCAGCTCACAAAACTGGCGGGTGAGCCTCTTCTGGAAATCTGGTAATTTGTGGAGCTATCTGCATGGGAGATGAACTCATTAGACATTCAGTCCCTTAATATACAAAGGGCATAAGAAGTCTTTTGCTATATGGGCATGCACATGTGTTTTAGGGTAAGGAGTAAAGGGTTGTAACATTGCAACATATTGTGTTTAGAATTTAAAAAAAAAAAAAAAGGAAAAGAAGAAAAGAAGCATTTCCAGGCAGTTTCACAAAAGTCAGTTAAAAACAACAAAATCTATAGGCCTTATAAATGGAGCGCCAACAAGACAAGTACTTTGATCCCTACATGTGAACACAGGTCCTGATAGTATCGCTTGTTTCTATACCATAGACTATATACTTGGAAGATCTTCTATACATTCACAAAGATTTTTGATGCACTATTTACCCAGGTTTGAACTAGGGTTATGCTAGTTCCACTTGATCTGGCTTATCCTCCACACACAGCTCAGCAGGGTACATGCCATGCAGGCAGCACTCAACGTTGTGTTACCAAACCAGCACTGAGAACCAGCTTGTCAGCAGTTGTCCTCTGAACACCTGCTACAGAAAGCTAGCAAGAACTAATCTGTGCCTGAGCTTCACATGAAAGCCCAGAGTGCCAGGGCTGCACTTATAATAAGCAGGACTGAGTCCCTACCTGGCAAGAGCTGGTTAGGTGCAAGGAATAAAAAGGGATTTGCGCAAACCAATATTTTGAAAGAGAGTGGGGAAATACCACTCCTCTTGTGCAAGCTTAACAGAAACTCAGCAGTGCCCAGGGTCACCGAGGCCCGCCTGGCAGTAGTCTCCACACATGTGTTAGAGGATCTCTAGTGCAATACCAATTCAGAGATCACTGTTCCAACTGCTAGGCCACTGATCTCCTGACATCCTGCAGCTGCCCAGTTATTCAGAAAAAAAGCAAACCCAAACTCTTAGAAAAACGCCCATGGATCAGAATGCTACTTAAGCAACAATGCCTACGTGTGCCTGTTGTATGAAAGGTAGATATCTATAATGACATAAATGCATAAATAATTGCCCAGAAATAATGTCAGACCTGGAAGAACTAGAACTGCAACATAAACTATGTAGTGTTGCAAGAAATAAAGATTTATTTTTAAGTAACAAAGTCATCCAAAGGGACAGCTATGTTTTTCTTGCTCCCCTGAGTAATACTGAAGTGGTGGTGGAAAGAAAAGATTATCATCTTTTATAGAAATAAGTCAGAAAAGCTGAATTCTTGTTGTAAATGTTACCAGTATCAACTAACACCCTACAAGTAACTTCCAAAGCATAACGAGATATTCAGTGAGCATTTTCTATACAATATTCTATCTGAATTACCAGTTTCCTTTAAAGACCTACAGAGCCAACTTTAACGCATCTTGTTTTTTCTTACTTTAAACAGAGGACAGGCTAGCACAAAGTGTCTGCTTATATGCGTCCCAAGCAAAATTTAGATGAATGGCTCCTGGATTTACAAAAGACCAAAACAGAATGTTGGCTATTGAAGTTTATACCCTGGATCTTCAAAATCCTATGCTCTAAACCTTATTTATATGTAAGCAATTTTTAAAATAGATTTTACATTAGTCAGTGTGGTCTAAGGTTTAAAGGAAAAGGCTGAGAAACAGAAAACATGGGAGAATTGGGTTGTATTCAAGCCTGGATAAAGGCACATGGGTTTTTTGCATGATTTTTAGTTAATAACAAGGGAGATTGAGTGTCTCAGAAAATCCAGAAAAGGGAAATAAAGCTTTAGCCTGACAGAAAAAAAAGCAACCAACCAACCAAAAAAAAAAACCACAATAAAAACCCCAAACTAAAAAACAAACAAACAAACAAACAAACAAACCCACCTTCATATGAAGGTTTACAACTGAACTTGTAAATACTAATGGAAAGTAGTTATGTGTCTTATCACTTAAAATTGAAATGGAGAAAGTCCTAGATAATGTTCTCCAGGGGACAATCCTAGAATCATACAATTATAGAATGTTAGGGGCTGGAAGGAACCTTAAAGATCATCTAGTCTCAACCCCCACTGCCATGGGCAGGGACTACTCCCAGTGGACCAGGTTGCTCAAAGCCTTGTCCAGCCTGGGCTTGAACACCACCAGGGTTGGGGCATCCACAACCTCCCTGGGTAACCTGTTCCAGTATCCCACAGAAAAGAATTTCTTCCTAATATCTAGCCTAAATTTCCTCACTTTCAGTTTGTACCCATTCCTCTTGTCCTATCACTAGAGTTCCTGACAAAGAGTCCCTCTCTGGCTCCTCTTTAGGCCCCCTAGAGATACTGGAAGGCTGCTAGGATGTCTCCACACAACCTTCTCTTCTCCAGGCTGAGCAGCCCCAAGTTTCTCAGCCTGTCTTCATATGGGAGGTGCTCCAACCCTCTTATCATCTTCATGGCCCTCCTCTGGACTTGCTCCAACTATTCCATGTCTTTCTTATGTTGGGGGCACCAGAACTGTATGTGGCACTCTAGGTGGTGTCTCACAAGAGCAGAGTAGAGGGGCAGAATTGCATCCTTCAACACGTTAACCACATTCCTTTTGATGCAGCCCAGGACATGGTTGACATTCGGGGCTGTGAGGACACA
Source organism: Corapipo altera (assembly GCF_003945725.1). Classification (NCBI taxonomy): domain Eukaryota; kingdom Metazoa; phylum Chordata; class Aves; order Passeriformes; family Pipridae; genus Corapipo; species Corapipo altera. The sequence continues at coordinate 16,177,962 of NW_020884878.1, read as the reverse complement.
CTGCCAGCTCATGTTGAATTTTTCATCAATCATCACCCCCAAGTCTTTCTCTGCAGTGCTGCTCTCAAACATTTCTCTACCCGATTTGTAAGTGTACCTGGGATTGCTGCAACCCAGACGTAGGAGCTTGCGCTTTGCTTTGTTGAACTTCATGAGATTTGCTCCTGCCCACATCTCAAGAGTGTCAAGGTCCCTCTACATGACATCCCTTCCCTTCAGCATGTTGACTGCACCAAACACCTTGGTGTCATCAGTGACCTTGCTAAGGGTGAGACATTACAAAGACTCATGAATAAGTCTGCAGGAATATAATATCCAATTGCTTAAGGTGAAGAAAGTGTTAATTTGGTAAATATCCTACTCTTACACTACTGATTCCAGGGATGTCTGTCTTCTTCGGTCTTCTCTGATGCTTACCCTCCTCCTAAACTACAGACCAACACAAGCTCCAAGGGATTGAAGGCAAGAACAAGGCAGATAGAGCTGTGACCTTGTGATGAATGCTGCCAATAGAGTGCATCTATTTTCTGCTTTTTTCCTTACTTTTTTTCTGAATATTATCTCTGTGCTCACATTTTTTAATAATTCCCAGTTAAAAAATATATTAAAATGAAAGTTTGTCTGTTTGCTTAATCAAGCACATATAAGTGGGCCAGTCTTCAGTTATACTTCTTATTTTCCTTGTGACTGGATTACCAGATACTTTTCCAGGTTTATTTGCAACTTTAGGAAAGAGGACAAGAATTTATTGCTCCTTTCCTGAGAAACTTTTGGTTTTAGTCAATGATCATAATTTTATATCACAAGCCCTTTTTACCTGACAACTGTGAAGGTCAGTCATACAACTTCACTAAATGGAAAATGTAGTGAGATATCGGGTCTACTTGACATCTACAGAAATTATGCTAACATTAGAGCACTGAGAAAATAATTTGCCAAACAGCCTTTCATTTTGAGTCCCTCATGGTGCAGGCTGTACTAGTATGGCTTTGTCTTAGAAGTGAGAGTCAGCCTCATACCAGGTGCTTAACTTAGATCTGATTCACCTAGTGCCTAAGCTCCAGGTATTTTCACATGGTGAATTCAGGCCTTTAAATTAAATTTAAAAGTTTAAAGATTCAGTCAAACTTTTTCTCAGGAACAATAAAAATAATCAAGTTGTTTACATCACACTGAAATTCAACTATTTAATGTCAGCTTAATCAGGTTTGTTAGTATTGTTGATTAATCACTAAAATTAAACTTTCTTGAAACTTTCTTTTGTAATACAACTAACCTTATGATAATGTCAGATGAGTTTCTTCTGAAAATTTTGTCTTTTACAGCTTACTTGTCTTAACTTTCTCTCATAGTTATCTAAATTTTTCCTTGAATAAAATGTCAATGGCCAATGTGCTTCTTAAATACTATACTTTGAGTGTTTAGAGTGTAAAAACACACTTCTCAAAGTATGTCCAGTTTGGGTAACAGTCTTGTGAGGCTGTAGAATTACTGCACACCACTGCAGACAGTGTTTATGGATTCTCATCTTAATTCTTCTCAGTTCCTTGGAGACCTTCAGTTGTGGGATTTTCCTTTCTTTCTCTCATCCCTTCATGTTCTGGCAACATTTTGATTTCTCTAAAATTGTTTTATAAAGTCACAAGTTGTAATTTTTTAATTTGCAAAATACGTCAACAGATGAGTTGAGCAGCTCATGTCCTGATGTACTGTGCGATGTTGGTGTAGGGGGAGTGGTCCTCCTGCAAGCTCATCTGTTCCTGTGTTCAACAGCCCTGTGAACTCCTGGTGTTCAAGACCTGTCTTTTTTCCCATCCAATCCATTGGATGAGGGAGAATATTTTACATGAACTAAGATATTTGTTTATTCTTAATGAAGCAAGTTATCCATATATTTCTGCAAAAAATATTTTCATTTGGTATTCTGGACAGAAAAGACCATATCTACACTGCAGTACAGATCTGTCTACTTACTGCATATGCCCCTTACTGTATATACAGCAAGCACAACTGCAGGCAGAGCCAGAACACACTGTTCAGAGCATGCAGACCCTGCGTACGCTGGGTGTGTTGGCATGTCCCCAGAAACACTGGCACTGGCTGTTTGCACTAAACAGGTTACCTGTAAGACAGCCATGCAGAGTAAGGTGGATGGGAAGAAAGTATACACGTCTCCAAAGGCTCATGAAAGAAGGCACTTTTTCAGAGCAGTACAATTACATACCTGTTTAGAGATGCAGGGAGAACACAGAATAAAGAAAAAAAGTTAGTTTCAGCAAGATTCTACAGAAATAACTGGATAGTCATAATGAAAGTTTGACTGACCAAGGAGGTGATTTTACCCATGGCAAGAAAATTTTTCTGAAAATGGAGATACATTGGATGACACATATTTTCTGGTGGTATTCCTTTAACATGCTCTGGCTTCTTTTGGAGAACTTCTGTTAAAGAAGTCATCCTCCATGTTCATCCAGACCTTCATCCTTACTATGAAAAAAATGATAAAATCCTAACCTGTGGAAAGTAGTATCACAGTTTGTATTATGTTGTCGCTTTCTCAGAATAAAATGCTCATCTACAGGTTTTCAACAGCTTACATGAGCATTATTTTTCCTGAAGATTTCTACTTAAGAGTTTTTATGTACAATATATCAGGTAAAAAATGCTTGGTACAGCCATCTCCTTTTGTTTAAGTGTGATCGTGTCTTTTTTTTACCACGGTAAAAATGTGCATCTGTGTGTCTCTGTGTGGATGTTGATCTATTTTTTACCACATTCTGAAATAGTAAAATAAAATGTCTTGACATTTTCCACAAAAGAAAAAAAAAAGCAATAACAAAAAACCCCAACAACTTTGGAATGAACTCATGGCTGGAATGTTTCTGGGGGAAAAAATTCACAGAAGATTATATTTCAAAAGAGAGTGATGAATAATGGAAAGTATGAACTGTGAAGTTCTATTATATCAGCTGTATTTAGGTTAACCACATTTAATTTTTTAAAGCCCATAAATCCTTAAGAAATTTTAATCACATTATGGACCTATTTGTAAACTTACATACTGCCCTGAAGGAGACACTGATTGTTGTATTCTGTGGTGACTCATGTGCATCTCTGGTTCAGGCTGCCAGGAGTCAGAAAGCAAACTAAGTAGTATAATCTTGTATGAACTGTGATTACATTTCCAGCAGAGTTACCCCCAGGACACTCCATGAAGTTTTTTTAACATACTGAGATATGAAAACTAAAAAGAGGGTGTTATAAGCAGTCTTTAAATTTGAAACTTAGCACTGTTTTCTTTCATTCTGTTAAAATTAAAAATTATGTAGTCTAAGCATATATATACACTTAACAGGAATATCCTATATTTTAGTTGCCCACTCTATGCAAAATAGTTATTGCAAAAATACACAAAAAAATCTTTGAGACACTATGTGAAAGCCCTTTTCCTCAATGAAGATACTACTATTGCTTCTGAATTTTACTTCAAAATTCAAGTATCACCAACTTTACCCAACAGTTCTTGTTCTCTAAATATCATAAGTAATGCATGCTGCACTTTAATAATATACATTTTTTTTCAAATTGAATTCTTTATGGCATGTCTGTGAAAATGTAAGTCTACAGTACACTCAAATCCCCATCAAAATATTGCCATCTATTCTTTTTTTCTGTTGACAACACAAATAGATTTAAGATATATTTAATAAAGTATGATCAACTATTAAATATATCATGAGTGACAACATGTGGTAGTAGACAAAATTAAAAAATAGTTACTTGGGTTTCTATTTAGCTGTCAAGCGAACTGATTTATCTACAGTTAATAAATGAATGTCAGACGTAATCTAATGGCTTTTTAATAGAAGGAAGCTTGACAAAATACTGGCAGATGGTAGTCTAGGTAATAATCCAGACTGCAATAATCTTAGTAATGACTTATTATATCTACTTACCTGGCCCCAAACAAAGGGAGAGGGGGCAGCAAAAAGATTCAGCTAGCCTAGGCTACTCCGGCTCTTAAATGTTTAAATAATTGAAGCAGCCCATTCACTTCTGTAGTGGGAGAAAACATGAAATTGATTAAAACAGCATAACTGCAACAGGAAGATCCTCCTCCGCACTCAGTTTGGGAATGGAAACTTACCTAGTTCTCATGGTCCATTTTTGGTTTTTTGTTGTTGGGGTTTTTTTGTGTGTTGGGGATTTTTTTTGAGGGGCGGGGGGTGGTTCTGTTGTTACTCTGAAGTGGTCAGCTCAGGGGATATTCTGTCCTTTAAAGGAAAAGCATCTCATAGAACCATAGCACCACTGCGTTACTCCAGCATGCTTCTTCTCAAGGCATGGTGATCTCACTCCAGAACAGAGGCAATAACAAGGAAGGCTTTAGAAGTCACAAAGGATTGTTGTATGCCCTGAAAAATCTTCCTTTTGCCTCACATTAACATCGATCATGATACAGGACAATGACTATTTTTCTCCTTCCCTCAACAATTCACAGAATCAATTCCAAATAGTTGTCATAAACTGGAAGGAGTATCTCTTGACTTTGTCAGTTACAATTTCTGAAACCTGAAAAAAATACTTGTGCCTTGTAAAATTCCATTTCACACAAAAAAAGTTAGAATTTCACGATCGAAGTAAATAGAAATGGAAGCCTCATGCAGATTTTCATATGTTACTAAACATATAATGAAAAAACTCTTGCAATTAACATTATCCAGTAAGTCCCATTGAAATAAAAAGGGTCTGTTGAACTTTTCCTTCCAACCCCACCTACTGTGATCTTCCACTGCTGAAAATAGTACTGGGAAGCTTTTGATCTGTTGACTCAGAAATATCCGTTTCAATAACAAATAGGATGACCTGAACTTCAAATCAGCTCAGCACCAGTGTCACACAGTATAAAGTAAGATGTCACTGCAATTATTCGAGAGGAGCTGGGTGTGATGCTGGACAGTTTGCCACAGTATCAAACAGTAAAGAAGCAGCATTATACTGATGGTGGTGACAGGCAAGAGAAATACCCTGAGAAAATGCCTGTGATATTATATATACACTTTCAGTCAAGGCATCCAGCCTAATTGTTATCAAATTACTCTGTAGTAGAGACGCACTCCTGTTTTTCAAATGTTTTGCGATACCCTGGAAGCACAAGCGACAAAGCTGTGTTATATTCCATTAGGTGCGTTCAGTCTTTGGGTGAACTACTGTAGACAGTTTTGGTACTGCCACTCAGTCCATATGTAAATATCTGCAAGGACCACTTAAGAAAGAACTTCTGCAGCTAGCAAAAATCTGCTGCTCCTTCCATATCAGCATCCGCTACAAGACTGCCTTTCTGATAAAGCCATTGCTTTTCATTTACAAGCATAGTCCACTAATTTCTGGTTTGGAAGGATTGGTCTAATTTCCCGTGAGCCTCTGAGAAAACCTCAGAAAGATTTGTCACAAAAGACTTCTGGTCACATCTGATGTATGATACTCAGAGTGCTCAGACCTTCACCTTGTGTGAGGCTAGAGCGTTGACTTTATGAGTTCTTACAAAATGTTGGCAGACACAGGGAAATACAAACTCTGGTAGCTAGGGTTGGTATTAAAATCTGTATGTTCACTCCCTCCAGTCTGCAGGAAGCTAAATATTTGTGTTGTTATAATCTGCCCAGAAAATAAGCTTTAGCTCTCTAGGCTGGCATGTGAAAAATCATGTTTGAGAACAAACCTACATGCAGATGATGTGCACTGAGAATACACAGATAAACAGTACAACTGTATTCTCCTATCTCACTTGACCTTCAGACAACTGACATCCTTTTAAAAGTACTTTTACTTGAAATACTCAGCTATTCTGCAGCCTTAAGTAAACTCCACAAAACCAAAGACTGAAATGGGGGAAACATCACCCATTGTGATGGGACATGGGAAATCAGGTGCAGGAAAGGTATAAGGGAAAACGAACAGGGTTAAAGAACATTGAAGGTTGATTAATTCCTAAAGAAGATAAGGTTTTGAAGAAAACTTCCCCTCCTATTACCTGCACACCTAACCAATAGCTAAGTCACAGTAGCTTTTCTATGAATAACACAAATACCCATATTGAAAATATGGGAAATACTGATTTACAGAGACCATTTTTTTCCTTGTTACTACTTCTTTAATTTTATATAATAGGCATTATCTTAGAGAGAACTAAAACACTTGATCTATTTATATGTTTCATATATATGACCTAAAAAGGATTCTCATTCTCTAGTCAAGCCACATAGCAAGGCTTACAAACCTTCAGACCTTAAGGATTTGAACTATGTGTTTCCATTTCACATTAGCTCTGTACGACACAATTAAGCTGGTAGATGTACTACCATGAACATTAGAAGCATACAGGCATATACAGTTAGTCAACTTGTCTGTGATCAAAGTTTTCAACCAACATTTAGGTCCTTTGCTTGAACTTTATATTTTGGAAAGGTTTATTATGCCTCAGAAATTCTCTGTCAGAAAGTAAGATCTAGAGCAGTAGTAATCGCCTTGAGAATATTGTTCTATAAACAATCAATTTTCTAATTTTACTCTTTTTTTTACTTCTATCATGGACATCATCTATTCCAGAAAAACAAATCAAACGAACCACTCTGACAAATATTTGGGAGAAGTCTGAGTCTGATTATTTAACAAGTTATTTATTAATGATCCTATCTTCTAATAAAATTGTTATTTTACCACATCTGCCTTCACCTGATTTATGCAGCTTTGAAATAAGAAGAACGTCCTGAAAGGTCTTTTTATTTCTTCCAGAGTACTGAGTAGCTCCTTATAGCAACAATTGATATAAAGGTCATAATCACTATCAGCCAAGACTACAGGAATATTCTCACATCTCAAAAGTCTCCTTTCAGTACTTTTGTGCATTATTTTTGTGATGTGACCTAGATAATCTAGAGAGAGTTGTTTATTTGATTGTTTCAGGGGCTGTAAAAGTATATCGTAATGAACATTTCTGTTGGGGACACTTGGATGTAACCTTTTCCATGGCCTTCCCTTTGGTGATTTGTTATGTTCTTTCTTACCTATATTCACAAGCAGTTTTCAGATGCAAGGTCCTATAATGTTTTTTATAACAAAAGATTACAAAGAGGAGGAAATTTCTAAAATACAACTAAATCACAAATTGAATTTGTTTAGGAAGTTGCTGCTCATTTTCCATTTGATTTTTTTTTTTCTTGTAACAGCTATTCAGCTCTGGGTTTAATTTTATTTTTGATCTTTTGTCTGTACATTGAAATGGAAGTGGCATTTACAGCTGATGCCTTCACAACAAATTTGTCTAGATTTCATATGCTACACACAGCTTGGCATGCTTTCTTCAAGCAGATGTTTTTTGAACAGTGCAATTCCGAGCAGACTCAACCGCAGTCCTTGCAGCTCTCAGTTTCTCTCCCCTTCACCTTTCTTAAAAGTTGAGGAGTAGTCAGATATTAAATTCATCCCACCATTTATAAAGGAGTTTGCTTGTATTACTGAAGATTTAGTCAGGGTGCCATAGGTTTTTGTATTAAATACTGGTTTATGTTTCCTTGGTCTAATGTCTAGATTCCAGTTTGTGTTAGCAGCCAGTATTAGAATAAGAAGTCACAGAAAAGATATATTTTCCTTTATCATTTATTATAACATAAGAAAAACAAATCTAGAAAGCATATTTCACAGAGCACCATATTGTAACAAAATTTTGCTGGCTCTCCTGCAAAATGTATTTTTGACATTTAAGCAATGACACACACATAGTCAGTACACACAGGACCTACAACATGGCGATCTTATTAACAGACCCAAAGAGACCCCTCTTTCAAATACAGAAACATCAAGGTGCACAGAGGAATGCCAGTGTGAGGGCATCTGAACGCTAACTGAGTTAATCACTCTTTTATTAGCGATCTTCATAAGCACACAAGCCTCCATTGTCTCACCCCAATTTCTCTTCTCTGAAGACTCCAAATGGGGCCCAAAGGTCACTGAATACGGTTTTGTCACAGACATGGTGTCAAGTCGAACAAAACTGGCCAATATTCCCTACCTGATACCTCTTATTGCTTTGGTAATAGTACTGAATGAAAGTCTTAAAAACTCTTAACCTTATGCTCCACATCACAGAAAAGCCACTTTCACACAGGCAGAAACACATCTTCCCACACATGCATGAATGCATAGCACTGATAATTTTTTGAGAAGCTTTGTGGGTTTCACCACCAAGATCACCTTCCTAAAAATCACTTCATTTTGTTTTTCGAAGTGTTCAGATAGTTGTTCAACAATATATTTCACAATATATTTTCTTTTTTTTAATAGACAGGGCATGTCATGTTTTCCTTCTGCCTTAAAATTATATCAGTCTACACAAGGAAAAGTAAAATGCTATCACTGTCATCTGTACAAAACATTTTACATTCCTTTTACACAGTGCTAAATACAGATGCTAAGCACAGAGAGTAATGTAAAATGATAACCCAGAAGAGCTTTTTACCTTGCTCAAAATGAAAAAGTACTGGAAGTTTCCCATACTAATGTTGAGACACAGTATTGGGGTCTCTATTATATACAGTAGCCTTCCAGAATACTTTCAGGCACCTATTTTGTGAGCTTTTGCTCAATATGTATGTCACGCTGAAGCACCTCAAGTAATATGGTATAGTGCCCTGAAATACTGAGAATAAGAGACAGAAGTAAATCCACTCTCACAGCAGACTAGACCAGCTGTGACGAACAAGGCTAGCAAAGCAGTAAAATTTCTACTTGGACTCAAAACAACCCACTGTTACAAAAATTTGGGGTATCTGATATATGGTCACTTTTATCATCAACTGAGGACAATGCATGAAGTTTAATTTAAAACCTTTTCTATAAAATGTTTTAATTTTGTCAAAAAAAAAAGAGGTTATATTTCTATCAGCCATTTAGAAAATACCTTTTTCTTTCCTCTAAACCCGTTTCTCTTTGAAGAAAGCCCTGCTTTCTGACCAGAAATTTTCTGGGGAAATTCAAGGATTTGCAAAATCTGTCTTGATAATCACTGAGGTTGGATTATCTTTAAGTTTTAGACAGGACAGTCATGCATATTGCTAAGAAAAAAATGAAGTTATTGTGCATTTTTTCTTGTGGAAAATCAATGTGGATTTTTCATGTATGGGAGCCACTTTTATAATTTCTGTATACTATGTGATGAACAGGCATCTATGAATTACAAGACACAATAATGGAAATTCAAAAGAGAATGGACTTGACAAAGAGTTGTAACTTTAGATATGCAAATGGGTATTAACAAACTGAATTACTAACTCAGGCTTTTTCCTCTGAACTAAAGGCATGTTTCAACACCTGTGCTAAACTATTGTCCAGCATTTCCCAGATAAACAGTTCAGACCTAAACTGTATAATGGGGAAAAGAAGAGAAAAATAAAAGACTAGTTTAAGTTTTACAAAGGCTATGGAGCTGCTATGGATTAAAAAAGTTTCAGATGACTGAAGAATAGGATATAAGGAAAAGATATTCTGGATATATCAATACATATTTTCACTTGGATTAATGTCTACATGTTTACTCACCTGAGTAAAAAGACAGTGTAGCAAAAATAGAAGAGATTCAGAGACAAGCAAAGAATATGGACCTGAATAAGAATATGAGTTATTGTTTGTCTTAAGGAACAAAGAAAAGGTACATAAATTTCTGTATATATTTTATAATGACCAACATACAGAAGAAAAATTGGGATCACTTCTGTTTATAGTGGTTTAGCATATAATAGCAAGAGATGAGAATGACATTGAAAAGCAGCCAATTTAAATCTGAAAAAAATCTGTTTTCATTTGGTTTTCTTTGTTCTTAAATGTGATTTTTTTGACTGTAGTAACCCCACCTCACAAAATATTTAGACCTCAAAACTCAGGATCAGCTGCTCATAGGGATGATGAGACATCAACAATCCCTTTAGATGACGCAAAAATAATAAGGGCTGAAGTTAATGAAAATTCTGTAAGAAACTACTGCACCTTCCCCTGAAGCATCTGATACAGTCAGAGGTAGGATGCTGGATTAAATAAACCATGAAGTTTGGCTATGTTACTGTTTCTATGATATTAGGTTTAAAAATTTCAGTTATATATCCCAGTTAGTCATGAAGATCTATAACAATCTTCCACACTGAGCAATGAGTTACAGTAATAATAATGAAGGGACAACAGAGTAATTATTATTAGGGGTTTTAGACACCACTTATATGCGCATGCATGTGTATATACTTACATAAAAATGTATTATATACATACAGATGCATACATAAATGCATACATATGTATACACACACACAGAGACACATGCCTTGTAAGAAGTGGAGCTCACCAGGAGATCTGAAGACCATTCTTTACACCCTTCTCTGGTACGCATTACCAAACTGTGTAAGTGTGTGTGTGTATATGTTTAACAGTGTTTTGAGGACAATGTGAGAATGGGAAGCATGAATCTGAGTATAGGAGAAATCACCCATGTTACTGTCATTATTTCAGATCTGTACTTGAAAACACATTTCCAAATTCCTTGTACATTGGCTAAGTTGACCAACAACCTAGCAAGAAGAAATACACAATATTAATGGGCATTGTGAAAATGGAAATAATTATGTATGTATTTTCTGTTCTTTCCTGTGTTAATATCAGCACATCATATTCCTGACAATGGGCAGGATGAGAAATTGTTCACCACTTACACTGTTTATCTGTTTCATGTTTCTGCAAAGTTGAGAGAAAAATTGGATAGTCTATCTCCATATAGGTTTTCATTTTTCAGATCTAATGGGTTAGTTCATTGTAAATCTGCCTTTACCTTAGGCTTGATCAAATAATTTTAGTTTTAGAAATACTTAATGTATACTCTAAGCTCACAGTATCTCTTCAAACATAAGATTAATTCCTCAGGCCCATTTGTATGAAAGTTCTACCACCTTTTACACCCATTCACATTAATTCACACTATTTGTCCTCCCTGTTTCTCTTCTGGGAAGGTTTTTGAGAACAGGAGTGAAACCAACCATCAGCTCATCTGGTAGCAAAACGGCAGATGATCAATTCTAAGGCTACAAACAACTTAACCTTCAGATAAACTAGCATATAAACATATTCAGATAAACTAGCTATAAACTAGTTTCATGTATCTATGATAGCAAAAATCGGCATGCCTACATTTAACAGGGTAAATGACAGGATAGGTTTCCATTTCAATGAGGTAAAGTTGTGCATAAATTCCCCCATCCCCAAAATACACCTGCAAGGTCATTATCTCAAATAAAAATAAAGGAGAGAAATAAGTTATTTTTTTAAAAGCTAAAAATGAAATTACCTTTAAGCCTATTGCTAGACAGAAAGAGCTGGAGATGGGATAAAGAAACAGAGATGAGAACCAGAGAATATTGATAAATGTGTGTTGTCAGCTCTGAGAACCACAGGTTTGGTTGGCATCAGCTAAGTTTTGTCTCATGATGCATGCTTTAGATGGTTCTCAATGTTTTGTTATAAATAGTCCAAGTATTTTAGTTTTCAAATGGTAATGGGCTTATTTGATCACCTCTGTCTTTTTGGTCCAACTACACAGATTTTAACATATTTCTCAGCAGGCACAGGCCTGCCTAGTGGATACAAACATATAGGTAGCATTACGTAGTTAATATGCTCTGCAGAGATGTGCACAGAGAGTACAAATACCAGCAGACAATGGTTCATCTTGATCTGAGCAGCCAGTCTGCCTGAGCGACGCATTGCATGCTGGTTCCTGTAGTCCCTAAACAATAACTTCTCTACCAAGAAAGGACAATCGCTACACTCCACTGCATTTCTATGCAAGTAATTGCAAACTTCCTTCTCCTCCCAGGCTCTTTGCATTGGCCACAGGGGACTAAAGAAACATTTCTGAAGAAATTCACAGCACTGCCTTTCCACGGAATGCCTTCTAAGCAGAAATGCTTCCTCTGGCTCACCCCAGAGCTGACACTTCGTGAGAGGGGTTCCTAGGAGACAGGTCTTCCTGCTTGCCAGCAACACCTTTTCACAGAAGCATGTTCACCCCTTCTGTCCCATAGCAAGTGCAGGAGTGGGATTTTTTTTCAGACAATGTTTCTGTGGAGCTAGATTTTTTTTAATTTTCATTTCCTCGTTAACATTCACTTGAAATTGTTATCAAATGTGTTCTCCTGCAGTCGTCTGAAAGGTTTTATTCAAACCAGCATGTTCTCTTTTTTTCCCTTTTGCATCTCCTTAAAGGGACATATCTGTTAACATAGCTTCTGTAGAGAATGGATTTCATCTTTTACTGAAGTTTTGTTCCAGCCAAAGCCGAACTTCCTGCAGGTTGTAGAAAAAGGGGCCTTTGCCTCCCAGGTAGGCAATTTTTTGTCTCTGCACAATGCACACTCGCTCAAATGAAACCCCATAGGCCACATTGGCATTGTTGTCCATGCAGTCAGCCACCACTTGGCACTGAGGTGGCAAGGAAAAGTGCTCTAGGAGCTGGTGAGCAGCTGCACATCTCTCTTCCTGGTTCCTGTGTTTCTTAACTTCGAATGAAGAGGGAGAGATTCCAGGAGCAGCCCAGCCATCTGATGGGTGAGCTTCATCGATGTAGACCAACAGAAAGTCAGCCACACCAGAGAACTCCTCCACCAGCTTGCTGAAGGCCGACAGCTGGCTTGTGAACGGTGGTCAGGTAGCTGAGCCAAAGTTGACCACCAGTGGCCGCTCAGAGTTGGCAAAGTCCAGAAGGTGGCATTTTGTTCCACACTTGCTACCAACATTCTTCCAGCTGCTACTGCTACCATCACTGCCCTTGGCTATGTGGATTACACTGGAGTTAGGGGCTTCTCCTCCCAGTTTGACCTGATGGCAAAACAAATTAAAACACAGCAAGTTAGTGTGACTTGCCTGTGCAGTATCCTCATGACTACTGTCTTCAAAAAGCACACCTAACTAGCTCCATGGTCAGTAGCATGGGGATATAGCAAATCATCAAAAGCAGCAGTTTAAAAAAGTTCATCTAGCCCACCTCCACTCACAGTTTAGGGAAATGTAGCATTCCTGGCAGGTATACTACTTCATTAATGTTAGAAAATTTGATCAGAGAAATGTTAAAAATGTTAGAAAATTTAATCAAATTGTCTTGTCCTGTCCACTACACACATAGCCCAGTCCACCCTTATGTATTTGGAGACTCGCATTTGCTTTCAGACAGACTACCTCAAATTTCTTCTAACTTTCCTCTGTGAGACAAATTTTCTGGACAGGATTTTTTTTCACTGACATTCTCAATGAGTTGTCTCCACTTGGTTCACATCTTCCTTGAAATGTAGTGTTCAAAACTTCAACAGTGTATTTACCAATTCTCAGAATAGTCAGGCAACTGCTTCATGTAATGAAGTAGCTCACAGAATACACCTGTTTATACATTCTAGATGTTCGCTTTTTATGAGACATCACAGCTGTTTTGCAAAAAAAGTAGACTGTTGATTGGGGATTAACTAGTGAAATGCCTAGCTAAAAGCTAGTGAAATGCCTAGGTCCCTTTTCTGCCTTTCTAGTTGCTACCCATCATGGATTTGAGTACTTCAGCAGTCTGAATTTTATCCTTTGCACTCAGCCCCATTGAACTGCATTCTGCATTTTAAGCCATTTTTCCAATTCTCAAAAATCATTCTGCATTATATTCCTGATCTTCACAACACATGCAGTACCTCTCAGTTTTCAGAGGTTTGAAGATTTCATACTTATATATTCTCTTCCATTCTGCAGTCCAAGAATGAAAATACTCAGAGTACTAAATAAGAGATCTGAGATCTCTGCAGATGCTCATTCATTGTACATTCTGTCTCTACAGTGGACCACCCAAGACTGCACTGTCTAAAATTTCTTCTAACCAATTTGTAGTAATTTCATCAGTGACTGAGTAGCATATTTCCTTTTACTGCAATGATTCTTTACAAGATGATTGGGGGAAAAAAATCCAGCACAAAAAGGGGAAAGTTTATATGATGGTTGAAGTAGGATGAGGTGAAAATAAACTGTTTTATTAGCTCCAGCTCCAGATGTAACTCAGATACAACAGGCAATTGTGGAAAAATTTTGCCTGACCATTTCTACTTGTATATCTATAGAAAAAAACCCCAGAATATAAGCATCTCACAGAAGGGAGTTCCAGAATAAGGTGGAGCCTGCAGAGGGCTCCAAGATCCTTAGCTGATAACTACTGTAGAACCACAACACATTATTACATAATACGATTAGTTTTTAATGAGCTCTGCCACAGCAATTCCTATGTATCTGCCTTTAACATCAAGCTCTAGTACAATAATGCAATTATCCTTTGTATTTCCCTGACTCTCTCTCTCTATACACTGACTATTTGATTACATTCAGAAATCTTGCTTTGAAGGAAACATACAGGGTCAAATTCAGAAGTCTTTTACATTTTATGTATTTCTTTCTGAAACTACAACAATTAAAGTCTGTAGAAGTTAGTGCTAAATGAGAACTGTGTAAAAACTGAATAAATAACTGATTTTTGGTACAATTCTATTTTACATTACATTATAGGGTAACCTAGTGAGTCAGATACAGTAAGAAACTGAGATAGCTGAATACTGAACTTATGCAGTTGCTGCTGCACACAGATCCAAAGGCAAGTACACTGTTAATACTGGATCCTCCATTTCTCCCTGAGAAACCTGACTACCTTGAACAAATCTACAGTTATTCATGACTCTGAACTATTTCATCAGAAGAGCACCAGAAGCAAGAGTCTAATAAAAGCAAAGTTTGTAAGACACAACCCTTAAAGCTGCCAGACTTCACAGCTATATGAGAAGGTCTCAGGGCATGTTGTCACATGATATAAGCATTATTTTGACTATTTTCTGTGGGGCGAATTGAAACACAACCATGCTGACATTCTCACTCAGAGATCAGCAAGAAAGTGAGTCACAGAAAGAAAGACTGCCTGAGACCCACAAATCTCACCAGGTCAACAATTTGGTGATCATACCACTGGAAGCAGAGGATGTGCAGCTGCACCACAGGCAAGAGAACCAAGTGATGGCCCAGGAAAGCACAGCCAGTTGTGCCCCTGTCCCTGAAGACCTGCATCTGCAGCATTGCTATCTGCTAGAGCCTGGTAACAGTTTAGAAAAAGCCTTGTGCTTCTCTGCCTTTGAAAGCAAGAGGCTTCAAAACAGCTGACTTTAGGACCTGCTGTGTGAACATCAAACTCAGCTGTCCATTGAACTCAAAGAAGGAAAATATCTATATCCCAGTTTTTAGAAGAAATGACCTGCCTGAGAAGAGGCAGGCTCAGAGACTCAGGCTCTTGCATTTAAGAAGTAGCATTAAGCATCTTACAGTGTTTAAGGCCACCTACACCTTAGCAGGTAGCAGGTACTCTTCTGTTCAGCTGTTGATCACTTCATTTCTCTCTGCCATTCTGTGAAGTAAGATAGGCAAATCAGGAGTGAGTAAGGTAAAGGGCCACACTTGAAGAAAGAAATACACAGGTAAAGATCATGTGGCATCCACATAACCATCCTGAGGAATGCATTCAATCAAGAAGCCATCTAAACAACTCAGCATTTTGTGATAAGTTGGTGACTATCAAAAAAAGGCACATACCAAGAAACAAATGCACAAACATTAGATCCCTCTTTACCTAGAAAACTTCACTGTTCCTGCACTACCACGTAAATGCTTTTTCAGAGCTAGCTTACCTAAAATGTGTCTTTTGGGTAAAGCCTGACATGTAAGTATTTGTGCTGCACCCATTCCCTGGATGAATAATGGGCCTCAGTATTTAGGACTATATGCTCATCTGGTCAAAGAAAAGAAGTAATGACACGTAATTTATCTCACAAATCACAATTAAGGAGCACACTTTGAATTTCTGATATTTGCTGCCACTCTTCAGAGGATAAGAAAAATAAAGGTAAAAAAAAGCATGTAAAACTCAGCAATGAACAGAGCTGCTCAGGACAAAAGAAACATCTGAGCACCTATTTCCACTTACTCTTCTGGGTTTATTTTAACAAAACCATCTTGACTGAAAACATCTACCCAACACTCTTGAACTGGGAAACCACAGTTTGCTTCTTGGTCATCTTTAAGCAGAAAGAGAAGCTATATATTTTAAGTTCCTCATTATCAGCTCTTCACTCAGGTCTACCAAACGCTTGATTTCCTAGGCAAGTTTGCAAACCCTGAAGGAACAGACTAATAAAATAACTTCCATCAGACATCAACATGGGAATACCCTTCAAGTCCTATTTAACATTGATACCAAAGGTGGCAACAAACCTCACTGTTCTTCAACAATGCAAGTTTGCATTCTGTTTCTCATACTCCTTATTGACTAAAAAAATAGAGACTGAGGAAAACAAAGTACAAAGAAGCCCTTACATATCTATACAACTATACATCACCTTATATCAGTTTCTCTTCATTTCCCACAGTCATGAAGTAAGTCTCATGGCCGCAGGTTACCTATCATTTTAATTTTTGTTTCTAGGAGTGCTTGTGTTGGGTTTTTTCCTCTTAATGAGACATCCTTGCCAAGCAGGCATTCACGAGGCATTTTCTGCTCTTGTAGAGAAGTAATTAGGTCGGTGCCTTGTTCCATGCCAATGTCAGGCACTCCAAAAAGCAGCCCTGCCCAGTCGTTAATGCTTAAACATAAGCAGCAGCGGCAACTCCACTAATTGGTCTTGATGAAGCACTGACGTTCCCAAGAGACTGTTTATTTCACCAGGCTCTGAACAGATTGACACAGGATGACAATATCGTCCTTGCTGATCATCTGCATTGTAAGCCTTGGCCATCTTCTTTGTTGTTATTTATTGAAAGAAAAAATAGCTCTTGGAAAAGAAAATCAATGCAATGAGAAAACAAACAAAAACCCCCATGTATTCAGCCAAACCTCTTTTGAAATCTTACACAAAAGCAGGCAAAATATAAATTCTGAGAAACAAACTAGCAGAATTCCCCTCACACGCAATCCATAATCACGTACTTTTTTGCATGAACATTTGGCTATTCGATGCCAGCCTTCTGAATGAGGTAGAAACCAGGCAGCACGCAGGCATCCCCTCCCACACAGCCTGCACGGGACACGCAACGTAGGCCAACCAAATCTGAGAGCCAGCCCAGCCATCAGCAAGAGCAATCACCAACACCAAAGCAGTGACTCACATCATTTGTGAGAACTTTGTGTTTGCTGGACAGCTTGTTCTGAGTCTGCATTCAGTGTGAAAAGGGAACAAGCTTGCTGATGCTTTAGCACGCAGTCTGCAAAATGAAGGAGATGTGGGAGCAGGAGAGAAAGCCCTATTCATAAACTACAGGCTAGAAATAGCACATACTGCTAACTTTGTGGTACATTCTCCATAAGGAACTGGGTAAAGCCCCATGGACAAAACATCGTCTCCTCATATACCTTTTCTTTTTTCTCATTTTACTTTTATCAGCTTCAGCATAACCTTCCTTGGATCCTGCGCACTGGAATACAGCTTTCATTCCCTGCATTAGGGATTTTCAAACAATTTGGCAGACTCATCAGGCTGTGTCAATTTGCCCCTAAAGAAAATAGGTGCTGCCAGACAATTACCTGTTTGTGGTATTAGTCATTTAAGTATGGACATGCCATGTTTGCGACTAGAGTGCAGCTATTGGTAATGAACTAAATCCCTGGAGCCTTTTGCACTTTTTCAAATTCTCTCCTTTGATTTAATCTCATTTAGCTAGATATATTTTCATCGAAATAAAAATCAGACTCTGGCTGGAGAATTTATACAATTTAGTCTTTATTTACATGACCCAGAGTTGTGCAGTTGATAAAAATCACAAGAGACCCTCGTCTGGAGTAATGTAGGGGTAATTTTTCTTGGGGAGATGGCAGCTTGCTTTAGGAGACTCAATTACTCGAGTTGGAGAGTAGAGACTGGACATGACTTGAGCTCTCCCACAGTCTTTTATTTAGGATCAGGTGTGTGGAGCTGAGGGAGGGAAGTAGGAGACAAATTAACAGGGTACAGTCCAGATAAAAATAACTAGTCAAATGCTGCTCTCTCCATTTAAAAGCTGCCAGTCCCACAAATGAGTATGTATAGCATAGGGAAAGCACAAAGGAACCTTTGCCTTGCACTCTTATGGATAATTTTAGTTCCTCTGATCGAGGAACCTAGAGAAAGATTTTTAAGGGATTTATGTTTCCCTCAAGATGGGAGCGTGGCCCACCACACCATGGCCGCTGGGCCACTGGTGGGCTCTACTTACAGGTGACAGAGGCCTTTGTTTCAGCACCTGGAGGGCATTTGAGTCTAATTTGGATGATTTTTTTTTTTTTTTTTAAACTCAGCTTTAGGACCACGTGAATACACAGTAGTGGTTTTGTCAGAGAGGTAGAGCCAGGGTACAAGAAACATGTACAATCCTTTTCCTGAACAGTGACTGTTAGCTAATTTTTTGTGTCTGTCACAGCCAAAGGGATTTTTCACAAAGCTTTGACAACAAAGCAAGCATTCTTTCTGTCAGTTTTTCACACATAAGAGTGAAAATGGAGGACTGCAAAGAGGTGATGTGGAAGAAATGAAGTTAGACCCACAAAATGAAACAAGTATGATGAGACCTCATATTCCTTTTCCTACCTTTTGTCTGTCTTGAGTGGTTGAACTCTAAGTTCCATGAGACCAACTGTGCTCCTTTTCTGAGGGCACTGCCTAGTACAATGGGTCCCTGATCTAAGCTGGTCCTCAGACACTACTATAACAAACATGATTATTAATATATAATATATTTGTATTATTTTTATTAATAATGACAATGCTTTAATAATAATGACAAAGGCCCAAATTCTGTTGAATTTTTGTTCCAAATCCTACAGGAGAGGTTTTAATTTTGATTTGGTTTTGTTTTTCTCACTTCTTTCAAAATTGTTTTCATTTGCAAATGTCAGTGAAAGCAATTCTGCTAAAGCTGAACTTTGTAAAGCCAATAAAATATTTTTAATACCACACAATGTCTAGTTCTAAACCTTGAAATTATACAATAGGCTTTCTTCCACAAAATCTCTTTATCATTGTCAGATGCAGAGAGAGACACTTCCTTACCTTACCAGACAAAACAAATACAAACAATAAGTATGGAAGTTATGTCTTTGTTCCAACCTTTAAAAGATTTCCCCAAAAAGCAAAGAGTAACTAAATAGCCAAAGACTAGATAGAGGATCATGCTTTTATATTACTTTCACGGATATTTTTGTGATGCTGTGCAGGATGTGCTTAACATGTTAGTTTTTGGACAGTTTTGTTTGGCATAAGGATTTATTTTGGAAGATGTACTTATCAGGCAGGCAAAAGTAGCCAAAGGTAATTTAACTGTTCCTCCCTGAAATCTCAGGAAAATCCCACTGGGTGTTTACTGAACCAGTTGAGTTGCTGCTACATCCAAAGCAGGGCCTACGCTGTTAATCCGGGATCCTGCGCCAGCCATTCTCCTGTGTTGCGGTTGTCATGCCGGAGCTTGCTGCTGGCCCACTCTAAAGACAGTAAAAAGCTGTACAAGTACACACACACCTATCACCATCCATCACCTGAGATACCAGCATCCCTCTAAGGCCTGTGACACACATTTACACACAGATGTGTATGTGTACACATGCATGTTGCCCCCATAGATACACTACAGCATTCCTAAGGACTTGGCTGCTTCAGGGAGATGCCATTAAGGTCTTCCCCCTATCTATCCTGCACTGAGGTGGAGAGGAGGAATGACTTCCTCAAGGATAACATTAGAGCTCTCTACTGGAGACCAGGAATGGTAACTCTGCCTTGCTGAAACACAGAGCTCATATCTGGCACTGGAAATGATCCCAGCATGAGGCCTCAACACTGGGCACTGCTAATGGGCACAACCTTTTTGAACCCATTTTAAAGCATTGTAAGATAATGATTTCTCACCACTGAAATCTTAGAAAGCAGATTCATCCTGGTACTAAATAAAGCATCGGAATTAAGAAAGCAAAAAAAGCTTTTAAGAGGAATATTTTTTTTTCAAAACTTCTCTATCTTTTTTCCTGGATTTCTGCATATGTGTGATACATTCCATATACATACTATAGGCTAAAACAAATACCTCAGTGGCATTTGTAGAAATGGTCTATGTAAATCATGCAGAAGTCACACTAACACCCTCCCCAAAAGTCTTATTTTTTCTCTCTCATCAGTAGGTGTGGCTGCATTCATATCAAAATGTATGTATAGATACACATATATGTATGTGTATACATATACAGAGAAATGAGAGAGGATTGAGTCTTAGAAGAGTAGATTACGTATGTTTATGTATGTGCATTTTTGCGTTTATATACGTGCATGTATGTACATGTATAGAGACAAATACACACAAGTATATATATATCTTTATACATGCAAACATGTATAAAATTCTTACAAACACACAACACATACATATATGAAAAAGAATATTTAAATAAAACTGTTGCACACTTTCAATTATATAAAGTTAACTTGACTGCTACCTCTATTTATCCCTGTTATGACAGTTAATCAGGTCCTAAAGAACCCCTTGTAATGTAAGACACATTTGCCTCTTGGAAAATAATAGGAGGATGGTCTATAAATCACAAAACTGGTGCAGTGTAGACAATATCAACACTGAGTGTGACAAATACTGAACTGAGAACTAAGGAAGTAAAAAAAAATATATTAATAATTGGCAAAATTTACATTAAAAATCAAAATAAACAAAAGAGCAACTATGTTGATTCCAGTAGAACTCTAAAATGTGGAAAAAACCAGTCATACAGAATGTTCCAATAAAAAAAATACTGAATATAGTCTACATACAATACAACAAACTTTGCATTGATTCCCCACTGAGGGTGCTAAAATCTTCAACTGTTGCTAGGTAATCTTACCTACAAAATTATTACCCTCAACAAAGTCATGTGCAATAACACTTAATAAAGAAAAAAAGCAGGAAAAAAGGTGGAAATTTGAGTAAGATATTAAAAAGTTTTTCTAGAAAAAGAGAAAATACATCAGAATAGCGGTTTTCAAATATACTCTAACCATTCCAAGGTCATATCTTGTAGATATTAGTCTTGAGGACAGTCTGTGTGCTTTTAAGACAGAGGTCCTTTCTTGTAATAAATTTACTTTAATTTAGAGTATGGTATCTACCCACAGTGTTGTTCTGGAATGGCTTCCAGTAATTTTTTCTGTAAATAGAAATTTTACATCAGGTACTTTCATGAAAAATGTTATGAAATGTACACAGGAAGAATTCTAGGTAAGTGACACAAAACATAGTAAAACCAAGCATGGTTACTTCTTTGATCCAGTATTCTGCTAAATGGCAGTCTAGCTTTGGTTATGTCAGACATCTGCAATTCTATTATTCAAGCTGAAAATGGTGATTATTTCATAAATACTCCTCAATGGAATGAGTTTAAGCACCTGCTTAAGTACTTGGCTAATTCCTGGCTTCAGCTTGTGAATTGGAGCAATAAGCACTAGTGGTTTTTGTATTGGCTGCATTTTGGCATGCTGTATAGTATCTATATTCCATGATATTTTCATTTCTTACCCTCGCTAATTGTTTCAGATTAAGATATCACAACTGGGCAGTCCTAGTCAGGATTTGGAAAAGGGTAATTTAATGAAAAATATGCTTAGTGGGCCATTGTTTAATATATTTCACTATTTTTCATGCTTTTTAAACATGTCACAAAGCAGAGTATGTTTCAATCATTTTCAATTCTACCAGTACAACCTTTCAGCTGAAGCTTTTTCCTTTTTATTTCCTTACAGAAATAAAAGAAGTTTCTCCTCTCTTGTGGAGGGAATTACTCTTCTTCCAATATTGCTCCTCAGTTTATTGTGTCCCCTTTATAATTTGATTTCTACATTAAGTACCTGTCTGTGACAATCAGGGTTTTCCGATGATCTTCTCTGCTTATGGCCCATAATTCTGTTAAGTAAAACAGAGTCTTTCTATGAATTAATTGTTGGCCAATTCCTTATGTCTTAAGGATAGTTGCCATGAATGGACTTTTTCCCCTTTTTGGAACAAGGTGTTAAAATTTGGTTATATTTATATGTATTTTTCTGCTGAGTTCATTGAGGCCCAGATTTCATTCTAGTGACCTTAAAGCCTGACTGGCCTGAACGACCTGGGTGATTTAATGGTGATAAGAAAGAGAATAAAGTTGCCAAAGTTCAAGGAGTGAGTTTCATTACCAACACCAAAAATAGCACAGATTTATCATCCCTGTAGCATCTATGGTTGGCATCCACAGTACTGAAGGAAAGGCAAAACATGACTTAGTTTGGAAACTACAGAAAGGCAGGCAATATCTTGATTTTAAATCATTTTGTGTAATTTAAGCAAAATAAGATTGAAAATACCACGTGAATATGAGGTTCCTTACAGTTTCACATCTTCTCCAGACCCCAGACTGCAAACAGGTTGCAAATGTGGGAATTGGAAATTTGACTGTCACAGAGCTGTGCTATGGACTTCCACTGGAGGCTTGACCAAGTCATGTGTTAACTGTCCTGTCTTGCCTTGTCTGTAAAATGGGAACAATTGTGTTCACCAACCCATTTAAAAAGGTCACTCTAAATGTAGTTAATGTCTGTGAAGGGAATAAAAAAAAAAAGGCTAAACTAGCTAGGAGAATAGTGGGCTTCATTTAGCGTTATTTTATTTGGGTAACCAGCTGGATGATTCTTAAGGTGGCAGTAAGAGGTTGACCCATTTGGCAAAAGATAGTGTTATTTATATTTGTCTTACACTGAAAATTAATGTCCCCATGTCTTGGGTTTCACACTAAGCAGACTGTATTCCATATCACAAAGCCAGAAAACACCAACACCACCAGTTCTTCACATCTATAGATAAGAGGAAATACAAATGCCACTGTAGAGGTGAAAAAGGGAACTGGGGGGGAAGATGATACAAAAAGAAATATTTCAAAAAAGAGAGCTGTCATCTGGATGACATCACATGGGGTATGTTAAAATAGATGGTCTAAATAAGACAACACATCAACAGACTAAGCACTGTTTTAAAACCCACAGAGGTCTGAATTCAGTTCTTCTAGTTACTAACTGGGTGGCCTGTGGAAGAAAATTCATGGGTTTGGGTCCACCTTTTCAATCTATAAAAGGGAACTGTAGCTACCTCATCAGACCTGGACAGCACTACTGGGTAATGTTTGAAGAAATCTTAAGAGGAAAAGTACATGTTGCATAATTGCTACTGGCTTTATTATCTTAAATCACCAGGCAGCTGTCCGACAGCTAATCAAGTTCATTTTTAATCTCTTGACACGTCTCTCTGTCACTGTTTTCATGTAGGAAAAAAGGTCACTGTTTCACCCTGTGCCCAGTTTTACTATTACTTGGATGCTTCCTCCAATATAAAAGTTAACATATGAGTAATAGAAAATGCCAGTGTAATGACAATGGTTCATTTCTCTGTTTTACTCTAAGCAAAACAACTCTCTATGTTACATAGCTGACATCTGTCTCTGTGGAGCTCTATCTGAAGATGCAGTCTTTTTATAATATCTGAGGATCTTATACAGCAAAAACATAAACAGCAGCTGTGAAAACATCTAGAGCATTTTACAATTACTCTTATATGAAGATCTTGAAATACTTTAAAAATATGAAGATTATTATTTGTGCTGGTGAGGAAACTGAGGCACACCTAACCGGAGTGACATGGCCACAGCTGCACAGAGAGGCAGTGGCAGAGCAGAGTTAGCAGCTCTAGAATCTCGTGAATACTTAGCCTCGACTTAGAAGTACTGATCCCTTCAGCTTATATCTCTCCCACCAAACTTGACATCAGATAGGAAACAGTCTGCACCGCACAGAGTCATTCCCTTTCCGTCTTCGCTGACAAGCGGGATGCTCATCTCAGCTCACCCACCCCAAGCTGACAGTCCCCGTCCCCGTGTACTCACCTGCTTGTAGGCGTCCAGGAGGAAGCTGTTCCAGACGCAGCGCAGCCCCTCCGAGGTCAGCATCCTCCTCCACTCACCGCGCCCAGACTTAGAGCGGCTCAGAAACAGCACCATGTGTTTCAGGAGAATCACAGAGTCATACAGCGCAAGGAAGAGGCAATTGGAGAAAAAGACCGGCAAGATCTGAAGCGTGATTAGCAAATCCACACTTAGCAGACCCATCTTCCTTGCTGCTTCTTTTCAGCTGGATGCCTTTAGCTCTCTTTATTGCTCTGTACCCTCATTTAAGAGAGTAAAGTAAAAGGCATTTCAAAAGCCTCCCTATTCTTCTCTCAGCTGTTCTTTTTAAAATGAGCAGAGATAGTTAAATATGAGCAGGCTAGTTGAAACCATAACTGAACGATACTCATTCAATTCTGAGCTGCTTATTTTTCAGAAATTAAGATGTGAAAAATTTTTCTCTTAACCAGGAGACCTGCTTTTGTTGAAGAGAGAGGCAGCTGTGTTTCCAGTTCCCTGCAGTTACAAAATTTAAGCTGAGACTGTTAATTGTTAACTTTCCTGCACTATCCCATTGTTTCTCAGCTATTTAAGCACTGAACAGACCTCTCATTTCTGTGTCACTAAAGCTAGCTACCAGGTGCAACAATACTTTTTAAAAAAGGTTTATGTACATAAACTTTCTGTTCCTTCCTCCTTGCCTCCCTCCCTCTCTTTCCCTCTCTGCCTCCCCCGCCCACCCCACCCCCCCACTCCGCGTTTCTGTATTCCTGCCTTCCTCCTCTCGCACTCTCTCTTGCTATCTGCCTATGGTGCAAAGTGCTCTCCCCTCTGGAGTCCTAGCTTGCTTCCCTGAAGCCTTTTATACATTCCCTAGCTAATTGCTGCAATAGAGAAATGAAACCCTAATCTTAGTAAAGATCTTGACGTCAATGTAAAAGAGGGCTTTACTTTGGCTAGGACTGCAGTGAATAGAAAAAAATGAAATTCTCAAAACTTTTTTTTTTTCCCTTAAGAGAGAGGACAAAAAAGAGAGACAGACAGCAAGGGTGGAACTTTGCTTTGCTTTAAAAAAGAAAGAGAGAAAAAACCCAATATGCTTCTGAATGTTCTTACAAAATGCTTCCAAATTTTGGAAGAAGTATTTTCATATGACATGGAAAGTGACAGAGCAACACAGAATTCTTTGTCGATGTTTTTTTCTCATGGCTGAGTTTTTTTTCTTTGTCCTTTTGTCTTTTCCAGGAAGGTGTGTGAGTTGATGCATCCCAAAAAAGGGCACACTTCTGTACATCTTTCTCCCACCTGTATGAAGTACAATATGCATAGTGTTAATATTTTTTGTTGTTTTCTTGGTAACAAAAGTGAACACCCTGCACTGACTACATCTACCAATGTGTAAGAGAAGATGAGAAAGAGAGAAAAAAAGGTTTTGATGCATTTGGGGTTTTTAAGCTACAATTCTCTGCTTAAATAAAAATATGCTTCTGCTTTCAGTGCTATTAATCAACTGAGCTTCAAGGATTTCAATATTCCCCTAAGATAACTATTTACATCCACTAGTCTAATAAGGATAACTAACTTTTGGTTAAAATCTTGTAAAGAGAAAACAGAAATTTCCTCTGGCAGAGCCATGTGTGTTTCAGCAACTGCAAGTATTCTCTGCAGCCCCATGTTGAAGGATTGTTTTGTTAATTTCCATTTCTCTTTGTTTCACCTTTTTAGTCCAATTTTTAGTCCTCTTTTCACATGATTTTTTTGGGGGGGATTCAGTAGATATGTTTTGTTTGGGTTTTTTTTAGCATGGTTTTAAATCCCTTAGGTAAATATTTTATGTATATCATGTTGCAGACATCCACAATTTTGGTTTTCAGTGGATGGCTTCCCTATGTGCTTATGTAGGGTCCATGCACCAGATACATTTCACTCCCAGAGATATCAGCATGATATCTAACTTCTGTCAACTCACATCCTTCATGAGTAGTACAAACTTATTTCAATAATATACCTTGGTCTTCATCAGTCTCACTATCCTTTCACTGCTAGCAATTGCAGAGGGTAGACACCATCTATCTTCTCTGCTCTAGGGTCTGTCATTTTCAGATATTGTAATATTACTTGGCCTATCATACTAGGTGGTCTCTAAAGAGGCCACCCCATGCTTTGGCTTGTTCTCACCAGAGAAAAGTTTGTTTAGGTAACATAATTTCAGGCATTTTCAAAAGATATCACCCAGGCAGGATATCTTCCAGCAAATGTTTATTCATAGAGATAACTTTAAAATGTTGCACACATTAAACCAGCGACCTTCTGCATTACTAACACAAACCAAAGCAAAGAAATTGAGTTTCTTTTTCAAAATATTTTTTAAGTCAAATGTTGGTGATGGCAGTGCTCTGTTGCCATAGAAGGCTTGCAACCTCACAGATCTGGCTTTATTACTAAAACTTGCAAAAACACGTTATAAGTAGGCATTTATATATCCCCACACATGGATGAGTCAGTGTGCTCATGTCATGTGAGCACAAGACAGGAACAAGGGTCCCCAGAGCTGCTAAACTAGCTTACTCTCTAACCTCAGGCAAGCATATGTAATCACTTGATTACGAGCACTCTTAAGCCTAGGTTACTCTTCTGTAGATCCACCACTAAAAAATGTATGATTCTGTCTGGGAAGGTCCCTTTTCTTTATTTTGGGAAGATCTGTTAAACGGCAGGCCTGGAGGTTGTTGATGACAGTGCCAGATGAATCATCAGCCATTGTTTCTGAGAACAGTTTGCAAACAGCTCTGAGGACAGTCCAGCTCAGGCTCTTCCTGTTCCCCGGAGGTAAAGTCAGGCAAGAACTTACCCTGGGAACATAATGTATTCTGGGTTCCTGTGAAACAACTGCCCCTACCCACAGCATGCTTCATGGGTGAAGAGGTTGTTTGTAAGACAGCTGGAGACCAGACAGCTATGGAGCTTTGAAGTACTGGAAGCTGGGCAGGAAGCCCGTGGAGCACTGGTGTGAGATGGTAGTTCATATTTACCACGTCACCTTCCTTGCCTATAAGGCAGACTGTGTGTATTGAGTTAAATGGAACTACAACGGACTGTGTTTGGGAGCTTCAGTCAAGAGATGGGTGATAACTCCCTAATCCAACTATAAAGATATAAATCTTTTCCTAAATAAATGTAAAAAGATAGGTTTTGCCATTGCTGTTTTCAGAAGCAGTCTGTCCCTGCAGAGCACAAGGCACTACTAGTCAGCTTGACAATAGAGTCTGGTGGCCCTCAGCAGAGAAGGAAAGCTTAACCCTTCTTCTTGTTGATACTGTTTTTCTCCTTCTTGACTGAAACAATTGATCCTTGTGTTTACTTATTTCAGATATTAAAAATACGAGGGAAATCACTAATTGCATCTTTTGTGAAAGTTGGGTATCTAGAGAATAATCTCACATTTGAAGCCAACAGTCTGTTGCTATTTTCCTGCACATGGTCATGAAGAAAGGAAGAAAGGCTAGATATTTCAGGCCTTGAGACATTTACTTTCTTGAAGGGAAGCTTGATGAATTTGATACACGAGGAAGAATTAGGCATAGTTGAAGTTATACATGAAAGAACTGAGATGGGTTTCAGCTAAAGCTCATTTCAGTTACCTGCT
Source organism: Corapipo altera (assembly GCF_003945725.1). NCBI lineage: Eukaryota > Metazoa > Chordata > Aves > Passeriformes > Pipridae > Corapipo > Corapipo altera. The sequence continues at coordinate 16,150,252 of NW_020884878.1, read as the reverse complement.
CTTCCGTAACTTCCTATATAATTTGGGCACAGCCCTACAATGTACCTCAGTTCTTCATCAGCAAAAGAAAATAAAAGTCTTCTCATAATCTAAGGAGCAGTCAGGTTCAGTAATGGGAAATTAAACATATCATCCATAATTTGTCAAGCTGGAATGAGCAAAGCCAACAACATTAAAGCATTCACTGTTAATAAACCTTGTATGTGGCTGAAGTCAACAGTATCGGTATAGATGTTCATATTCTGTAATGTTTATACAATTCAGTGCCATCAAAACTGAATCCATGCATAGCGTCATGTTTCTTTCCAGTTTCAACCACAGTAGCATGAAGACCAGGACATGAGGAGCTAGTAAGTTTGTTTACTGTAACTGTCTTGATAACTGTACCTGGACATAGGAAATGTGAGGTGGAGTTACAACTGCTCAGGCCATCATTTTATAGTAGATCCATACCAGGTTTTTACATGTCAGATAGTGTATTTTACAACCTGCAGTTGGTTGTGTAGGTCTTTACTTACCTGTGGCTGAACTACCTGTGTAAGTTACTGTGGCACTCCACCAAACTGTATCTAGGTACCTAAGTGCAAGACCCCAGAGTACAAAATAAGTAGATTGATTGATATTTTGTTTACTCAGCCTTATTTTCTCAGACTAAGCAAGACTATTCTGAATGCAGTTACTCTTTGCAGCACAGCTGCAAAAGGGTACCTCACAGTGACAGGAAAGCAAGGCTACTGCTCTGTTCCTACCCCCAGGAGGTTCATGGGAGAGATCATCCTGAGGGATTCAGCACAACCTGTGTGCCTGCCTTGCCGCTTCTCACTGCTTTCACTGCCAAAAACAAAGAATGAAGCTTTTTGTTTCAGAGCTAGTGTGTCCATGAGCTTATCCCTGGAGAATTGTGCAGCTGCAGAGTGATATGGCTAGAGATGGGGAGGAGAAAAGTTTAGCTTAGCTTTGCCTCCCTGGCCCTGGGCAAAAGTTTTTTATTACAGCCAAACAAGAATTTGCACCTCTCATAAAACTGCATTTTTTCTCTTTGCCGAAAGAGAAAAATCACCCCCTTCTCTCAGTAACAACTCCTTCACTTAAAATACTGTGGATCATTGAATGACTGTCTATTTGCACTTTTTGATTGGGATCAGCAGCATGTGTTCTTAAAGAAATAATATGTTCAATTAAAAATAAAATTATTCAGGCAAGTTGCAGTGTTACCTGAATAGATTACCCATGATATGTATTCACCAGGCCTTACCTTCCTCTGTCATTCCTGGCCACAGCACCACGTCTGAATGGAACCACTTTCATCCCACAGGTAACCAGCCCCACTCTGCCTACTTAAAGCTGCCTCTATTCTCTACAGAATCTGCTTACCAGCCTTTCAAAGGTGAACACACTAAATCTATCCTTACTGCCTAATTTATTTGACTTTTGTATCAGCTTTGGTTTTGTTTTATTTGGATTATTCTACCTTGCCATTATGCTGCATAATTGAGAGCTGATTATTCTGAGAAACTGGCAGCTGTGAGAGGTGCTGATTTAATAGCCCAGAAGACCTGATTCCTTAAGTTTATCTGCAGTGGGGCTGAGCACAGGTAAGAAGAATGCAAATTGCCCACAGGAACAGCTCCTCATGGCAATTTGGAGTGAAGTTCCTGGAGCAGAAAAAGGTAGTCAGCCTCACTGCCCACTCAGTCCATAAGGCAGCACTACAATTAGAGGACATTTCATCCAGTAGATGCCAAATTGGGACAGTATTCATTTGAACTAAGGAAGAAAAAGACCATATAATTGGGTCACTTCTGGATAGGGAAAGAACAAAATATCCTAAGATTTGGCAAGTTATACTTAGATATACCAGTTGTCTATAACTGAGGTTGTCTTGTAATCAAGCCACAGTGGTTCAGAAAGATCGAAGTGCACAAGGAGAACTGGGACCGCTGATGTCTCTGCAAAACCTGTTCTATTGGTTTCAAAGCTGTCATTCTGGCACCTCCTAAGAGCCTACATTCATTGTATGACAGCAAAATGAAAAAATTGACTCATGGGTGTGGTTGTATAATAGTGACAAATTTGAGACTAGAAAAAATCCCCACATCCCTTTGTTAATGATCCCCAAATTTCTATGCAAAACAAAAATAATCTCCCTGTTTCAATAAGCTACAGTAAACAAACCTGATGCTAAAACACACCTGGCTGAGTCAGACAATTTTGGAACAAACCAAAACACCCTATCCACCCTAAAACATAAGGCAGTTTGTTTTAAGAAAAACAGGATCTATAAATAAGGACAATCAGAAGACCTTGTCAGAATTAAAATTAGTCAGACCAAATACTCTGAATATTGCACAAGAAAAGGAAAAAAGGCTTTTATGTATTGAATATGAGAACAACTTAATCTACCTGTAGATTCTGTAAATTACCTCCCAAACTCCCAAGAGAAGCTAGGACTAGAATTTAAAGTCTTCCTCTCACATGACTAGAACTATACTGCCAGCTATATGCATAGCTGTCAATAAGTTATGATGTTAAGGTATTCCTACCCATCTAAAACACTAGACAGATTGGGGGGGTGGGGGGCAAAGGTGTAAAATTTTATTATTATCTCTGTAGTTGTTTCTAAGTAATTTGGCTCAAAGTTCTAGAAAAGCCCTCCAGCCCCAGCTTTTCCAGCTGAGAAAGGGCCATTTCCGTTTTCCCAGGAAACCACTGACCTTTTGCTTCATTGTATCCCTCTGGAGAGCTTCTTATACAGTGTGTTACCACTGAATTAAATGCGTTGTGTGCCCTTGTCATTCTTGCTGCATATTTGTACATGAATTTCAGTTGCTAATGAAAGCTATACGTGACTCAAACTTTCAATCTCCCTCTGTTCATCCTCATATAATTTGAAGTTCCATCTCCTGTAGATAATTTTTGTGTAGGAGTGGAGGCAGAAATGCTGAAATGCCATAATAAAAGTTCTTATTACTGTATTTGTAGTTAAGTCAAAACCAGAAATTGCTAAGAATCCTGTTTCCTTGAACTTGAATCTGATTCTCCGACCATATCTTCCCAAACCAAGACAATGGTATAGTTCAGATCTTCTGTGGGTTGAGAACTGAGTTTTCCAGTCTTTATTAAAAGATATCCAGCTAGAAGTAAAAAAGGTAGCCACAGTACCTCCTTGTAGGTCTAATATATATATTGCTGTGCTTTGTCCCAAATATTCAATTCTCTTTCAATCTGGAACACTGGAACACAAAGAAATTAGACATCTTACAGTAAGTAATGGAGCAGTTTGCCTTTCTGAGTAAAGATTTCTTCTCAAGAGTAGCCTCTTGGATGCATGAGATTAGTAACTATATGCTCTAAGCATCAATCAAAGTCTAGGAAGTGGTGGATACTGAAATAGAAGCCATTACAAATCTACTATTTTATCATCATCCTGCTCACATTTGATATTAAAGTGGTACTGAACTCCTCATTTTCTTTTTCAACTTAATGTGCAAAATAGTACAAAAATGTAACAAAAAATTATATTTTAAAAATATATAAACAAGCTGTCTTAATCTGAGATTGACCTGGTCTACACTATATTCCCTAATGCCATTGCCAACCTGAAGTCAGAATCACCAACGACTTTCCTACATTTCTTAATCTATAAATCAGATCGTTTAATCCTGTTATACATCTCATACATTACAAATGGCCATCTTAGTGTCCTTACACATGCTGTTTAGTCCAACCTTCTTCCTTCTTGCCAAGCAATATGTAGTGGAATGACCATCCCAGTTGACAGCTACAAGCAGTTTCATCAGGGTTTTATTCTCAGTGAAAGCTCATCTGAATACCATTCATGCTCAGTGTCAAGTCAGACAATTTTGAAGTTTTCTTCAGTAGAATTCAAATATCCAAACTAACCTTTCCTCCCATAATTCTGTCAATACTTTATTATCTCCATTTGTATGTCTTTTAGAAATCATGAATTTGCAGCCAAAATATCCTAGAAGTTTGCAGCTTCCTGGGATATCCATGAGTTTACAGGTCTTCATCCTTGGGAACGTTCTTCATCCTTGGGAACGTCCTGAGTGAGGACAAGGAACTTCTTATATCAAAGACTGAAAGTCAAGGCTTCTTTTTTCATTTCAGTAGTTTCAATATTCATGACAGAAACTACAAATCTTTGAATGAAACCGTATTGTAACTGTCCAAAACTCCTTGTAACAAATTTGTTTTATACATTTACTTTCAGGCCATTTCTGAACGGCATTTCTTCAATTAACTCCTTCAGTTTCACAGATTCTTTATTAAAAACTGCTAAATGTACGTGGGACATATGCACAATATCGCTCAAAGTCTGCCTTAGCCCCAGGGCACTAGCTTTTCCTAAACTACTCAGAACATCTGCTCATGCTGGGCTTTTGTTTTGGGGTTTGGAGTTTTTTTGTTATTATATTGTCTTCAGTTTGAAATACTGTTCATACAGGACATTTTCTTTGCAACATTAGGAAAAGTTAATTCTGTCACCCTAAAACAATCTAAATGATAATGCAAGAAGTAGTTTTTTGCTTCCTATAGAGGGATGTTACATATGTATACATTTATGTACTTTCTCTTTTTTTTTCCCCATGAGGGTATTTTACAGCACTCTGGCAACAAAAGAAATTGAGGAAAATATTTCAAGTCAGTCACCTCTCCAAAAAAATATCTCACTCTTTTCAATAATGTTTCATTCCTCAAGTGAAAAAGAGAACTTCTCACATTATGAGCTGTATTTCCACAGATAATAGGGATGCTAGAGAGGATACTAACTCAATAACATGAGCAGCAGAAAGTACTCAAGAACTGTGTACTGTAAATAAGAATGCTTTCTGTCTTCTGCTGACACTGACTTCAGACTCATTCAGAGAGTAGCTTTATTGAAACTTCTGCTTTGATTCTGGTGAAATTTAACTTTTCCATTACCACTTTGGGTTCTTTAGTTGTTTGGTTTTGAGGGTTTTTTAAATTCATTTTAATCCCATTACCCTGTTTTATTTAGAAAGTATTTAGGCCTAGGTGCCTTGCAAAAGTGTGTTCTTTCAGTTTTCATTTTCTGTGGTTAAATTTTGTGACACTTGGACAATCCCATCCCTGCTTCCATCCATCTCCTACCACAGTTCCCCACATTAGGATCATGATTCATGCTCATTTCTTTATGGTTTGTTCATTTTACTTATAAATATGATGTTCAGGTTAAATAATCAACTATGCTAAACGTTGTATTAGTATATATTATAGAAAATCCCTTCCTTGAATGACTTCAATTTAAATAGCAAATTTGAAAGAAAGAAGTGGAGAAAAGGGCAGAGTCTCTGAAAAATTCAGCAATTTGCAGTCACAAGCCAGGACTTGAATTTCAGGGTCCTGTAATTCTTTTATTTCAGTAAATCTCTCTACCCTTTTTATCACAACAAAGAATCATTACATCCAGAAATAAATAGAAAAAAAAGGTTTGATTCTCAGGTCTTTATTCACTTGATGATGCCACAACAAGTTGGTCAATGACAGTGGGTCAAGTAAAGAAGATCTTGATTTAATGTTAGAGTACCCTAAAAGGCAAGTTTATAAAATGGGACAATTCCTTTAAAAAAAAAAAATCAAATCTTTGTCTTAAAGATAAATTTAACACAGGTACAGGGACCAGGACTTTTGCTTTTTATCCCCCCACCATGTCCTTTGCTGCTCCAAGTGCGTTTTGTTCTTTATAGTTGCCTAAATACTTGTTGTAGGGTCTGTTATGCCGCCTTCCTAACCTGAAAAAGAAAACTTCCAAGCAGCTAGCCTTCTCTTGGGGAAGGTAAAGTTTTTATAGACAATGAAAGCTGCTTATTCTGAGGTTCAGCATGAGAGACCATTTCGATAAATGCTATGAGCATATACACGGGAAAATTAGTTCTCATTTCCTCCTAACTATATTTGAACAGGCATGTGAAAGGAAATGTAGTGATTCAGAAAGTTAAATGTAATTCCCTTTACATCAGAAGAATCCTGGTGGTGGTGGTGGAAATACGTGTTTTAGATGGAATGGCAGATTAAGAATCAAAAACCTGGCCCCAGTCAGCAAGCAACTCACTGAGTGCATTTAAATAAGCCACTGAAAATATATATCTATATATATATATATCTCCTATATATCTATTTCTACCTAAAGGGTTATCTCAAATACAGGTTTTAACGAAACTTAAGTGAGCTTTTAAGTGCTTTTTACATCTTCAGGGGAAAGATGCATGTGTCATATATTACTAACAGAAGTCATCAGAATAATACAGCAGACACACAAATTAATGTAATTCATATGTAAAGTTTCATTATACCTCAAGTTATCTAGACAGTAACCTATTATTCCCTTTCACTCAAAGTATCAAGAATCTTATCAAGGTTTTATGTGATTTTCTCTATGAAGTCTCTTTGCAAGTGAATAAGGGCCCTCATCTTCACTGTGTACAGGTAGGATTAACATTATTAATTTAGGATATAAAAAAGATAGACTACATCCTATATGTTGCTATATATTTCTTTTAAAAACTCCAAGAGCTAAAGTATTCTTCTGGTCCTTCTATTACAACTAAACCAACAGACAACTAAGTGTGGGACAAGTATTTTTGTAGCCTAAATAATGCTATACAGCATTTACCTTAGCGGTATCCAAAATTCACCCAGTCCCATTCCTATTAATTCACAATATTTGCCTGTAGTAAAATTTAATTTTTACATCAAAACATTGACAATATATGTGGCTAAGGCATATATGCCCTCTGAAAAACATGTAACTTTATTGACATGTTTAGTGGTATACTTTTATATTTATTACTATAGCTATTCAATGAGAAACTTAGCAGAGTGTCTGTTTTAGGATGTTAGCAAGGTTCTAATTTCACATGAAAAAAGTTAAAGTTGTACCTCTTCCCAAAAAACTCAGATCATTTTCCTAAACCTGCCTGAAAATATCTTCCAAAACACTGGAGCATGCAAACACCTAACTTTAAGCAAGATGTATTTAGAAACTTCAAAAGCATGGATTTGCAAATGCAGCTACCATCTTTCACTCATACTGAAACAAATTCCTTATGACATCATTAGACTAAGTGTCCCATTCTTGTAACATATATGCACAGGCATAATGCAAGTACCTTCCACTTTTGACTTGCCACTGCCCTGTACCTCTTGTGACCACTGACATCAGTACAAGTCAGGTGTATAGTTATGATTTTCTGAGGGTTCATCTGTTTGCATGCATAATGTGCATCAATGTTGGTGACTATAAAAAGAATGGAGCAATGACAAATCATTTTCATGTATCCATGCTTCCAAATAGGACCATCATGATCAAGTTCAGCCAGCAATTCATAAGAGTAGTTTATTAAAGAAGTGTAGCTACAATCAGTCTCTAAATTGGTTCACCTAGTGCTCATACAATATCATCACTGCTGTAATCAGCAGTAGTAGTAATTTGCCGTGGTTTAAAAAAAAAAAGAAGACAAAGCATTTTTTAATGTTAATTTTCCTTGAGAACTAAGGAGCTTAACAGTAGCTAAGTCACAGTTAGTTTTATGGTAAACCTAAAAGATAATAACAATGAACTGAACAATAATAACAGCAGCGCACTTACGTAGCTATGTGTACTTACAAAGTGCTGTACACATAGTAAACAATTCATTTTAATTAAAAATGCCTTAAAAAGATTAAAGGACACTTGAAATAAGTGAGAAGTGTTGCTTATGACCTCAGCAAGAGAAAGATCTGTCCCCAAATACCTTTATGTTTGAAAATTATTACTGCAACCTAAGCTTAGGGAAAAGTAATGCTTAACCACATGGAATAAGCCTTTGGAAAACAGTGAAACTACTTGCACAAGTAAAAGCTGTAAGATCAAGCCCTAAATTATATGTTACAGCTTTTTCCTTTTTTTCTCTTTTTCATTATTTCAGAGATATCAATGTTTCAACATAACAGGAAAAAAATCCCACTGACTTTACTACTGAACTCTCTTAGCAATTTTTATGTGCTTTCTAAGAAGGTGCTTGCCTTTCCTGAATTGTTTGGTTTCATGTCAGCAGTGGTACTCACAGCAATAAAACAAAGAAGCTTTTCTTTTTTGTGCAAAACCACACCTTTCTATTTCTAAGAACAGGGCTTGTTCTCGACACTCCTGCCACCTGCCCTCAAGAAAAATGCTGCATTTCCTATCAGAGAACTCCCTTTTGTTTCTCATAAGAAGGAGGTTACCAGTAAAAGAGTAGTATGCTGCACCAACTGAATTTCACAGCTTCATTTTACTTTGTTTTTTTCACACTTTGCCAGGAGCTAATCCTCTACAGTGGAGGATGCAGTAAGCAATCAAGACTACACTTCAGCTTCTTCTCACAGCTAAAGGCCATACCACCTCATGTTAAAATTTTCAGTCCCTTTCCCCATGTGACTAGATGCCCTTCCCTCTTTTTCCTTTCATAACAAATCTACGTGGACTTGGGATGTATCTCTCAACCCTGCTTTTCATTTTTAGGAACACTAAATTTTAATGCATACAACATTAAACTCTCAAAGGCTATTTTTCTAATGCAAGAGCAATTCTGTACCTAACTGATCCATGCAGTGCTACAATAATCCTAGCCAATCATTGCTATCCCTACTAAGAAGCAGGAAAGATCCCTCTGGCTAGTGAACTTCATCAGTTTCCTAACCATTTTCAGCAACCTGTTCCAAAGATATTTTAACTAAATTTATATAAAACACCCTTTCTGTTTTTCAGAGGTATATTAGTCTCTTCTTAATATTCTCCAGATGCCACTGGTGATACAGGGATATCTGAGAGCATACCATGTCTTTAGCAGGTATTATATAAGTGTGTAAGAGCAATGAAGTCTTTATTTCTGGACAGCAGATTTTATGAAAATGAACAAGGAATTGCTGCTTGCATCTAATACCATTTAAAATTTTCTATGGAAAAGGTAGGAAAGTGTACCACTTAGAGATGTTACGTTCTCCTTTGTAGGAGGTGCTACAGAAGAATCATAGAATCATAAAATGGTTTGAGTTGTAAGGGAACTTAAAGATCATCCAATTCCAACCCCCCTTACCATGGGCAGGGACACCTTCCACTAGACCACATTGCTCAGAGCCCCATCCAACCTGGCCTTTGAACACTTCCAGAGATGGCACATCCACAACTACTCTGGGCAACCTATTCCAGTGCCTCACCACCCTCACAGCAAAGAGTTTCTTGCTGTTATCTAACCTAAACCTACTGACCGTGCACTCAGTCCCTTCATCTGTGTCATTAATGGAGATATTAAATCATGGCTAGGCTTTGTGAATGAAGATATTAAATAACACTGGTCCAAATACAGATCCCCGAGGGACACCACTTGTCACTGATCTCCACTGGGACTCTGAGCCATTGACCTCTACCCTCTGGATGCAACCATCCAACCAATTCCTTATCAACCTAACAGTCCACCCATTGAATCCATCTCTGTCCAATTTAGAGAAAAGGATGTTGTGGGGGACCATGTCAAAGGCTTTACAGAAATCCAGATAAATGGCATCTGCAGCCTTTCCCTTGTCACCTGATAAAGTCACTCCATCATAGAAGGCCACTGGGTTGGTCAGGGAGGACTTGCCCTTGGTGAAGCTGTGCTGGCTGTCCCAAATCAGCTCCCTGTCCTTCGTGTGCCTTAGCATAACTTCTAGGAGGATTTGTTCCATGATCTTCTCAGCACAGAGGTGAGGCTGACAGGTCAGTACTTCCCAGGGTCCTCCATTCTACTTTTTTTAAAGATGGGTACAGTATTACCCTTTTTTCAGTCACTCGGGGCTTCACCTGACTGCCATGACATTTCAAATATCATATCAAGAAGACAGCAGAGTATAAATTGGAAGTGGTAGCACACAGAAAACTGTAAGAATAGGTACCAAAAATCCTGCAATTCTGGATTAATTTTGTATGCCAAGATATCCTGTTTGTAAGGTTGGGCAAATTGGGTGAAAGTGTTTGGTGGACTGTCTTGTCAACATACATTTAGGAGTAGCTTTCATGAGATCATTGCCTGAAGAAGAAACTACTATTCAGGATTTCAGTTTTATCTTTTCCAGCAAATGGAAAATGCCAGGGCTCTGGGCTTGAGCAGTCATTTTAGAGGACCAAAGTTTAAACTCTGGAACACAAGACAAAGATTTTTAAACCGATATTGAGGGTGAGAAAGGGGCAAAATGGGAGATTTTCTTGTACTTTATGGTCCCAAATTGGAAACATGAATCTCTTTTGATATTTCTGATATACTTTTGTATTATAACACTTCAAACCATAAATTCAGACAGATCTGGTGGGGTTGCAAGCAAATTAGAGCTGTCTGTTCAAGATGTATGAAGCTCAGCCATAGTTCACAGTCACAGTGATTGTATTTTCCAAAGCATCCTGTGCAATGTGATAACATGAGCCTTATCAGCCAGTAACAAAGAATAACAAGATGTCATTGTGGATGTTATTTCTGAGAGGTAATTATAATTCACTAGTATTTGTGCAGATTACTGAAAACAGGTGTGCAGCAAGGTTGATTCCACTCATTTGTATTAATAGGTGCTTTGGGGTATTGTATCTTATCACTTTAATTAATTAGAGTGAATTGAGTTAAAGAGTTGACTAGCAACAAATAAAAATTAATGAGGGACCATGCAGTAAAAAGTAACCCTTATGTGTATCAGGTAAGCAGAAATACTTTGCTGCCTAAATCATAGACCTTTTCCCCTGCAATAGTTGTGTGAATTTGCACACTATGCTGGGAAGGCATTGCTGCTCAGCTTTCTCTAAATGTTTTAGTCATATTTGAAGGTATGAACAACAACAAAACCAACAAACCCTCCAATTTCAGGCCCCACAGATAGGCAAAAGCTGGAAGCAATGGATAAGCTTTCCAGGCACTAGGAAGGACACAGCTAGACTAGCAAACCTGGCCTCACACGTTTTGTTTTTCTATGTCCCACTTGCATTACACAGATAAATCCTTCACACAGTCTAGAATATAAGACATCTAGCTCAAACTGTTCTGGGTAACAACAGTTTCCCAGTTATGCCCCTTGACAATGACTTTTTTTTTTTTTTTTGCTAGTACATTTTGAGTCCCTGTCATGTGCAAGTACATCTACATAACACAAATAAAGTACTGCTTTAATAACATGTGTCCCTTTGTGTTGAAATATCTGAATCACATAAATTTGCCTGAACAGGCAGAGACTTGTGCAGTCCACTCCTATGCCAAAATATCTTGTTCTCTACAATTATTCTGAAAGGATTGTCTCAACTAGTAGAAATTTCAAGGCATGTGATTTCTGCCACTTGTCTTGCAGAGGATTTGACAAACCTACAATTTCGAGAGTCTGAAAGGCTTTTAACACCTATATTTTATTCTCAAAAGATCACTCCATTGACCTTAGTTTTGTTGAGGAATGCAAAATATGGCAGCTAGTTTTCTCCAATGTTCATACGGTTCAGTTATCTGTAGATAATTACACAATCCCAGAGTGGTGGACCTTAAAATGAACAGTCAAAGATCATTTAGGCCATCTCCCTTACTCAAAGCAGGGTCAGTTAGAGCAGGTTGCTCAGAACCTTATCCAGTCAAGTTTTGAATATATCCAAGACAGACTCCACAACCTCTCATGGCAACCTATTCCAGTATTTGATCACCTTCACAATGAAAAGGTTTTTTCCTCTGCTAAAGTAGTCTTTCTTGTGTTTCAGTCTGTGTCTATTGCCTTTTCTCTTGTCACTGGGCAACACTAGAGAGAACACTTGAGAAAAGTGTAGCTTCATATTCTTTACTCCCCCCACATCAGATATTGAACACAAGAATATGGGTGGCAATATGACACAAAAATGCACCCCTAAGCTCTCTTCTCCAGGCTGAACAGTTCCAGCTTTCTCAGGCTCTCCTAGGATAAGAGATGTTCCATTCTCTTAATGAGCTTCATGGTCCTTTGCTGGATTTGCTCCAGCATGTCCATGACCCTCTTGTACTGGGAAGCCCAGTGCTGGCCACAGCATTCCAGGAAGGGCCTCACCCATGCTGAGTAGAGAGGAAAATCCCCTCCTTTGGCCTGCTGGCAATGCTGTTCCTCATGCAGACCAGAAGGTGCTATCCTTCTGTGCTGGAAGAGCATGTTATTAGCTCATGTTCAACTTGGAGTCCACCAGGACACCTAGGTCCTTTCTGTCAAGCTGCTTCCCAGACAGTCAGCCCCAGTATTATTGGTACCTGGGGCTGTTCTTCTCTAGGTGTAGGACTTTACACTTTCCATTGTCAAACTTTATGACATTGCTGCAGTCCCACTTCTCTATCCTGTTGATGTCCCTCTGAATGGCAGCACAGTCATCTGGTGTATCATTCCCTCTGAATCTTCCTTTGAGCAAAGAATATGCATTGGACCATGCAAGTCACTAATCCAAATTCAATTGAATTATATCTAAGATCAGACTTGGCTTGGCCCAATCTGTGTTGCTCCACTGGCACAAAAAAAATCATTGCAAGGTTTTTGAAAATTATGCTAGGCCTTGCAAAGCCTGTGATGAGAAGAGTGGTTCTGCTGGTGTAGATGCATCTTACATTTACAACGACATAAATACCCTTTCATTAACTTTTTAACTCAGAATAACAAACATCTCCTAAAATTGAACAGAAAGGGGAAAAAGCAAACTACTTTTCAAAAGTTTAGGAAACTAGGAAAATAATGTGTGTTGATCATTGGCTCTCTTTGGGTCTGTGGGTAAGCCTTTCATCTTTACATGTCACGTTTGATGCAAATATGAAAGCTGATAAGAAATAGTAATCTTACTGGCAAATTTAGATTTAAAAAACTCATTCCCTTTGCATCCCACCCATCCTGATCCATATACTTCACTTCTACAAGTGGTCAAGTAATTTTCTCACTTGTGAATGCCTTTTATTGTTTTGACAATATTAGCAACATATTCTTCAACATATTTAATTCATCTTAAAGAAGTCATCTACCTCTACCGCTCAGCTCGCTTAAGTAGAAAGTTAGTTATGCACATAGTAGTCTTCTGCACCCGCTGTATCCTGAATAAAGTGTAATAAGCTGGCATACTGGCAGCAAGGGCAGTAATGGTGGGCCAAAGGATTTATTACCAAATAACTCCTGCATGACAAAAATCTGAGAAACGGTCAGGTAGAGCCACTACAGACTAATCCTGGGGTTATTAAGGGGCAACAGTAAAGCAACACTATACAAGATGGAGAGGTTTCCCACACAGAAAAAAATAAAAACAACCATAAACCCAACCCCCTCAGGGTTCATGCTGAATTGAATGACTCAGCTTTTTTACCTCTTCAAAATACAGAAGATTTATTATTTCTGAAGTATTTCGAATCAAAGAATCATAATTTTGTCATGAATCACTAGTGCTATTTCCTGTGCAATATTGATGTTTTCTTGGAAGACATTCATCCAGATACCACCCAGACTCAACTTTGCTAAGATTTTGAGATCAAACGACAGATTAAGTAGGATGTCATGATGAAAAAATACATTGTAATGACAGGATGAAATGACTCAGACAATACATACCAGATCCTAGTCAAGATGAATTTCATGGTGAACTAAGGAAAAGATTTGTATGATATAGAAAGAACAAGTAACAAAGGGCTACAAAGAACCTTATACTCCGAGGTCCTCATTTACGAGGTGTATTATACATACTCCTTGCTCTCAGGAGTATATATAACCACCATATCTGACAGAGCACTTGAGGAACCTTCTGTATTCCAGGATAATCCCATGACCCAGCCAGATATATGAAATTCTGCTCTCACTTTTAAATCAGACTACAAATACCATATACATCTATGGTAAGCAACATCAGAATCATGGCAGGAGAAACTCTCAGGCTTTCCTTTTGGACCAAAGCTATTGAGAAGAGATGACTGGAGAGCTAGGGACTGCCTGGGCAAGTAGATATGTCCCTAAGGCTGTGTTAAATATGATGTACACCCAAAGTCCACTGAGAATACAAGGTGAGAAGCATGCAGTCAGCCTCAGTGTCATTCTTATAGGAACATAACACCAAAGGGCAGTTATTTCGGTCTCATTCTGCTTTAGATAACTCTCAGTACAGTTTTGGTACCCCTTTTTTTACACCAGTGAGTTGCAGCTAAAACATCTTGTTGCAAGATCACAGAGGTCCTCATGTGTCACACGCTTTCCAGCATTCAGCTGGCTATCATTATTTAGCGTAATAACAGCAACTGACAGCCACAACTTCATTTCTAGTATAGCAACTTTCAAGGGTTTTTTTCTGGAAATGTCTCTTTGGGCTCATGATATGCCTGTAGTTCTGAATTTCACTTTTGAAACTGAATTTCCAGTTGGCTCCTGACTTCTTGCATTATTGCTATAATCATAGGGTTTGGAACTGGCAAGTTTAGAAGTTCATCTCCAAATGTTCAAGGTCATAAACTAAGAGAGAACTGATAAAGACTAGGCAGAAGTCTGAAACTGCACTGAAAATATGAAGAAAGTAAAGATTCTAGAGTGTGTTGATGAAAAGGTAAAGGCATAACAGCTCAGGGAGACTCCAGATCTTCATCTGGTTAATACAACTATGCCCTCTTGTCAGTACCTTGCAGTCTCAGGATGGGACAATTAATAAAAGCCATCCTATACATCTGCTTTGTTTGTGGAGAGGTACATGATGTTCAGAGTTCAAAATTCTGACATGGCCCTTAAAAAGAAAAATAATTAATAATCTGGTTATGTTGGAAAACAACACTCTGAAACCAACCAGGTGTATTCTTGGCACAGAATCCCTTTCAGATAAAAATCAAGCTGGAATATTTGGGTGGGTTGTTTTTTTTCCATTTTGTTTTAATAAGTCTCTATGACTGTAAGCCAAGATTAAACAGTGAGAAAGAGATGAAGTATTCTACCCAGTTTCACAGCGCCCGTAGGCTATGCCAGCTACAATACCTTTCAACGCCATTCTATGTCCCATTGTGAGGAATAAAAAACTAAGAAGCCTTTTTGGCAAAAGTGACTGAGTCACTAAGGATAAAATAAATGGATTTTGGAGAAAAAAAAAAAAAGCCATGGTGAAACAACCTGCAGCTGACACTATCTGCTCTAAAAGAGCAGGGTCACTAAACTTCAGAAACAGTGACCTTTCTTTGAATAGTAAGCTTCTATAAAACGCAGGCAAGCCAGACATTGTTCTTACAGGCTAAGGGATTTCCTTCTATCTCTTAAATATATAATGATCATGCTTACAGGAGGTGTTCCAGTTTATCTGGGAATTAGGAAAAGCAGACTTTTAGGGGAAAGGAAAACCTGTAGACTAAGTATATTGTTTGTAGTGAGTCAAAATAACTAATCAACCAGAGAATGGATGATGAAAACACATGACTGGTGTCATGCAGTATGATCTACTAACTACAAGGAATTGTGAGTCAAGTTATAAGGTCTAATCCTAGCCTTGACAGCCTTTAGTTCATGTATTGTATTGGTTTCTTTTTGTGGCCTCTCTATTCATTTACATAAGTTTTTTCTATATGTAAACATGCAAGATTAGTTTTCATTAAATATTGGGGTTCATTTTTTTTTAAATCACTGTTAGGGTTTTTGCCTCAACTCTACCCTCAGCTCTGGAGGTAAAAGAAGGAATTTCCATTTCCTTTAACCACTTAAGTATAGATTCTTCTGCCTTCATTTCGCAGTGTAGATCCTAGAGCCTAATTTCTCTTCACTGCTGAACCCAGTGTTTGCGCAGCACCTAACACAAAAGGAGCCCTCATCTAGTACAGCAGTCACCACTATCACAGCAGCTACTACCACAGTAGCAACAACAGGGTATCCAGAAGTGAATTTAGCAATCACTTGTATAGTATTTTTGTAATTTTTACTGAATTTCTTCCTTCAGATTCAATTAAAAAATGCTTAAGCAATTATTTGAATGACAGGATAATTAAATTGTGGATTAAAAGGCATTTTGATTTTTTTTAATCATCAGCATATATATACCAGGTTCTGCTGCCTATGTTGTTCTCATTTATGCATCCTGTCTACTGCTAAAATCTTTTTGATGTGGACAACAATGATTGTTTCAATGGATATTATTAATTTCTTGTGTTCAGCATAATTGAAGTTATTTTAATTAAGTCACTTGCAAACGCATTGATTAATAGCAGAATGGTTAAGAGAATTTTTGCAGTGGTAGAAAGCAGAACAGAAAATAGGGAGTGAGGGAGAAAAAAACAACCCAACACACATTGGAAACAAGCTCCAGGGCATTGTCCCTTCCCTGCCTAGGCACTTCATCATGATTTTGAGAGATTGTGCAAAGAGATAGCATCCCTCAGCCTGACAAGTCCTAAATTATTACACTTTTGCATTATTTATTTTTCTTTACATGTGCCCAAATCATGACACAGGCATGAGTGAGAGAGATTCAGTGTGTGTATATGTACACAAACACAGTATTAATATGATTACTCATAGTTGCATCACAGTAGTACAGGAGTACAGATAAATCAAAGTCTCTTCACCTGTATTCACTAGGTCAACAGTCCTAAATCCATAACTCACTGAAAGGAGGGAATATAAAGTATTACCTGAAGGAGGCCTGTGGCAAGACCAGGAATAAGCTCAGATTTCTGGAGGCCCACTCAAATGCTCTGAAGATGACACTATTCAAGAGAAAGAATAAAGTCAAATAAGAAAGAAGGGTTAAGGTATGATGCTGTGTGAACTCAAAGAGCTTAAGTGAAGGTCACAGCTTGACACCTGAAGAAATTTAAGAGTCCAAGGATTCAGCCTTTAGAATTAATTTTTTTCTAAGAGCTGGTTCATCATTCATAGCACTAAGGAGAATGATTTCTCGCAATGAATATGAGCAGATGCTGTCAATTGTCATAGTTTCATATGACTCTGATGGAGTCAGATCAATGTACATCAGCCAAAGATCTATCCTGCACTGTGCTCATGTATTTGTCACTTGTGTGTAAAAGTTAATGAGCACTTGTAGGCTAAAAAAGAATTCTAATTCTGGATAAGAAAAGGTACAATTTCTTCCTTTCCAGTGCAAGGGAAGATCATGCCAAAACTCAGCTTGAATCCAGCACTTGTGTATTTCATTTTCATCCTGACGCAGAGAGACTATGTCATGTTGAAAAGTTGCACATGTTCTGTCTTAAAATCAGAATGACAGTCCTTCTCTCTGTCACTGAGGTACTGGAAATCTATATATTTTTGAGACACACAGTTGCTAAGAAAATTGGGACAATCCTAGCACCTAGAGAAGCTCTCCAGTGGCAGTATTTTCCAAATTTAAAGTTCTACACACAGAAAATAAACCCGTAGTTCAGAAAGCAGAGCACAAAAACAAACATACTGAAAACCAGCCAACACACGCATGCACCCTCCTTGTTCTCCTCACACTCCCCAAGATCTCTTTAACATACTGTGCAAACATACTCTTCAGTTGTCAGCCCTTCAAACAATGAAAGCCTCCTGTGATATTTAAAGTTAGAACATTACTACATGGTTGAGTAAAATTTCAAGGCGCAAAAGAACTCATTCAAAACTCATTTCTGTACCAGTATGTAAAAGAATGAACCTCTAACAAAAAACATTGAGATGTAATCCACAATATGCAGAATAATTTAAATATATTATTACACTTACCTGAACTTTTCAGGATAATACACATATCTGGTATTGCAGATTACTGCCTATTGAGGGAGCCCAGTGTTGAAGTTTCTGAAATAAAGATGAGATACACCACATATTTACTGAACATCCATGCTGTTCTGTACATATAACTTTACTCTGGTATCTTATCTTAGAGGAAGGAAAAACCAAACCAAAACAAAACAAAACTTTGAAAGGCATTTCTGCTTTTCATTAAATTAAGATATCAATTTAAGTAAAATAAAACTGTTGCTACCTTATGAGAAAAGGCTTAAGTAGCAAACTTGATGGAAGAAAGAAATGAAAACATGTCTCATTGTCTTTACTTCTTCCTTCTAAACATCACAGGTTGAGCAAAGTTTATCTGCTGCCTAAGGGCAGGTCATGTCTATTAAAGGTTGTTGTGGTCTCTACTTCCACTGACCAGACCTGGTTTTGTTCTAGACTTTGTAACATCTGGCTGGTTTTCATGCCATGAATTCCCTAACAAGCATTTCCAAGCATTTTCAAACAACTCCTTTGCGCCCCTGTTTGCCTTTCACCAAGCAGCCAGACCAAAATAGAAATTATTACACTCATAGAAATGGAATCAAAACATTACATAAAACTCATCTCAGCCAAATTTGAGAAAATTGTATTGTTCTTCGTTTGCAGTTAGAAACTAATTCCACGAACAATGGCCAAGTAATTACTTTCTGTAATATTGCTGTGAAGCAGTGAAGATTTGAATAAATGTATTGAAGCTCAAAGCCTTGATGGCAGGACAGGAATCCATTAAGGCATTCCTGGTTACTCCTCATTTCTACCTCCTGACCTTAAATTAGTATCTGAAACAGGAGATGTTCTGTTTTCACCACCAACACCACTTATTTGGTTTTGTCTTTGCTGTTAAGACTCTACCCATAATTTTCAGAGGCAAGAGACAAAGCTGTGTGAATTCATTCTCCTGGCTCCTTTTTTTGTAATTTGCATTGTATTATCTCAAGAATCCACATACAAAGCCCAGAAAGCTAACCACACAACAGTGAAAAGCTCAGCAATAGAGTTGCCAGCATACAGTTCACAAATCCCGGGTTCACAAATCCTTATGTATACAGTTACCTTTTACTGTATCCATTGGCTAAAGTCTTGTACACAGCAAAAGCAAAACACACAAGAGTGCTTTAAATAAAAATAAAATAAACTGAGTCTGCCTATACTAAATTGGGAGGACCTGTTGACTCACTCAAAGGCAGAGAGACCTGAACCAATTAGAGGGCTGGACAATCACCAATCATATGACTTTCAATGAGGGAAAGTGCTGGATTCTGCACCTCGGATGGGGCAACCCCAGACGTACATACAGACTGGGGAATGAGATGCTGGAAAGCAATGCCATGGAAAGGGCCCTGGAGGCATGAAGATGGTGAAGGCTCTAGAGGGAAAGCTGAAGTCACCTGGTTTGTTCAGCCTGGAGAAGACTGAGCAGAGACTTCATTGTAGTCTACAGATTCCTCTTGAGGGGAAGCGGAGGGGCAGGCACTGATCTCTTCTCTGTGGTGACCAGTGACAGGACACAAAGAAATGGCCTGAAGTTGTGTCTGAGGAGGTTTAGGCTGGATGTTAGGAAAAGGTTATTCACCCAGGGGGTGGTTGGGCACTGGAACAGGCTCCCCAGGGAAGCGGTTGTAGCACCAAGCCTGACAGAGTTCAAGAAGTGTTTGGAGAATGCTCTCAGGCACATAGTGTGACTCTTGAGAATGTTTGGACAAGCAGGCACGTGGTGGGATTCTTCGAGCTGTCCTGTGCAAGGCCAGGAGTTGGATTTTGATGATTCTTGTTGGTCCCTTCCAACTCAGGATATTCTATGATTCTAAGAGTCAGTATTGTGGTGTTTTGGCTCATTTAAAAAGAACATCCCACATTTAACACAGAAGCAGGTGAAAAAACAGTGAAACAAATGCACAGATAAGTCAGGTGGGGTGACTCCATGACAATAAAATAAGGTGCAAAGAGCAGACAGTTCGCAGAGCTAGTATTTGATGTCTGTGGCCGTCTTCCTAAACAGCAGCTTCAACTGTTCTCCTCTGTAGATGAGTTAAATGAAGAAATGCCCTGAGGACAAAGACAAGAATCTTGATTTTTACGAAGCTATGAAAAAAAGAAGAAAACAAATGTTGACATGGCCCAAAAGCAACCAGAGAGAAAGTTAAAAATAACAATATTCTGACCCTAATGCAAGGATGGGTTTGTGAGTACAATGACAGAGAGAAGAAAGATAGTTGGTTAACATGATCTACCTGATCAACTAGTTTTAATGGTGTAACCAGATATTTTAAAACATCTGAGACAAAAATAAATAAGGACGTGCTGGACTCCAGGTACTCAGAAATTACTTTCACCATAAAGCTGTCAATGTTTTGCCAAAGAAGTAGTTAGTTGTAATGACTGCCACCTTGGCTCAAGTAAAATGACCTCAGCAGTGTCACAGTGACTATACACCCAGCAGAGAGGAATGATTTGCAGTGAAATGCAGGCAGGATAAACTGGCAGCCCTCAAGGGGCTGATTATAATCCACAGTGTGTACTTCTGCAGTGTAAGCAGTACAGGACAGACCCTTTCAGTCTGTTTTTGCTGTCGTGCACTCTCAAAGCTCCTAGGGTTCCCTGGCAACACTGTCTATGTTTGTTCTCGATATAGGTGGCCCTTATACACGTAGCTCCACGGAATATTCCCAGCAGTAATGAATACTTTCCCAAGAAGGGTGCGTGGAATCACATGTGAGCTTGACTTCAGCTGAATTATTTGTACATCGAAAGTTAAACACATGCAGAATCGTGTTTCCAAGTACTGAGCCCAACTGAGTATCACAGTGTAGAGAAAAAGGCTCTCTTTGCAGCTCTCCTACTGCTGCATTATAGGTTACACACTTCACAGCAAGTAGCAGTGTCCCCTTTTCAATCTGGCCAAAATCAAAGCTCTTCTATCCACTTTACTATGAAAGGAAGCATAGCTATTTTGCGGAATAAAACTATTATTCCATCTTATACCTGCAGGAAACTGGAAAACATTTGAGGTTGTTTTCCTTCTCAAAGATGTGATTTTCACAAAAAATACTAGTGCCTTTTCTTGTCTCAAACCTCTCCCTCCCCCCAAAACCCCCAAACCACCCTAGATTTTCTTGTTGCCACAACTCTCAACCCAACCCCAAAAATACTTTGTAAACACATGCTTTTTCAGGCCTGTGTTTAGCAGAAAATAAACAAGTGTTGAAATATTTGCTCTAAAATTAAAATTTCTAAAGTAGAACCTTGCTTATAAAAAAATAAGAATGTTAGAATAGTGAATGTAAGAAACAAGCAAAAATCTCTGCATTTTGAGGTATTAAACAAACAAACAAACAAACCTGCATATACGTGGAAAAAAAAAACAATTACAGAGACACAGCTTATCTCACCTGAGTGCCCATCCTCTCATTAACTTATGAGGGAATTCTATTATTTGGCAACCCAGAAGCTGTTTGTATACTTCTGCATTGATCGGCTTTCCATAGAATGCAAGGGAGGAGCAAACTTAAAGCTTTGAAATCAAAACAAGCACGTAAGGAAATACTTCTGCTTTACTGCATCAACCCTTTTAGCCTGTCACCACAGGTGGATGTGGAAAAGGTGGTAGAAGCAATTAAAAGATGACTCCTTCTTGGTGAGATGTAATATTGCCAAATCCAAGGACAACATGAAATAACATCAAATCTATCTCTAGCCTGAAAAGCAAGGAAGTCCCAGTCTCAGAACACATGTATTCAATGTGTTAATAATGCTGTTCCCTATTTCACTGTTACTAACTCCACTCCCTACAGTTTCCCTATTTTCCACACTCAGACTGACTTCCAAAATGCAGTCTGTTCCTGCCTAAAACAAGGCCTGCTTCAGCTGTAGCCTTCACTCACCTGAAGAGCCACTGTTCACTGTCCTTCATCTAATGAGAGGTAATTTTGTGGACATACCTGGGAGTTTTCTCTCTGTTGTTGATTTATTCACAGGTCACTTAAGAACACTAAAAAATTTCTGACAAAGTTCAATTTTTTCCTATTCTTGCACTTGCTCAGTCATTTCCCTTTGTGCCAAAATCAACATTATGGATAGACATAAATTTTACTTATAGTTCTGTTGGCTCTCTCCAATTTTATCTGTAGTCACTTCAGACTCTCTGCAGAGTTAATAATTTTCTTCACAAAGTCATTGGATAACACTGGATTTGATTCTCACCAGAGTAAAATCCTACTAAAACCCTGATTATCCTATTTTCAGTGTCAACATTTGCAGAAATAGGAGCATTTGCATTTAAGATGGATGACCAAGAAGAAAAATAAGAAAACTCTTTCACTTAATTTTGTTGTTCCTGGCACAATGCACAGCTGTGACTCCCTGAATTGATGGGTTTAAGTTCTATTGGCTTTAAAAATACTTCAAAAATCATATATCCTTTTTTTTCTGTGCACATTTATTTTAGGTCATAATTCATTTAAATATTACCAGATTCTATACAAAACATAAATCCTCAAAGGAACCTCTGATGCTTGATCATGAAGGGAGTGGGGGAAGAGAGCTCTAACAGTTTCTAGGATGTTGGAGATTTAAGTTTAGGTTTCTTACTGGAATTAGGCAGATGGCCCTGCGCACTGGGCTATATCTGCTCTGCAACTGCATTTCATCTTCATTAGGAGTTCCATTCTGGATCTACAACAACTTCCTAACAAAACTATAGCTGAAAGTAACAAAAGACTGGAAAAGGTGATTACAACAAATTAATATGTCAAGGTATTTCTTTATCAGGGAGCAAAATATGTCCATTTGTTATCTGTTCAAAAATATATGTGATTTCTAGATAATACATTAGACTGAAATACATTGAAGCACCATTAATATTTCTCCTTGAGTATTCCACATAGAAAAAATTACAACACATGGGACATATAACATAACTCACATCTTCATCTTTTTGGCATGGCATGACAGGCTTGACTTCAATCCAATTCAGTTAAGTCTGCTATGCCTGTTAATTTGCATCATGAGACTATGTTCACTATCAGCCTTTTTTACAAAAGTACAAGATACTCTGAGAAGCAGAGGAAATTAATGAAGTGGCATGAAAGGTACACGGTACAAAAGTGTTTCAGAAGGTGCTCAGAGGGGGAAGAGACTTCACTTCTGGCTTATAATACTGATGATGACCACAAACCAGTTAGCTATGGAAGTGCTCCAGGCCCTTCTGAAGCTGCAGATACCTGCAAGGTAGATAATCTGCTCTGGTTTAACATTATGCAAGTGTTTCCTATTATCAAGGAAAAGTTCAGTCAGTGTGATGTAAAGCTTTGCGTATCTGCCTCAGCAGCCATGGCTTGGTGAAGGCACCAACCAAATATCAGAAATAATTATGATATCTTCTCTGCTATCACTGACTACAAGACATTGCTCAATAAGTTTCTCTGATCATCTGGAAGACAAACACAGGTTCGTACCAAAGAAAAAATTGCTGAACTGACCCCAGAGCTCTCTTTCCTCTGTGATTTTGTATGTACACAAATGAACAAGGATTAAATGGTTATGAGACCCATGATATCTTCCTAGGAATTGTTATCATCTATTCTCATTAAATAACAATGTTTGATTGGCAAATATAATTTCAGTAATAAAATAACTTTCGTTTCTCTGCTATTATTTCTCTTACCTCACAGTTTCTGTAAAGTTCACAACAACAACTTCTTCAAATCCTTCCCTCAAACCATTCTCTGACCTTCCTAAAGACTCTCCCTACCTGACTATTGTCAAAATTTTCTGACATCCCAAAACCACTCCAAACGGTTTTCTCCTAGAAAGTCTTAGAAAATTTCCAGTTTCTACCCACCAGACAAACACAAATTTCCATCAGTATTGTCTTATCATGCCTCTTTTTGTAGGACATACTGCTATCCCTGATCTCCAGCTTGTGGCTTTTGCCTACTTTTTAAGCTTTTAGCTTCTAAGTTAAAGTGTGTTGGTTTGGATCTTGGACAGTTTCAAACTCACAGCTGATATTTAGCAAGATAGAAATAACAGTCTGCATTTTTGTTGTATAATTATGGGAAGAATGCACGCAAAAGGTCACAGTCTATAGCCCTGCATCTTAGCTCAAGTCTTCAGCTGCCATAGGTTTGTAGAAGCCAGAATCAGTCTCACCCAAGAACGGTCTCCCTTCCATGGTACAGTGGTTCACATCGAGTTCCAGACAGGACTCCATCCTAGGGCAGAGAATCGCCTTTTTCTGAGTATTTCAGCACTTCCTCTTCTGTCTGGAACTTCTAAAGCATCATAAAGAAGGAATGTAGCAGTGGCTATGAAAGCCTGACTGAAGCTTTTTACCTAAAAATTCTTGCTGTGTCAATGCTAGCTGGATTTACTGCTTTCCTAACAGCTTAAGGTATTTGAAGATGTGGCTACATGACACTTCAGGAACTGGAAGCAAATTTTATTTTAAATCTTTGGGGGAAAAAAGGTCAAAAAACATTCCCCAAATGAACATCTAAGAGTCAGAAGACGATGAAAATCTTCCTTCCAATTTTTTTTTTTATTATTTTGTATAATGAAATCACATGGCCTTAAGTCATATCAGGAGAGATTCTGATTGGATATTAGAAAAAATAATTTGCCCGGGGAGGTAGTAGAGTAACAGCCTCTGGAAGTGTTCAAGAGGTTCTGGATATGGCACTTAGTGATATGGTTTAGGGGTGTTTCTGGTGCTAAATTGATGCTTGGACTAGATGATCTTGAAGGTGTGTTTCAACCTTAAAGATTCTGTGATTCTCTGTGATTCTCTGTGATTCTGTGTTTTTTTCAAGTGTCCACAGTTTTTGAGGACAGATGTCAACCATGAAGGCTGGATGTTTTGAGCCAGCACAGGTATACTCCACAGACAATCAATAAAAATCTTACACATGTACTGATGTACTGATGTGTAGCAGCCTCCTTTCTGCCATCACCCAAGTAGACCAAGAATGCACTTTGGCATTAGAATGGGAATTTATCTACATACACATTAAGACTCCAACAACAACCATATGTGTGTGTGTGTGTGTGTGTGTACATGCTTATCTGGATATATTTATTTTCCATAAAACAGGTCCCCAAAACTAAGTAAGAGGTACACAATTTACATTTCTAATGGAGAAATAGTATTGTTGCATTAGGAAATCCCAAAATGTTGGGAAAGAATGATATAGAAATATCTGTACATTTGCCCTATTCTGAAATTCTTTTGGCAACCATATTTAGCCACAGTTAGAGGCATGACACTAAGCTAGCTGCACCTCTGATTTTACAAAATATTTTCATAATTTCTTTGGAAAAATTAAGTCATATGGTGAGCATTGAAACAAATCCAGTCCTTATAGGAGATGGTCTCAGAGCAAAAGTATCACTGCTTGTACATGGATACACCAGCAGAAAAAAATACCAGAAGGACTTGGATCTACTGAATTCAAATTCTTTTTTTAATTGAAGAATGCTGTCATTGTATATCTATACACTGTAATATATAGGAGAGTGAATGACTCCCTTTTTTCTTCTCCACTTGAGCAGTATAGCACAGAGTATTTAGCTCAGATTTTGAGACTGTTGACAGTCATGTCAGATTTTGATTTTCTGAGAATGTTAAAAGGAAAATAGATGAGGTTTTGCATGAAGAGGACTATCAGTTATTTCCAGTTCCTTGGGACATTCACAACTTATTTCAGAAGACAGAGAAATAGCTTTCTGTTTAGTACCTTAGTAAATTATTAATTCACATAAGGATTCTAGCTGTCCCGCTGGACCTAGTTTGAGTCACTAGTTATTGTGATCATTTCTGTTTCTATAAGTGGGAATGATGAAACCATCTCACATATTGGATTCTGGTCTGCAGCACTTTATAGTATATTCCAAAAGCTGTATTAAGCTTAGCTGTATAGCTCCCTGACTTTTCTTTGAAGAATATTTGCAGGGATGAAAGAATAGCACAAAAAAGGCTTGTGATAATGGTACTGGTGGCAAATAGTATGGGTAAAGCAACAGGAAATACTTGTTTCACCCTCCTGTTCGTGAGACATTGGATTATTATATTAATTATTGGCTTGGACCAACTCAGGTGTGTGTAGGGGAGTGGGAGGAACAGGTCAAATCTCACAGAGGTGAGGTGATGCCCTGTCCCACATTCCAGCCCCTGTGAGACTCTAGGGCAGCCCTGGAGCAGCTGGCAGTCACTGGACATCAGGAGCACAGCCCATACCACATCCTGGAGCCCCTAACCCAGCCCCAGATTTCAGCACAGCAGAAGTCCCACCTGGGAGCAGGGGGTGTGGCCACAATGGGGCCAAAGCACAAAAAAGCAGCACCATGTGCTCTCTGTGTTTGTTTGAACCCTAACACCTGTACACATGGAAGCTGGACTCTCACAGGACTCTCTAGTGGTAGCTATGATTTTTCTCTCTCTTTCTTTACATTTCTCTTAATCTCCTTTCTTAGTAGTTTGGGTAATGTGGGACTGAATGGGTCGGATTTTGCTAAGTTGTACAGGTTAGCATGTGCTAAATCAGTGCCTTGTGGAATGTTTTATTTCAGTTTTATTCAAAAATCCTCAATTTTTATTAAAGTGTAGAGTTATTCGACAAGTATTCATAAATTCAGAGGTAGAATTGCAAAACTTCAAACACCAAGCAACTAACAACTTTTAAATGTCATTACCTACATTGCTGCTCCATACTTGTTAAATTACTGGAAGACTGTTAAGGAATGTAACGTCTGTTACTGGATTATGTGAGGATTTATTTCATGCCTAAATAATACAAATATATTAATCTATAGTGACTCTTCATTTTTTTTAAATTTTTTTAAATATAGACTGCCTCTTGCAAGAGGAACTGTTGTATTTTACATGTAACATTTATATTTTTCACTCACAGAATTACACTAGCAGTATAAAACTGAAAACACAATCAACTATACAAGAGTTTGCACCCTATTTGTGTCATCAGTGCTCTTTCACAATGTCCAGATAACTATAAAAACTGTAGGCACTTAGACTTCAGGGCTTTTCCCAGTGTAATTTTAAGCTAGTATCACAGTCAAGCATACATATTTTGAGGTACCTTTTTAATGACTATGAAATGTAAAAGAGAAAAGGTCTAGCTGTTGCATCCCATGAGGACGACTACTTTCATAGATCACTGAATGTGAGTAATCCAATATTTGATTATGCATAACTTTCTTTGGAAAGCACAATGCTAGGGCATCTACCACTAATATTTATGCAGACTCAAAAATTATCTTCGTGACTGTTTTAATGAGCCAGCTGCCAAAGATTTCACTGTGATGTAATTACGCTCTATTCTGGTTTTGTATTTACTTTTGTATATATTTCTGTAAACTCAGTGATTCATTAACAGATTAAGTAATGAGGCAATATTTGTATATTGTATCCATACAGTATGGGTAGGATAAAAATGAGACAAACGCACTAAAGAGTAGAATTCAGACCTGGATTAACATAAAACTTCAGACTGAAATTAAGTTCACATGTGTGCTGGAAGCTAAGCTCTGAATAGAGTGTAGTATCTTACCTAAATGTGCCAAAAATCCCATAGGCTGTCTTAGTAAAGTTTCAGCTCACAACTACAAAAAACTCACAAACTCCTAATATTCCACTTTCTTGATTTATTACACCTCTAGTTCGTATAAACCACCATTCACTGTAAATTTAAGAGTTACATCAATGTGCACTATTCTGGAAAATGGTATCCCTTTAAGTTTTGTATGCAATCAGAAACAAACACAAAAGCAAGATAGAGCTGAACTGGTTAAATAGAACTGAAATGCCATTCTGTTCCATTTTCATGTCTTGGAAATGCCCTCTTCCAAATTCTGCTTGAGTATCCTACCCTTAACAAAGTCCCTGAAATACAGAAACTGAAGTTATAAGACCACCTTCATTTGCAAGCTGTAACAAGCCTCAGAAGCTGCCATCACTATTCTGCTTTCAGCAGAAAACACTGACCTATCCTTGTCTCTCCTTCTGTAACATTTTAATTCCATAGGTATGTTATTTAACTTGGTTAAATAACCAAGTGTTTGTTCGGGGTAGTACATGGAATGAAAGACATTATAGAAATTAACATTCTATACTATTGCCTCATACTTCTCTGAATAGATAATATCATTGACACAAATGGCTGAAGAAAAAAGTCATGAGAACTGAGGATGTGTGGGCACTGAAATATTTCAGGAATTGAATAATGTTTTCCTTTCTCTGTTTAGTCTGACAGATGACAATGCGTCTTGAACGCTTTGGGACAGAATGATGGAGAAGATGAAAAAGCCATTTGAGAAATGCCTTTCTCATTCCAAATGTTTCACTTTGCCTTTCAAGAGTGTTTCCAAGTTGGGCATAATGTTTCTTTTAGTAATGGCAATGTATAATCCACATAAGGGGTAGCAGTCACAATGCATCCTTCCTGCCCTGCAAAGAATGACTACAAGTTTAAGCTGGTCTTTGGTAAGAGTGTTCTTCAGGAAATGTTATTTGTTGTAACTTCTAATTGTGAATTACAATTATATTTGTAATTGGAGAAGCCTGTGGTTTTTCTTACCATGAGGAAATCTCTAGCATTTCTAGTAGCGAAAAATCTTCAGGTTTCTAGGAAATGTCCAGCTTTTTTAACTGTGCAAACTAGGGCCTTTAGAATATGAAATTCCTCCTTGAGTGAAGACAGCAAGATTCTGCTCACAACAGAGAACAGTTTACCAGTGCAATTTTCTCAAAGCTGGTCTCTTAATTTTGTATAAGTTCAGGAAATAAGATGTCCTAGTTAGAACAGCTGGGACCGATTCATCATTGGATGGGTGTAGCCCAAAACTGTGTATTCTATAGCCCTCCATGCCATTTCCCAGAAACTGTTGTCAGTAGAGGCCTGCGAGGTGGCCCCTCCCCATGCTCCTGTCCTCATGCCCTTTTGTGGAATTCCCTGACTGAGCACCCTCACACCCTTTTATGGAATTCCCCACTCTGAGGGAAGAATTGAGCATCCTTTTATGGAATTCCCTGCTCTGAGGGAGGGGCTAAGCATTGCTGCCTGAGCTGGAGAATATATAAACCTGGAGTTTCAGAACCTTTCCACCACTCGTGGGATCCAGAGGAGGACTGCAGCTCACCGCTCTCAGCCGGACTGAGACCACCACCCTCAACTGAACTGCAATCACCACTTTGGCCGGACTGCAGCAGCTCTCCCACCAGCAGGTTTTTCCTCTCTCCCTTTGCTTTGGACTCAGGGGGGCCCAGGGAGCACCGTTTTGTTTGTGCCCTGGGGTGCTGGGTTGTACATTTGGGTTTTGTGGGTTAGGGCCGGTTGCTTGTCCGTGTGGTCATACTTATTGTATTATTTTATTAAATTGTTATTCTGATTTGTAATCTCTCTTTTGAGTTAGGTTGGTTTCCCCTGCTGGTTAACTTTTAAACCAGCACATAAGAAGATAAACATTATATCTATATTTTATTATTGCAACCCTTGTCTTCTCCAGTGCAGACCATGGTCTTCTTGCAGTGAGAGTACATGGTCCCCTCTGTGCACACAGCCTGGGAGCCCAATGACTGCCTGCAGCACTCCATGCACCAGCTGTCCTCCACAGTCAGACTGCAAGACAAGCCAAAGGCAGAAGCTGTGAGTCTTTTCCTCGCTCATTGAAGGTACACAGAGCAGCAGCCAAAATGATGCACAAAAATGACAGTTTACCAGTTGAAACTACAGCAGGAGTTCAATCATAAGTAGATTTACTAGTTTCAGATCTCCGTCCTATCTACCAAAGTGCAACCTGTTTTATATTTTCCTTAGTATTACTGTTCTATCTAAACATTATGTTCTAACACATTATGCTATAACATACACACCATCTATAACGCTGCTGATGCCTTTGAGAAAGCACACAGGATCACTCTTGAGGAGAAAAGACAACGCAGAAAGAATCATGCCTTCCAGAATATACCACCTAAGGAGTCTTTCTGCTGTGCCTTTTGCAACCGGACGTGCCTGTCTCGTATTGGCCTTTTTAGCCAACAGCGTGCTTGTAACAAACGTGGGTAGAGCCCTTCCCAAATCTTCCCTTGCGAAGCCTAGCCATGGTATGCTATAACAATGACTTGTGTAATGATGTGTGCAAACTCACAAAGATTGAAGGACTTTGAATTAGTGAAAATCTCATATTTTTCAAATATAATATTTGCCTGAGTCACACTGAAAACAATATCTTAGGTTTCTCACAAACTCAAGAGTACAAACAAATGGTTCTGGAAAACACATTTTCTGTGCTGCCTTTAAAAGCATCTTCTCTGAGTTTGCAGGTGCTGAATGAAATTGTTACTTGCAGTGCCATTAGCTTGCCTAGGCTGACCTAGATAGATGGGTTGCTCTGAAATCTAATAGTCCAGAAAACATTCAGGGATGCCCCATGACAAGGAATCTGGAAGTCATTGGAAACCTACTAGGGACAGTAGTCTTAATGTCCTCTGGCTATCTGAATTCAAGGACTTTCAGACCTGTTATGGCCAATTTTAATGATAAATCCCTGTAGTACAGGCAAATTTTAAGGTTAAGGAATGGAAAATGCTTGAAAAAATATGTGAATTTAAATTTTAGAACAAATATATTTTGTCCTTGATAGATCATTTACTATACTGCAAAGAAGGACATTGGGGAGCTGGTGGATGAGAAGCTGGACAAGAATAAATGGTGTGCACTTGCAGCCCAGAAAGCCATCTTGGGCTGCATTAAAAGAATCCTGACCAGCAGGTCAAGGGAGATGATTCTACCTCTCTACTCTGCTCTCATGAGACCCCACCTGGAGTGCTGCATCCAGCTCTGGATCCTCAGCACAGGAAAGACATGAACCTGTTGGCACAAGTCCAGAGGAGGGCCACAAAAATGATTGGAAGGCTGGTGCACCTCTCCTATGAGGATAGGCTGAGAGAGTTGGGGCTGTTGAGCACAGAAAAGAGAAGGCTTCAGGAAGACCTTACTGCAGTCTTTCAATAATTAAAGGGGATTTATAAGAAAGATAGGAACAGCCTTTAAGCAGGGATTGTTGCAGCAGGTTTTAAACTAAAAGATGGTAAATTCAGACGAGAAATAAGGAAAAATTTTTTATGAGAGTAATAGGTTACCCAGAGAAGCTGTGGATGTCCCATTCCTGGAAACATTCAAGGTCAGCTTGGATGGGGTTCACTGCAGAGGCAGTGACCTTTAAAGGTTCCTTCCAACTCAAAGTATTCTATGATTCTATGCTCTTAGCAGATCTTCCACATCAAAAATGTTACAGAATACTTGAATTCTACAAGTTATTTTAAGAATCCACTTTCAGTTTGGTTAAGACTTTAATTTCGTAACACCCTAAAATATATGTCAAGAATGTAACTATTTCACATTACCATTTTTTTGTAAAAGTGGCAGCACTGTGTTTGCAAGAGTTACATGGAAAGGCAGATCACCTTGCTTGAGATATGTCTGTAAAAACAGCTGGTTTTCCTTTGCAGTGCAACATGAAATAGGGACTGACTGAGTCAAGTTATAGAAATTTTCCTTTCTAATAAAATTGAGGTTACACATGGAAAATTATCACTTGAATAAATAGAGCTTGGAGCTTAATAGAAATATTTCAGAGAACTCAGGGAAATTGCCTATCCTCTTCCTGAAGACAAGAGACTAAAAATAAAATAATATAAATGTATTTTCTTTTGACCCAATTTGTAACAGTTTTAAATTGTTTAAAAATGCATGGGTAAATCTTATTTTTAAACAAAGACATTTCTAAAAACTTTAGATGGTTACAATCTTCTAGACACAATTGTTACTTGCTATGTGTGATCAGTTTGAAGTAGACTATACTTTGTTTTGATAGTACCATATACGTTTCTGACACCTTAAAAGCAATGATTACATTCATTATCTCTAACATTTCAGCAGCATTAAGAGTTTTTTATAAGAAATACAATATTTTCATTTAAGGGACATTTTGTCCCCAAGAAGGAAATTGTTTACTTTAAGGTAGGGACTTATAAAACAATAAATCTAACACTTTGTTTTCCTTTCTGCTTCCCTGGCTCCACAGCAAGAAGACATGAAAGGACTGTGTCCCGGAACATGGGAGTCCCTACCTACAGCTTGTGCTGGAGTGGTGGCACAGGCCTACCCTGTAGATCCAAAAAACTTTTTCCAAACTTCCAACTCTGTAAGTCTTGGCTCCACAGTAGCAGCCTGAGACCCCTTTCAACAGGGTGGTGAAGCTCAGCCAGGCTGCAGACCTGGAGTGCACAGCCCTACCCTGGAAATGTTCCTGCAGCTACCTAACCCAGAGCTGCAGATGCTGCCTGGCAGTGTTACATCTGGCCAGGTTCAGAATCCAGGTCAGGCTCAAATTCTCTGAAAGTTTGTTAAAACTGAGACATTTTGGACAAGACATTCAAGACTCAACAAAAAGGCATTTCTAAAGTAAATTCTTTAACTGTACAATTCATAACAAATACCAACTCTGAGTTAACTCATTAAATAAGCAGCAAAGGGTTGAATTTTGGTTGCCTTGAGCACCTCTTGTCTCTAGCTCTAAGGAAGGTATCAGTTCTCTAGTGAGAGGCTAATTAAGCCTCTTGTTTCTCTTGATACTGTCACTAATAAGTATTATTCCCCGCAAAAGGCTCTGATACAGGAAAATAATTATTCCCATTTTGAAGCCAAAATATAAAACACTATCTGTAACTGACGTGATTGGTACAGGATATCCATGGATGCACCAGGACATTAACCTGATTTTTGAAGTTCCTATTTCAATCTGTTTTGCTGACCCTAGAACTTCTGTTTGCATCATTTTTTGCCCTTACTGCAGCAGTACAGTCTCAATGCCACATTTTTGTCTTTCAGCTGCATCTATTTTATTATGAGTCAGTATCCCAAAAGAAGAACAAAGTGATTATACTTCTATGTGAATTTTTAGGATCTTTGTCTGGTTATAGATATATGAATGAAAATAATGTATGAGCATATAAATAGAAAATTAAAGCTTTATTGTGGCTCCTTTGAAAGTCTGGAATGCATCTCAGAAGACAGTAAAGGAAACTGAAAAAAGGGCTTTGTTTCAGCTGATAAATGTCTGTTCTCTCAAGTTTAAAATCCATGGCAGAAAAGGTGAATGAAACAAGCCCACCAGCAGTGGCTAAATCTATTAACTTCATTTTTATTTTGAGCATTGGAATACTTTTTTAAAAATTAAAAAATTAGTTATAAAGATATTTAATTAATAGGCATATAGATCAAAATAGCTAAGATTTGAGTATTAAATGCTGAATTATTCTGAGAATAAACATGATATTTAACATTACTATTTTGCCAGAAATATTACAGTTTTTTTCTTTTGTTAGCTGAATGTGGATTTTGAAATAGAATCATTTCCTACAGAGCTGCTTTTGAGGGTCAGAAAGATCTAAACTACAGCTTCAGACCATCTTCTTCTTGCATTACAGGGTGATTTCCCAGCAGAAGAAGAGGGGCTTTCCAGGCTTTCCAAAATCTAGAAAAGTTTATTCTCGTTCTAAGTTTAAGAGTAAAGAGGACATCCAGGAAACATAAAAAGCCAAAGTGCTGAAACAATGGAGGAGTATTTCCTGGTAAGATGAAGAAATAGGGTGAGGGGAGCATGTGGTAGGTGGGATCTGACATGGTTTTGTAGGTATTTGCACTTTAGTAGTTCACTACAAGTTTAATTCCCTATTTAATCCACCCAAAGTCCTCTGGGGAGGTAAGCACCCAGTTGCCATATATGTAGGGTGGCAGGTTTTGTGGAGCTTCAGTACTATCCCACCTCAGTGACCCTCACTGCTCCACTTGCCTGTACTGCAGATAGGACATTCAGAAGCAGAACCTTTTGTTCTAGAAGAGGAAGGGCTACAGCAAATCCTAATCCTTTGTTTTTGGCATCACAAGAGTATCCACAGCAACTAAATGTGATGTGATACAGAAAGGAATGTGACTTCAAGTGCCAGCAGCTGGTGAATGCCTGAGGAGCAAAATCCTGTTGTCATGTGGATACCCCCGGCAATGGCATATGCACGAAGCAAATGAAATACACACATCTGAAATATGGACAGAAAAAGCTGGTTTTCTGGCAAGAGTCATTTCTGCCTCAGGATACACTTTAGTCACCACAACAAAACACTGAGAGGGATGAAGCAACCCCAAGATGGCAACAAAGTTCCCAAGGCACCTCAGTCAATCACTGGTTGGCTATTAGTTTAAAAGGTCAGTGGCAAATATCAGTAACTACATCGATTTTTCTCCATTTCCCACTCTGTTTTCAGAGTTCACTTATTATCTGTGTTGAATAAACAATACAGATGAGAAAACCAAGGGTAAACCCAAAGTCTGGAGAGAGCAGTAAACTGCTTAGAAGTTAGCCCTAGAACTTTGGATTTGGGAAAGTTCTTTTCCCAGACTCACCTCAGATTTGACTTAAGAGCATGACAAAGACCTTTTTGTTGTGTCTCTACAATACCTAGCACAATGGGGCCCTGATCCATGACTGGAGCCTCTAGGCATTGCCACAGTACAAACAAATAACAATAGCTTGCAGCCAAAGACATTGCTGGGAATTGCTTAGTAGGCAAACAAGCTTCTTATAGAAGTGTGTGCTCTGAGCATTTGCTCAGTTCACACAGCCTGGGGTTTCAGAACGTTCTTTGTTGAAAAAGCAACCATTGGAAATATCCTCTTGACCCTGACTCAGGGCCAAGACAGAAGATATTAGACCCACTTCTCTCTATGTCTTACAGCACTGAAACAGACTTCCAGGTTATGAGTTTGGTGTGTGTTTGACCAAGGACCGCTCCAATAATGTCACAGCAATTATGTAAAAAATCTATGCTTTGAGCAAATATATAGTAGGAAATCTTTACACTACTCGTTTACTTCTCTATGTAATGCATAAATAGATAGGACTGAGAAAAAATCTGCTGGTTCAGGCATTGGGCTGGTACACTTGTACCTGTTTCCTGGCTCTGGCACAGATATTTGTATGCCCTTTGGCAATTAACATATCTTCCTTTTCCTCCTTAAAACAAAAGTAAAACAAGAATACTTTTCCTGCCTCACAGGCATCATGAAGATTCCCAAGCCTTCTTATACATTCAGATGCTGTGCGATGAGGCCAAGGACATACCTGGAAACTTAGACAAGTCTATCTCTGAATTTGGAGTGAGAACTCAAGTTGAAGCTATACAGAAAATAATTCTCTGATTGCATTGCTTCCACTGCATTTTTCCTCCTAAATATGGATGGGTCTGGCTTCAAAAGTATTACATTATTTAAGTAATTCCCCAGCTCCACTGATTTTTTACTTTCTTCAATAGTTAAAAGACAAGGTCAGTTTTAATGTGTACAGATTGTGTGAAAGTTGAGCAATAATCTTGACTTTTCAAAAATACAGCTGTCTTTCTGTGTCTAGCTTCCCGCCCTCAGGGAGAATATCCAACACGTATTTTCCAGATCATTAGATATATTACACACCAAGTCTAACACAAGGTTTTTTTAGTTAAATCATATCAGTAGAGCCCCTTTCTGGAGTACCTTTGCTACTGGGTATTAGTCAACATAGACAGGGTAGGGCTGCACTGTGGTTCTTGCACTTCAGTTTCTTCTTATATGAAGAAAACTCTGTCTTCACCTTAGATTTTAGACCATGACTCTTGTTTATTTCTATCTAGAACAAAGTCTGTAGACAAAGTCAATATATTTTATCAGATTAACTAGCAGCCAAGTTTTGAGGCACACAGGTCATTCTTCATGCCTCTTTTTTCACTCTCTCCCGTTGTAGGCCTCAACTGACAAAAAAGACATTCCAATAAAGTCATTCCCTGGTGCTGCAGCTGCCATCCACTGGGACAAAAAGACAAAAATGTGGCAAACATCACTACTCTGTGTAACAACTGAAGAAACACAGAGATGCAAGTGGGCCAACCTGCCTAATGGTGCACAGGCTCAGCTGTAGAATGGGATAGCACCATCCTGGCTCCAAGAAGTAATTTTTACTGTCTTGAGGAAGAAAGTGAAAAACTATGAGTCCTGATCATTCTGTTTCCTTGTACATCAAGAATTTCTTTAAGGCATACAGATATACACAAATCATTTTTTAATTCTCTTACCAAAATGCTGCAGTTTTATTCCCTGTTAGCTGTTTTCCCATCTACCCAGCTGTTCTTCCTGTCTCCCAATTATTTCTTTCACAACAGAGGTATCTACGTGATTGATTTCTTTGGATATCTTGCCTTCCTCTGCAGCTGTCTCTGTCATATATATTCCACAGAGAACAATTCAGGTATTTTCAGAATATTCAGGCAACATATCTGATATATAACCTGGTTATCAGTAGAGTTACGTACAACCACAGTGATGATGGGTGATGGTAGAAGTGGGGAGTTGCAACGGTTCTCCTGTTATATAGGGGGAGCTGCCCTACAGGGTAGCAGAAATATTTAAAACTTCTGCCTTCTGGCAGCATTGCTGCCTCTCCTACTAAAGGAATGAGATAAAAAAGTATAGGCAGAATGTAAGGATTCAACCTGTCTCTTCAATACGGAATTGAAAGGAACTATGTCTTCCATATAGACATAGGGTTAACGATAGAGACACAATGCAGATATTTAGGGAGAGAATTAGAGTATAAGAACACCTTTAGCAATTTAAAAGTCACAGCACCATTAATGACTTTTTTTTTCCAGTCAGACCCAATTACAACTGTTTACAGAGCCCTTTCTCTTTCCCTCAGAGGCTTTGGCTGAATTCCCATAATTTCCGGGACCAAATCCAATTATGCCACTGACCACAGCATTCTGACTGCTTAATGCAATTCCATGGCAAGGACAGGGAACTCCCAGAAACAAGAAAGGGCTTGATTTGCTCCATGCTGTACCTGGAAACAGCTCCCAAAGCAACATGTTATGCCAAATAACTATGCCCCAGAGTGGCCAATTAGTTTGTGCAATTCTAGATTAAAATAAAGACAATTCCTTACCTTTTCTTTTTCAAAATCATTTTTTTCCAGGTAAAATTGTTGGCAAAGTTTCTCCTTGTCTGAAATTTCAGAGTTCTATAATCTTTGTTCCAGTATTTCCATGAACACAATGCTAGGAGGGAATTAAAAGGTGGTGAGCTGGGAGGAAAGGGTGTTAGAGGTGGAGGATGTAGCAGGTTAAGCTTACAAAGAACTTGTACACATCAGTTCTTAGGAAAATCCCATGTTATCCCGGGTCTGACCCATGTCAAGAAGTGTGCTTACTCACAGTGGCAAACAAAAGTGTTTGAAATGCACTACAAGATGATTTATTGATTTATTTCATACCATCATTTCTGTTTATATCAACATTCAGAAAAGTGCTATATAATTCATTTTTTTCCTTGGCTGATCTCCTCTTCTACTCAAGATGGTTATGAGCTTTTCTGTCATTTATAGAATACCATAAGTTATTAGCAGCCAAGGAAAAAATATACAGAACAGAATAGAAACTCTCCCTAGTAAAAAGAGTTGAGTGTCATACATGAGTATAATGAAGTTCAGCCAGTACAGAGCAAGCACAGTGGCATGTGATGGCTGCAGCAGGAATGCTCTGTGGAACAGATGGCATGTCAGGAGGGCTTAGAGCAGAGTGAGGTGAGATTTGTAAGAACTAGCATTTCTAGTAAGCCATTTAGAAAACTCTGAAAAGAAGACACTTCGAGAGACAAGGTTATGAGAAATGTAACCACTGGCTAAAATTAACCAAACTATGTGCAAACCAGCAGGAAAGTAATTTTAGTTTTTATGCAATGTATAAGTAATGCATAAAGATCTTCAAGAACATAGGGTAAGTATGGGAACATTTGAATTTTCAAGTCTTCTAACCTGATTACAAAAATTTCATTACATTAAACATGGATGCTTTTTAGATGAGCAAAAAAAAAAATTAGCATCTACTAATTAACCATATTGTTGACTGTTCCTCCAAACATTACTCAGCTGAAGTTAACTTTGTGTTTTACCTTACATGGCACAGCACTTTTGGGAAACTATTACCATCACAAATGTGGTCAAGGCTTCATGGTCAACTGCAGCATCCCAAAATCTAGTGTCATCACACAGCTTTGATTTTTTTTATCTTGAAAGTTGGTCTGACAAATTTGAATAAGAAGACAGAAGCAGACAATATCTTCTCTTCCATGAATGTCCCAAGAAGGTTTAAAGTGTAACTGTAGTATGCTTTCTCTTCAACCATTTCTTTGTTGTTGTTTTGTTGGTTTTTTTTTCATTTCTAAATCTCGTTTTGCTCACTCAGCACTCACCTCCTCCTGTTTTCATCTGCACTCAAAAGCCAATACCCTACCCAGTGCTAGGTCTGGCCATCATAAAAGGATTCAATCAGCCCAGCCCAGCATTCAGGGCTGAATTGCTTGGAAGACTGGACCTTGAAGGTCTAATGCTTCAACAATTAATCAGGTTTTTTTCCAGAGATTAGGAAATCCTCTGAAAAACCCTAATCTAACTAAACACTTAAGTAGGTGCCCTACTTTAAACATGAATCTCCTTTGTTGAGTGGAACAAAGAAATAAACATGAGAGTATACTTGAAGGCCACAAAGGAAAACTGAAAGATGAGGCAGGAATAAGGTACAAGATTCTGATTCCTAATTGCATATTAGAAGTATTCATTCACTACAAGGTTCTTAAATTACTTCACCAATAAGCAGCACTGAAAAGATAATATATACACAATAACTTTCCATTGGCCCTTGGATGTAGTTAGACGAGATCTCACAGAGATCTGAAAAGAACAAAGTCTGTAATTCTTTAATAAATTCTCACCATTTTCCAAAGAGAAGTTGCAGGTTGTATAGATAATAGGGATTTATTTTCTCTGGCCTAATCTTGATGATTTCTAGTAGGCACAGGAGTATT
Source organism: Corapipo altera (assembly GCF_003945725.1). NCBI lineage: Eukaryota > Metazoa > Chordata > Aves > Passeriformes > Pipridae > Corapipo > Corapipo altera. The sequence goes on along the minus strand of NW_020884878.1, from coordinate 16,111,526 downwards.
GTCGTCACAGCACATCAGTTCAATTGCAATATTACTGGGGTACAGAGCTGCTATAGCCTAAAGTACAGGACTGCTCATCTGGATACCACATGGGCTTGTGTGCTCCGGTATTATGCAATATGTGGCCAAGTATTTTGTCACAGGAAAACTGCTTGAGATGGAAAAATCTAGATGCCCCTTCTCACAGCTGCAGAGAAACTGGATATTTCTCCACTTGTACCCTTCTTCCTGAAAAAAAATCTAGTTCTTCGTGTTGTGACATTCCCCTGAGTGACTGACTAGGAATGATAAGTCTTACTTGTTTCTGCTTTCTCCACATCTTTATTCCCATCATTTTCTTTTCTGTTTATCTCTCTGTGGCTAGCCTTTCCTTCTCTTTCAGCTCTTCACTTCTATCACTCCTTTTTGCTTCAGTTAAGAGCAAAGAAATATACATGTTTTCTTTCTTCAAGTTGGGCTTTCGCACACTTCTTTGTGACCAGAGGTTCCTATGGCTACAGCAACCTTCATGTGCCTCCGCAGCTGCAAGGCCAAATACTTAAAAAAATTTGAAAAGGAGTGACTAGCTGTTATGGTTTAGGAATAGTATTCCCCAATTTAATGTTCACACTGAAACACTTCAAACTGTGTGTTTGTTGCGCACCCACTTCCCCCTTCCCTTTCCCCCTCCCTCTGTGGCAGGCTGGAGAACAGAATTGGAGGCACTAAAGGTAAAATCACAGGTTGAGATAAGAACAACTTACTGGGAACAGCAATGAGATAAGAAAACAAACAGTAACAGCAACAATATTAATAACAGAGTGTACAAGATAGGTGAACAATTAACACGAGTGCTTACCATATGGAAACCGATAATACCCCCACTGCTCTGCCCTCTACCTGACCGGAAGGGACCTTTCCACCACTGTCCCCTGTACATGACATAAGGTGGTGTAGAATAACCTCAGAATCCTAGTCATGTCCCTTCTGGCTACTGCAAAAATTAACCCTGTCCTAGCCAGAACCAGGACACTAACAAAGAGGAGATGTATCCTTCCAATTTGATAGATACCAGCAGCGTCAATTCTTTAGACAGTATTATAAAATTGTGGATATTTCTATTATCTATAGGTATGTTTAAAACTTTTTTTTTTTAGTTCTGTCTAGGTCTCTATATTTAGGCATGTTTACCCCTAACTTTATCTCCTGTCCATTGACCTAGCACAATTTTATCTGGTCTCCTTGAAGGAACACCTTCTAATACTATGCTACTGCTTACCTGTCTGTCCCTCCCCCCCCACCATAACTTCTGTAATCTGTTTACTTTTTACAGCCAAAACCAAGCACACATTACAGCTCTCTGAAGCAGGAGATATCCATGTATTTTCTGAAAATCCAGTAGCTAGAGAGATGGAAGACAGAAGTTAAGGGCTACCTGAAGGAAATGCTACATTCTGTGCATCATAACTACCAGTTCTGTTTGATATTCCAGGATGGTGCACTAATCTGCATGGTGCACCATCCTGGCACTATTATATGCAGATAGATGGTGCAATAATCCACTATCCCACCTGTAAAGAACAAAGGTTAAAGATACTCTGAGAAGTCTCATTTGGGTGCCTAAAACTACGTGGAATAAACCCATATGTGGTATTCATTACATCATTTTTTTTGTAAACATTTATGGTGCATTTTGACTCTCTTCTTCTTGGAAGCTAATTCACATACATAGCACAGAGTATTTGTATCTATGTTTCAAGTGGTTACATTCCTTTCTATCTGTATTGCTGCTTTTCAGAAGCCAATTTATGGGGCCAATAAAAGTCAGGTAGTAGTAGATTGATCATGGCATTTCAGGTCAGAGATGTAACAATTCATTTAAGAGACCAGTTCTCGCATTAATTCACCTTCATAATGAAACCCTGAGGCAACGAAGACCACAAAAACCAAATTATTCAACATGAGACAATGGGTCACTTAAGGTTTAGTGAATATTAAGATACTATATTTATTCTTCAAACACTCATACGTATGGTGGAACTTGTTTTTCATGTACGTTGTAGAATTTGTATTGTGTGTGTTGAAAGACTTTTTTTTTTTTTTTCATCTTCCTGGTAATGGGGAATCTGTGTTATTTGCACATTGCAAAACTTGTTCCACAGGTATGTTGTGAAATTTTATTGGGTATTTTACAGTTTGTGATTGATGTCATGTAAATGTTGTTCAGCTCAGCTTTGTGTTTTCCTGATTTATGAGTTCTGCATGAATATGTTTTGTTATTTGATTTTCCTGGGATGCAAGGCTAATATTACCATTTAAAATGTCAACTATAACTTATACTTTTCTTTATGAACCTGCAAGAATTTTTGAAACACAAACTGTATCTGTGTGTATTCTTTAGCATCAAATACAGTAGCACCCAATCCTAGTTGTCTTAATTAGGTGCTTATGCAATAGAATTTACTGAAAATAGAGTTCCCACTTGCTTTTACAGAAATACATGTTTATTTTTGATACTATCAGTGAGTAACTCCAGTAATTGTCTTATTACCAGGTGAATATACCTTTTGAATAGGTAGTGACCACTGTTTGGGAATTTAACACAGCAAACTGATATGCATTGTAACTAAGTTTATAGCCCAAGTACATGTATGGACCAGGATACTCTAAGTGCTGTCAAGGATTCTCAATGAAAGCAAAAGCATCTGTTCTTAGCATTTAAGCCTAAATTCATTTTCCAAACAGAGTAAATCATGCCAGCCGTCTCTAAACCTCCCCTGCTTCCTTTCTATTCGTAAAGCGACAAAATCGGTCGTTTTCTTACTTAAGAAAATTTAGACCATTTTGTAATTGAGGGTGAAATATATTTAAGGATAATACGAGTAGTTAAACTGTCAAGTGGCAGTTGCTACATGACTTCAAGGAACCTGTCTAAATAATTTCTCTTTGTCTCTATCTTAGGGTGTAAAATACAGTGTGAAAGGATAAGACATGATGTACTACCCATCCCTCTTTTCTGCAGTTCCAAGCAAATCTAAGTTCTAGGCAATTAAAATATCTTAGCTTTATATTAAAATTGCCACACTTTCATTATTTTGTGTGAAATTATTTCAGTGATTGAATTAACAGCCTTTTCAGTTTCATAGGCAGCTACACCTCTGGTCAAAATATTCCAGGCCTAATAAAATTAATGTTTTTATCTCCTTTTCACCACTTCGTTTGAAGCACTGTGCTTGTAAAAGAGCCATTTTACCATGCTCACACTTCAACCACAGTCCATTATTGTTAGTATCTAGATCACTTTACAAATTCAACTATTACAATTGTCCTTCATATCTGAAATGGATTCTACATTTCTTGGTTCCAGTTGGAGCCAAATAGGAGCACCAAAATACTCAGGAAATGTTTTCTTTGTAGTATATTTGGGCACACACCAAAAACTTAATTTTAGGAGCATAAGGCTGTTTGGAAAAGCAGGCAAGCTATTGTGTTCTGCTTCACCAAAAATGAGCCTGAGTTTCCTTGAGGTTTGTCTACTTCTATGCTACAAACAAAAAGTTAATTTACAAGGGGAAAAAAACAAAGGTATGTCTAAACTGGCTTCCTTTCCAGAAACTAGAAAGTATTTTATCTTACACAAATCAATTTTCTTATAATAGGTCTCCCTGAACAGGTTCAAGAGAGATAGACAGAAACAGACACCTCTTCTGTGGCACCCTGATATCTGCATTACATTGGCATCTCAGAGGGGGTGGATTTTGCCCAGCATTTAAAAAAGCATTGTAATCTGGACTTTAACTTAGGAAAGCGCTCCCCACTCACCTGTGGAAGGGAGGGAAGGATGACCACTACCTGAAAGCACTAACTTGAAATCATGAACCTACCTGTTTCATGATTTCAGAAAGTTAACTCTGAATACCAAATTTTCTTTCCTTTTATCACCAGCCTTCAGGTTTGCACTCCTAGGGCAGCAGTGGCTGCCAGCCATGCATCAAGAAATCCTAGGCTGTCCTAGGCTATGCCAGATCACAGCAGGCAGGAAATCATGCTGGGCTGTCTGAACCATGACTGCTTCAGGTCAGTAGATATTTGGCTTGCACATACCTGAAGTAATGTGTGCAGCATTATAATCACCCTTCTTAAATGTGTTTTTTTCATCCATGTGCATGCATTCCCACAGGGATCAAACCTTTTTCTCGGTATATACATAAGATCTGCTGCCAACACATGAAAGATGATGAGCAAGAAGAAACTGTTGTTTAGTTTCAACAGAAGAAACTGTTGTTTAGTCAGCAAATGAATAATTATCTTCTAATTAATCAAAGTGATCTTTAATCTGGAGAGGATTTGCTTTAGAATGGAAAAGTGCTGGGAAATAAAGTCAACCACCTCCCTGCCCAAAGTTTTCTGTTTTTCTCAGACTAAACCAGAAAAAATTAATTTTGGAAGTTCAGAAATAGTTGATGAACTCTTGTTTCTTCCAGCTCTTGTGTGTTGTGTCTGCACTTCTGGGTTCCAGATAAATCTGGAAGTAAATGTGAAGTAATGGTCGCATGGTGTTTTGGCAGGAACCTCTGGAAGCCTCACAAAACAGTTTTTTCCAGAGTCAAAGCTGATTTTAAAAGAACATGACTTCAGCTATTTAAGAAATACATTCTTTCTCTCAGAAAACTTACTTTTTCATGTGCCAACAAGCATGATTAAAAAACATCTAATTGAAAGAGCCTTGAAGAAAAAATACAAGAATCAGGTACAAAAATTTGTGGTGACAGCTCTGAGGGGACAATGTTACATCTGAGACTAGCTCAACATTGAGGACATTTAGATACAGAAATAGAACCTATGTTGGGGTCTTATTTCCAGTGTGAATCTATAGTCTCAGGGGGTATCTATACTTTCACATGCAAAACCAGCTTTAAAGACAAAGTATGTATCAAGAAGGTTGTCTTTCAAAGTGACAGAGAGCATTTTTAGATAAAATAAAGGGACCACAGCTTTCAAAGTGGAAGGGACAGTTATGTAGCAATAGAAGCCTTATACAATGGTGTGGGAATGGATTTGCCATATGTAGGATGGAAGAAGTCCTGTCAGAGATGGACTAGTGAAGAAAAAGAAGAAAACCTCTCAAATGTTATAGAAACAGAAGTTTTTAATGTGGTTTAAACAGGTTTCAAAATGGCTTTTGCATTTTCGCAAAGTCATTGCTCCTTCCTGACACCCCCTGTGAAGGACTCTCATCTCCCATAAAGGAGTGTCCTGGGAAGATGTCCTGAGGTGTTTCTCATTGGCCTTTGTTAACCCCTTCCTATTGGCTGTTAACTCTTTACCTGATTGGTTTTTCTGTATGACCCTGAACCTGTAATTGGTCCCCTTTTGACCCTCCTAAAAGCCTTATAAACCCCTACCCCACAATAAATTTCCTCTTTCATCCGTCCCTCCCTGGTGGTCTGTGTGAGCTCCTTATGGGGTCGACGGGCCACGTGGCAGGGGCAGGGGGGAAGGGCATTCACCTCCAGGCTCCCCCTCCAACTAATCCGCTTTACAACGGCAAAGCAGGAGGGCTTCATGTCATGCTATCTGCCTACTGCCCACAGTGGCTGGTATTTGTTCCCTGGAATGGGGAAAAAAGACAGGCTGATTGTAGCTCACTTTTCTTGTTAATTTTCTAAGTGATGTAGGCAAAGAATTTATGGTCTCTCTGCCTCATATTTCCATATGTTTATTCAACATGATATAAATGTATTTATTTCTAAAAATCTGAGACCTTCCACATTTATATAATATATATGCTGGGATTACACACATTTTTACATTAAAAAGCCATGAGCATAAAGGTTTTTACTGGTCCCCATTATTCCTTTTGCTAAATAAGGATCAAAATCTGCAAAGTGTATTTTGATATGTACAGTGTCTTGACTTCTCACTAATTTCAGTACTCATTGTCTGTTGTTATTGCTTCAGAATTAAAACAGCTGTTAAAATCATGGCTTTGTTGAAGACAAGGAGACTTTTGTCTGGCTCAGTGCTTAATAAACATAATGTTTGGTAAGACCCGATTGGTTTTTCCCAAAATTTTTCCACTACTTTATTTCTGAGTATTTAAACACATTTGACCCTGCTTCTTACAGAGTACCTAAATATTATGCAACAGTAACACCAATCAATATCGAGGTTGTATTCTGCGCCACTGAACATTCATTCTTTCATTATATTTGCACAAAAAATTCTACCACAGAAAGTCTGAGTGAGAGGAAAGCATTTGCTTATCCCTGGCAAAGGATTCTATGTGGCACCTCTTCGGTGTGTGAGCAGCACCACAACTCATTTCACATGGTCACTTCCAACAAAACCATTCCAAATAAAAATCACTGCAGTGCTGCTGACACACTGATCTCTAACCACAGGTAATGCTGGGGAACAGAATTTATTCTGTTTACTCATAAGGGTATGTCTAAAATTAAGAGTCCTCCTGAAATACATAGCAGAAAGTTACAAAACTTAAATCAGGATCACACTTCACTGGAAAATAAGTGGATGCAAACTTTTAAGCCATGCAAAGCAAAACTGCAAGGCATGTTTTCATGAACCTGGATGTCAGATAAGATTTCCAAGTTTTGCATTTAGATGTTTGATCTGACATCCAGTTTTCAAGAAATAGTATTAGAGGACAATGTTCACATGATGAAATGTTCAAAAGAATAAACCTGCTGTTCTGAAGATGAAACAACACTAAGTCACCTGTACCTTTATAGCCCTTGGCAGGGTGATACGCACATGAAGAAATGCAGATGAGTGACTTAAAAGCATATCTGTTTACATATATAACATGACAAGAGTCTAATTGCCAATAGGCTAATATTAAGCATCATGAAGGACATATCCCAAAATGCACCAGGGAGAAGTTGCGGAAAAATCTCGAGGATCCTTATAATAAACAAGCCATTAAGCAGATTCAGTGTCTACAGCTTGCTGATGAAAGCTGTTGAAATTATTTTTCATGCTGAAAGTTCACCTAACAGTAATCTACTATGTGCAGTGTTTGCAGAAAAGGTAGAGGTGCCTGGATAAAAATAGGTGCCATGAATTTTTCTACGGGTATGTAATTCTTTAAGCTCCTCAGTAAAATGTCAACCAGGTTATATAATCACTAAACCACGTGTACACAAACGTAAGCCCACAAACAAACTTCCCATCCAAAAATTAGGTAAGCTGATTCACTCTCTTATTGGGAAAATGGGAATGCTTGTGTTCTAAACTACTGCTGTGGGGAGGTGCCCTGATTCCGTCCAGGACAGGGTTAATTTTTGCAGTTGCCAGGATGGGGCACGGCTATGACCGCATGTCATTGCTGAGTGTGGGGGGAAGGCAGATTTTTCAGAGGAGAGGGGGTTCCTCCTGGTGGAGTAAGTGTGATGGAGGGAGTGATGGGGTAACGCCAGTTCTGAGCAGGAGAGAGCAGTGGGTGTAGCCTGGAGGAGGGAGCGGCTAGGTATTGTCTATTGTCAGGGGTTTCCATGGTGGGCAATAATGTTTCTTTTTTTGTACTCTCGGTCAGTATTGCTACTGTTACTTTTCTTATCTCATTGATGTTTCCAATAAGTTGTTCTTATCTCAGCCCTGATCTTTACCTTTTGTGCCTCTGATTCTCCTCTCCATCCTGCCACAGGGGAGGGGGAGGCAGAGTGGGGAGCAAGCGGTGCATGGCTTGGAGTGGTTTCAGTGGGAGGACTAAAGTAGAGAATGTGATTCCTAAACCATGACAGGAGGAAAAGAGAATTGTTCACCATGAGTGCCCAGTACAGCTGGAAGGGGCAGCCTGTGTCCTAGACAACCACAGAAGAAGGCTCTGTTCTCATCTTCTGCAATCATATTGGCAAAGTCCCTCCCAGACCATCGTGGTCTTCTTTTCCTAGTGAAGTGTAAAGACAAAGGCCAGTTTTCCAGTACCCACCCTCCCAAGAATGACAATGGAGATGTTCTTATCATTTTCCTCATCCCAAAATTACTTACTGTCATTTCCCCTTTCTTACCAGTCAGTCTCTTCCCACAGATGAGCCCTTAAGTGATGTAACAAGGTTCTGACATGAAGAACAGATACTTTTAACTAATTCTTCTGTTTTATTGTCTTAAGCCCATATGGGCCACCAGTGACAACCCAGTGTAACCACCTAGTTGAGTCTCCCATCTCTATAGTGAATTGCTGACAAGACTTCCTTTTGCAAGAAGAGGTTAACCAAAGACAAAATATCCTAAAGTAGCAAGTCAAAAAAAAAAAAAAAAAAAGTAAGCCCCTTGAATTCAGTTGCTGCAAAACTACTGGCTGCAATTACTTTCACTCACAGCCCATGCAGAGCCAATGTTCTAAAACTGGGGTGGGACAGCTCACTGCAAGTGATTTCTGCAGGCAGCCTAAATTGCCTGGACCAAGCAACAACAACGGCACATGCCTGCCTGGCTTTCAGGTGTACAAAACATGACAAAGAAGCACACGTGGTCAGGAGTAAAATTTTGGCTTCTTCTTGTGTCCACAGAACAGAACGGAATTTGAGGACTTTGGTCCTGACCTCTGGGCCAATACCAATAGGTGGCCTGAGCTGAAGTACCTCAGTTAAGTTATGAGATTTCTTTTTTGGGGGGATAAGGGAGGGTAATATGTGTTTGCAAAGCACTTTAAAGAACTTTTTGAGATGAAAAGAATTGTTGCATTAACAAACAGTTCATACATCTCAGCCACGTTTGTGTTTTCAAATGCTTCTTCCGTGGCTACACAGTCTTCATGTTTTTAAAGTCTTTTTCTTTTTTCCTAACAAAATACAGAAGCTTAAACTCTCTGATAATGACATGACTTCTACCGCTGGGGCCCTTGGCCCTGGTATTTGTCATTTATTCCACCTCTGTGTGGTGATTTTTATGGGAACTCTCCTTATGGCTAGCACTCCATCCTTAATAAAATAGACGGAACATTTTCTCATTAGAACACATTCCTTCAGAGAAACTGTGGGAAGAAAGACATTAACAGAAGATTGTAACCAGAACTAATTAAAGGCAATATCTTAAATTATTTAAATCAGAGGGCTCTTTGCCATTAGCTTGACTGGGGCTGGAATGCCAGTCTGATTTTCCATTGCATTTTCCCTCTTCCATCCTCTTAAAATAAGCATTCAGATCAGAATACCTTTCTAGAGGTCTAATGGACCTTTTCATATTGAAAGGGATCCAGAGAGCTATGCAGACCTGTGTACATTGCAGGTATGATATAGTTCTGAGGTTCTTCATATTCGCATTGGTGTTTTTTCTATATATATCTCATTGATGCGTATCTCCTTGATAAGCACCTGCACCTAACAAATTTAAATCACATCAGCCCTCTCTTTGCTCACAATATGAAGGTGGGACTTCGAGCTGTTTGGTTTGCACACAGCACAAGCTAAGGGTTTTGTGATCCATGAGCATACCGCACAGTAGTGAAACACTACTACTTCAGGTCAGCAGAATGTGTTGACCCCCACTGCGCCGACACTCCTGCTCACACCAGAAGTGCCATAAAAGCATCAGTAACCACAAGGCTCTAGCTTTGTATTTCATTCGAAGCTCACCAGAATCTCAGAAATTCTTGAGTCTCAGGGGAATTTTTTTCTGTGGGTGCTAAAAGTAGAAATTGTGGTGTTTGCCACACCTGTTGATTGTTTATAGAGCTATAAAAAATTAGCAGATAGAAAAATGTCAACAGGCATGTCTGCCATTCAGACTTCATCATCCATGACTGTTTTGGTCCATTTGAGCTATTCTTCCTATGCTGGGAGTAGTTTTGAGGTTAAGACCACTCCTAAATGACACCATATGTGTTTTGCACTAGAACTGTGTTGTCTCAGTTAATTTGTACTCTTCTGCTCTGTCATTAAAACTCTACCTTTCTTGAATTATAAACTCTGCAAATAGTTCTGATGTTTTCTTCATAAAATATTTTCCTATCAGGTACATGCTTAAGCAAGGAATTAGTATTTTTCCCTTCAGGCTCTGTAACAGCATGTACCGTTTGCTCAGCATCTAGTTACCTGTTCTGCTACTCAGCCACACAGGAGAATTTGCATTAGGGCTCTTATGCTATAATTCTGTTCTATATCATTTTATGTAATCATGTAATTTCGGGTTTTATATAGGCAGTTTCGTAACAACACAAATTAAACTCACAAAACTATATTTGGAAAATTTTTTCCCTACTGAGAAGCAGAGGGACCAATTTATAATTGATTTCTTCTTATTGCTTCTATTACCTGTTCCATCAGTGTGAGCTACCTAACCTCTGGGGATGAACTGGTCTGCAGATGCGAGTGACAGTATTTGGGTGTTTCTCAAAAGGTGTATTTACATTGTCTTAAGTTATCAGGTGGTGGCAATTTAATTTTTCCCAAATAATGTATCCTTTCAAAATGTCTCAAGATAGGAACTCCAGAGACATGATAAATAGTGAAATCATTTTGGAAACTGCTGCTTCATTCAATATCTGAACACACGGATGTGAACAAGGAAGCTCTGGCAAAGAAAGACAAATCTACCTCTATTGCTACAATGCAATTGCTTTTTAGCTGCAGAGAATTTCCGTTCAGGAGAAATCAAATTGGGGATGGTGACTACCATGAAATTCACTGTGTGAGGGACTAATAGAAGAAAACACCTTTCAAGAAAACAAGATTTACCCTGAGATCTATTAAATTCTCTTCACAGTCCTGTTGGTTCCTTCCTTTTATATCAATATAATCACACTTCTTCAAGGTTATCTAAGGAACCTGATACATGGGGCCAAAAAAAGACTTCAGCTGGTAATATACAACCTCTTTTCTGACATTGCAATGGAATATCTTCCATTTGATTAATCTATTAATAGTAAAACATTGTTTATAAATCAGGATGGTTTTCAGCATCAAAGCAGTTAAGGAAAGCCAAAATAACATTTTTTCTCCTGTCAGGTAAGCCAAAAGCATCTGTGATGAGTTATCTGCCTTTAGATTTAAGAAAAAAAAATCTTGACTGTTACATTTTGCCCTTGTTTGTATTTTAGTACAAACATAAGAAACAACAGCAAAATAGAAACAAACACCATAACTTTCCATCTGGAATCTCAAAATTAGCACAAGAAACTCTAGATGCTATATTATCTTTGGCTACCATAAGGTAGTAAATAATGGGTCAGCCTTTCTCCCACACAGAGTAGTGGTAGCATTTCCTTCTACTCCAGTGGGAAAATATACTCCAGGTATTCTGAGAAATTAATTGGAACAAGACCTCCCATTTCAGGAGCTCGTTAAATGTTCTTAGTCCTAAATGAGTTGGGCATTTCAGGAACATCCCATCTTTTCACCCTTGTTATATCTGGTAGTAATGTTGATAATATTTATTTCAGAGCTAATGAACCCCATTTAAAATTGTTTACTGAAACTTGCGTCACCTTTCCTCAAAGGTAATGTTTGTTGTTTTCCACTGGTTGAAAAACTGGCTTTCCATCAAAGACATTTCCTAAAATTTGTGTGTAATTTTAAAACTTGTCCTTGGATTGCCATTATACATTTCATTAGGGAAGTGTTTGATTGGTTCCAGATGCATATGATAAAACTCCATGTGCATATAAACATTTTTATTTAACTTCAGTGACTTTTTAAAGGTTGGTTGCAGGAGACTGTGTTCAACACAGTAGTTACCTTAGATGAGCACTGTTTATTTGTTGGTATTCCAGGAATATAAATGACACGAGAGTGCTGCTGTGCCTACAGTCAAGGAAAAGGCACAGGAGCTGTACAAGACAGGCACTGAATTAGGCACATGTTCCTGGTTTTACATTTTGCAGTCTGAGATTAGAAAACAGGTCCAAGAGGGAAAGCAGAGCTCACATTTACGCTTTCTATCCCTCCCTCCCTCTCTCTCTTTCTCTGGTTCCTTCCAGGAGTGGGTTCCCCACAATGTTCTGCATTTGGAGATTGCTCAGAAGTGGTCCAGACTAGACTAACAAAGCACTGCTGAGTAGATAGTGCCAAATTAATTAAACATTGAACCTAACAGAACCATGGTGGCTAGAGCTGATTTTACCAAGCCCAAAGAGAGGATGACAGCACAGAGCTAAACTTCTAGGTCAGTGAGACCCACCAGTGACTGTGTCAGTATTGGACTGTGGAGTTCCTCATCAAGTGAGGCCTGGCTCAGGAAGAGTGGTGCAGACAAACACAAACACATCCCAGTGGCCTTCACTTTTAAACCTATTTGGACTTACATATGGATTTTAAGAGGCTCAGGGTTGCTCTGTGACAGTTTTCAGCTTCATTTCAGATAGTTGAAGCTGGGGACTCTGAAACTAGCCAAATTTCCTGTTAAACTACTTGTTAGTTTTCAGTTTATCACACAGATGATATACATAGTTATCATGTTTCTTGTGGGTTTTTGTTTCCCTTCACACTCCATAAAACATTTTATATTTATTCCAAAAGATACCTGAATGATTGCAAGTTGAGAAGAATAATCTTCAAAATGTGACATAGGAACTTATACTTTTATTTATTTGACTCAGAAAAAGAAAATATCTCTGTCTTGTGCTCAAACAACAAATGTTTCTCTGAAGGAAGGATTTATAAGAGTCAAACCCAACACTTTTTGCAGTTACTGACACCTACAGAAACCTACACATAGATCTTGTAGGGTACATTATTTAGCAGTGATTCTGTTTTATGATTTTTGACTTGGCATGCTATCTTTTGTATATTTTACTGATTAAATTAGTGAGAGTATAGGGAGTATGGGAAGCAGCACTAGGCATGTGAATAGGATCCAGATCCTTAAAGAACTGGGGGACAAATATACAAGTACCCCAGACTGGGTAGGCAGAGTGTGACAGACGGTGTCCCACCTGCCCACAGACTGTAAGAGGTGATACAGAACTTGGGCAGAATGGCAGGAAGCAGAATGTCAAACTGGTCCTGGAAGATGGTGAAGGAAAAGGTAAAAGAAAAGGCTACACTGGAGAATGGGTTATAATAGAGGCTTTGGAAACTGACCTCAATCTAAGCAGTCAGTTCAAGGGAATCAAACTGAACTGGTTCAAGCACAGATTACAGAACACAAAGCCACAAAAGAACAGTGCTTGGTGCTCTGCAAATAGACAAAACTATTCTTCCTTGGGAGCCAGCAGAGAGATTAAGACAGAAAACGGAGTTCAGGCCTATACAGTAGACGTCGACAATTTCAACAATAAGTAAGTATAGTAAAGCTCTTAAAGAAAATGTTTCAGAAAGGAACAAAAAAAAATTATACTGCATTTGTGTATATTATATGCATATATGAGGTTTCTGGTCTGGTCTTATCTCAGTTGTAACCCATGTCGTGCCATATATGATGTTTTGCTCTCACATTCCAAGCAGATTCCAAACTCCTACCCAGATCAAGGGCAATCTGGGCATGGGATAAACACAAGACTGGATCTATATTTGCAAATTACACAGGGCTATGATGTTCTCAAGTGTATTAACTCACTAAATGGAGAGAGAGTAAATAATGCAGAACATGGACTTGAATAATTTTTCCTTGTTCCCTTCAAAATCAAGTTTGTTCTAATTTGGATAGTTTTCTGCAGTATACAGCAATAAAGAAGATCTCTGAGCCATTTCACACGACTGTATTTCTCCTTCTTAACTAAATCAGCCGTTATGAACATTTATCTGTAGGATGAGTAATGATGTAGAAAGAGTCAAAAGTAATATCAAAGGAAGGGGAAAAACTGTCATTATTTCAGTATCTCATTTGACACTTGGAGCACTGTGTTCTTCCAGCAGCAAGGGCTTATGCTGAGGTAGAGGTCTTGCACGCTATATTTCCACCCAGTTATGAAATGGTCTTCATAAAGAATGGGCCTGACTCTCAGCTGATGCATAGATTAGGACAGATCCATTGACATCAGTTGGAGCCTTTCCAGTTCTCACTATATGAGAACATAATGCTCCATTTCTTCAGATATTTTGAAAATATTTTCATCTTTACCACAGTTCAATAAATCTCTACTGAAAATATCACTAGCACTTTTTACCTCACTACTGTTAATTTCAAAGCATTTTTAAAGTGTTAAGAATGTAAACCACCACCTCTTTCTTGGGAAAGTAGCCTGAGGTATAGGTAGATGAGGTGGCTTGATCTAACAGAGATTGACCTCACATAAGAGAACAGACCTCATGATAAAAGTCTGGGGTTTACTGTGCCAATGTCTTCCCTTACACAACTGGCTCAGGTGTGAAAACTCCCCACATCCCCAGGCAAGTACTAGGACATTCACACATAGGCCTGAAGGTATTCATTCCTTCTGATGGGAATAATTGTCTCAATTACTCTGAGGCAGAGGTAGCTGTCACATATTAAAAGGGGTCATAATACATCAAAGACCCCCAGAGTGCCCCCATACTCATTTTTGGGGCTTCAATCAAAGGACTGTTCATAATCCACAGTGTTGCATCAGACAGCGTAAAACCCCCCTCTTCAGGGGAGGTACCTGGGTATTCCCACCTGAATCTCAGCATATATTAGTCCACTGTGCTTAGGGGCTTCCCCCACCACTGACGGATCAAGACTGAGATCATCACTTCAACCAACAGATATCGAAATTACAACTATCAAGTTTCATCGTTGGATCCATGGGTGGGAATATATTCCTACTCTTATCCTTTCTTTCTCTTCGCTTTCCATTGCAACTAAACTGTTTTGAAATAAACCTGCCATATATGTATTTATGAATACCAGTCATTTAGTGTAATTTCACTCCAATCCATCCCAAGAGATCTATTATTAACAATACCTCAATTACCCCACACTCCAAGACAGGTCGTAACACAACCAGTGAAGGCTAATCCTATCTAACATCTGGCTGGATCTATAACGGAGAAGCCAACAGAGAATATCTGATATGAACAACTTCCCTAAATATATTTAATGAAAGAATTGGAAGAGAGAAAAAAGGTAAACTTTCTTATAAAAGAAGTGTCTTCTTATGGTATAGGACAATGTGAAGAAAAGAATAAATGCGCCAAAGGAAAAGGTGATGAAGATGAAGCAGTTTCATAAAACATGCTATTGCCATTGCTTCCACCGTGAAACAGGTATCACAGTTCTTTTATTACCACCACCTCACCAGTTTTGCATTCTCCCATAGCGCTTTCCTGTAAACAACAGAAAATAAGGAGAGTCACAGAAAGTGCTAAAAATGCTGATTCAGTTTGGGCTACCCCTGCACATTTTTAAATGTGTATTAACACCATTTATCTGGAGTTCAAGTTAACAACTGTTGCTGAGTCATAAGGCCAAATAAAAAGCCGAAAAGAAACCTGTGTCATCTCCAATAGCTCTTTTTATGTTGTGGCTGTGTTTGGCGAACTGGTAAAGAGAGAAAATGTCTGAGGGACAGACATTTCCAGGAAATCTTCCAAAAATGTAACTCTAGTACCCTTAAGATCACTAAGGACAAAGGTAAATTATGTTATTCGCATTCCTGCACTGATTTGCATTTTTAAAAAGTTGAATTAAGGGAATAGAATTCAAGGAATTTCATACCATGAGGAGATACCTCCCTTGTATCTTCTTGTTCAACCTGGAGAAGAGGATACTGAAGGGAAACCTCATAGCAGTCTACAACTTCCTCATGAGGGGAAGCAGAGGGGAAGACATTAATTTCTATCTGGTGACCAGGTCACAGCACCAAGTCTGACAGAGTTCAAGAAGCATTTGGGCAATGGTCTCAGGCACATGGTGGGATTCTTGGGGCTGTCCTGTGCAGGGACAGGAGTTGGACTTTGATGATCCTTGTTGTTCCCTTCCATCTTAGGATATGCTATGATTCTATGACTTGTCAGCTTGTCCCTGAGCATGCAATTCCATGTCTCACCAAGAGCTGGAAAAGAATTTTGTGATGAATTTTCTCAACTTAAATAGCATCTATTGAGCTCAGGATTTTAACATATCATGAAATTTGTAGGATTTAGAACAACACGAAGTGCACCCACGACTAGGGAAGACATCCCGATTTACATAAAATAGAAAAAAAGTGTTATAGAAGGGGCATAAAACTGGAACAGCCCTCATGTGAAAGAGGGTCATGAGGTCTACTGGTCCTCCTTAGGTAGTCTGAGCAGGTCACAAGGTTGGTGCTCAGATTTGGTCCCTGATGGAACAAGTCTCCAAAGTGAGTGTTCAGATAGAGAATTCAAGGTCACTTTGTCTCCCACCCACACTTCTGCCCAGGCACTGCAACCACTGGTGTTTACAAAACCCATCTTTGCCTCTTTCTACCCAAAATCTGAGGCACATGGAGGTGAATTAGACAGGACCAGTAGTATTGCATGAGGAATATGAGTTTTGTGAGTTGTCTATTAAGAAATCTAACTGAGAATGACTCTCACCTTGCTGCATCTCTTAGTCCTTTCTCTCTGAAATACTGTTAATTTATAAACTTCCTTGCTGGAAAGTGTGTATGAAATACCGACAAGGTGCAAAGGAGAAACTTTTCCCAATAGATAAAAACACCTTATTGTTCAATATGTTTTTTTCAGACATGTATTAGAAAGTATGTGAGATGGATTACTGTGAAGTCTGTGAAGAAAACATTCATATATTCAGCTTCTATAATTCTACACATTAAGAGAGGCTTAACAACATCTCATGCATTGTTGTTTCAGCAGATCTCCAATAATCAGGGATGAAATCCAGTTCTGCATTCCAAAGAAGCCACAATACTAAACTGTGGACCAAAGGCACAAAGATGTGACGTGGCTGCTCCGTTTACGTGAAGCCTTAGGCATTCAGAATGAACTTGATGGATCATTGCTTGAAATTTCACTATTTTTGGTACTGAGGAAGATGCAAAACTGTACTGAGTAGGGTGGGAGAAGAGAGACAGCATTAATTCTTTATTTATATCTTTGTCACAGAAAAGTGGACATATGGGGAAAAAAGATGGAAAGACAATACTGAGTTTTTGAGAAAGGTAAACATGTACCATACAAATCTCTGAACCACTGCCGATTCCAAGGAGAGAGGATTAAGCCAGAACAATTAATTTTTCTAAATCCACTATAAGAAGCTATATTAACAGCTACCAAATACAGCCAACAGCAGAAGTTTGGTGCCTTGAATTTTGGGTATTTTTCACCCTAGCAACTCATCATGAACACTGATAATACCCTCTTGTAATAGAGAGACTGAAAAGTGAAGGCATTTACTTCCTAATCCTTCTAGAAACTCAATTTTCAGACTCTCATCCAAGAGCTCATTTAAAGATAAGAAAACTAAATTTTTTTTCCCAGTTCTTCCTTAGATGTGAATTTGCTTTTCATTCTGATGTACCTTTGTTTGCTTGCTAGATGGAAATCCTTCTGTATATTCCCCAATGCTAGACCAGCTAAGCCTAACTTTTTCTAGCTTTTCAGCAGACTGAGGATGGGACATTTTGTGAATTCCTTCAAGTGTGACGTTTCCAGCATGATTGAAATCTCCTTTTGCTGTTTAAAAAAAATCCTCCACACACATAGACAGGTTTAGATCCCCCAAAAGCATCTGCAAACAGTTTTTAAATGCAGTGTAGTCCCTGCCAAAATAAGGTGCACATATATTAATAAAAGCACAGATAAGGTTGCTTACACTGAAATTTCTACATTAAGCAGTTTTCATTTTACAGCCTTTTGAATAGAAAGACTCAGCATTTCTGCCTTTGTGGGAATAAAGCTGTGTCATGCTGAGTCTGCTACCTCTTTGCAGCTGCTCAACCACAAGTACTCACACTATGGGTTAGAGCATCTTCTGGAAAAACAACAAAGTAGCATAAGAAACATTAACACCACTGCTCATCTGGATAGATTCAATCTTGGAAATAGGTATGAAAAAGGACATAATGTACCCCTTATTTAGGCTTCCTGATGATTATATATCTTGAAACTAACATGTGTCCTATTAGAGCTCTGCATTCAGTTCTTCTCACTACACGTGAACTTACCCCTGAGAGACAAGAAATATAGAAAAAGATGAAACCAGTCTGTGTGACATTTCTCTTTTTCTGTTCACACACTATTGCAAAAAGAGAGGGCTCACCCTTTCCACCCATTTGTGTCTACAGCATAGCCTTGGAAGCGATCAAATATTTCCACAGGCAAAGTTGCTTTTACACATCTTCCTTTCTAAAATTATTATAACCAATTCTTATAGCATCAGGAAAAGCCAATCTAAAGGTTACCAGAAGCCACTAGTTAATGGGTTCACCTTGAATTTAAAAGGTACTTGTGGTAGCAGTTTTGCAGAGCTTTTTAGGTTTTTCAAGCTGGCAGCAGCACTAGGATCCCATTTCCCATATGCTTGCTTCCTGTAAATCTCATTTTGGTGTGTAGTACTACCTATGTTCTTGTCTGTCATCAACATATCAAGGGACCTTAGCAGACACAAATTTCTTAACTCAAGGAATCATAAAAGGTTTGGTTTTTTTTATACTGCTACCTTATCTGTAAGTTACATCTGTCCATATACCTCAGTGCTTCATAGGATTCTTTCTGATCCCTAAGAAGTCATTTTTCTGTATACTAATTTCAGTTTCATGGCTTTCTTGTGACTCACCAATCTTTTGATCTGGTGAAATGTTCTTTCTTGGATGTCATGCTTCAGGGTTGAATTCAGCTTAAAACTGCAGCATATATAAACCTCAGACTGAAGAGACCTATTTTTTTCCATTTGTTTATCTTACTAGCAAGGCTGAGTCATGCTCTGTTGCAGATTCAACATTAACCACTCATTTTGGTGCCAAAAAGTCTCTCTTGGAATTAGGGCTTTATTTTGCTGTGCACTATGCAAGCAGATGGACAGCCCTTGTCCAGGAAGGGTAACAAAGCAACAATCACTGTGCTCAGCTACTGTCCTTGTCTTTCTTCTGTCAATACTACTGAAAAGCATTGCTGATTCAGATAAGAAATCTCTCTCCCCTGTCTTCCCAGAACCAAATTCAGAAATTTGTCATGACGAGAGGGTAAATTTTAGAAAAACAGCTGCTGTTGCAAAGAGAGGGGATGTATAGGCCTCCACATGACAAGTAATAAAGGACCTGATCTGCAAGAAAAAGGTATCAAAATGACAATGAAGAGAAAAATCATCTGCATAGAAAACTTTTGTAGATAAAGAAAAGCCAGTGTGCAGTAAACCTTTATACTCTTAAGATTCCTCAGAGAGGGATTGCAAAGAACATCACAAAGGGTTAATTGCCATGATATTACTATTAAGTATCTGTTTCAATGTTTCCCATAAGTTGTATCTTTTCAGACTTGGTTTCAAATTATATATGCTGTGCTTATATTCTGTATGGTATGTTTAACTTTGAGAATTTTATATCCTAGTCAGCTATCAGAGAAACAATAGCCAAAATCAGAGCTCTTCACATAAAGAGGACTTTTGTAAGCATCATTTCTTCCAAGGGAAACAGCTACTGGAAAGCAGAATTAACTAAAAAACTAGATTAAAAGAGGGAATGCAGGAAAAAGATCACATTTAAGACTTGAATTTGGCATGCTACTTTGTACTAAAAGTTCATTCATTCTTATTGGAGAGCTAATGTTTTCCTAGCGAACGTTCTTATCAACTGCATCTATAAAGTCCTTCCCTGACCCATTACTAGGAGGAACACACATAAAGCTACGGTTTCTGAGCCAATGTTGAAATTCATTTAATTTGGAGTCCACTGTAACACTTGCAGTCTGGTGAAGTCATTGCAGAGATTCATTCCAGCAGAGGTAACTAGTTAAAGTGGTGATAAGGATGATAAAACTGGGGAAAAAAACTAAAAGCAAATGTCTTCATCCATCTTTCATGCATATAGCTTCCTTCTCACTTTCACATTATTGGGTAAGAGAAGAACAGATGAGGTATAATTAAAAAAAAATGTATTAAGAAGGAGCAAAAATAGTACAGAGAAAGATAAAGAGGAAAATTTTGTAACACAGAAAACACACATGGGACACCGTAGAAACAGATGTTGATATATAACATCATCTCATTATGATGCAATTGACTAAACCTCTTTGGAGGTCATGTAGCATAGGAGGAGTTTTCATTTGCATTTGGAGAAAGATAAAGGTCACCATTTAAACAAACTATCTGCAGGAAACTTTCCTGTCTGTGTGTCTTTTGCCAAAACGTCTTTAAAATGAGGCCTGGCTCTCAATCTTATTTAAGGGTGGGACCTTCTCAAATTCTTGTCTTCTTATTTTGTGGAGACTAAAAAGAAGAAAATAGCTCTTTCAGATGTTTTGTTTTCATGCTAAACTTTTCCCCCTGTTTGCTCCCTGGAGGTACACAGAAAACCAGGGTAGACTAAGTGCTGTAACAAGTGAGGCACTGCTTTAAATAAGATTTTTCCCAGCTTTGACTTACTCTGGATATTTTCACAGATTGTTTTAGGTAAACCTTCCTGCCACATAACCCTCACTTCTCCAAACTTATCCACCTCTTTAGGTGTAGCTCAAAAAGATAATAGTAACTCTATTTGCTATAGGATGCCTTTTAGCACGGACGCGCACATCTTCTCTAGCATGTAAGCCAGGAAGAGAGGACCATTCTGCATGTATTTTGAAGAGAAATATAAACAGCAGAATTATACTTGATGGTAAAAGGTTTCAGAATCAACTTAGTTTAATTATGAAAAAGTGAAATTGTACAACAATTCTGCAGTGTGACCTTAGACATATGCTGAATTTAAAGATATCAGACTACCTTAAACAGCCACTGAGTGTGAATTCCAATGTTTATGCTAGTCTGAAAAAAGACTAAGTAGAAAGAACTATAAGACTACCATCTCTGTTGTTTATTTATCTTCTGGAAACACTTTAGGACAAGTTTCATTTTCTCTATTACATTGTAAAAACATACTAGGTGACAACACAATGAGCTAGATTCAGAGAATATAATGTAAAAAATCACGATATTTCAACATTAAAATAATTTACTCTTTACTGCTACTGTTTGAGCATGGTAGATGTGACATTATAGACCCACTCAGAACAGTCTTCAGTTATAACAACCCGTCTTCCTACTTAACTCAGTGTGGTTGCACAGAGTATGTGCTGAAAAACTGAATTTGTATTCACGTGTTTAGTGCCACAGCTGAGTTCCAGAAGCCTTTCCAATTGATTCTAGGGAGATGTAAACTGAGGTATGCTTTTCTCTTTATTCCCCTCAGTATATCTAGCACGAGAACATATATCCCCCAAGTAGTTGCACATTTCTGACCTACCAATTCCAAACCAAACAAAGCCCTGAATGGAGATTGAGTTCAGTGACCCAGTAACACAGCACCTCCAGGCCCACAAACATCAACAGGCTGAGCTGTCTACCCCTGTGAGCTTGTGTTGATATACTGAGTGCAATTCACTTGATGATCTGCAATTAATGGCACCCGTGTAGCATTAAAAGAGTCCAAAGAAGAGGCCAGAAGACTTTGGATGGTATTACCTCAAGATTATTTGTTCCTTGTTAAGCTTCATACATCCTCCTAGCACATTTCCAGATAAACTGTTCATTTATATTTTTTAATGAACTGTCCATAACATCTGTTATGAAGTACTGCAAGGACATCAAACTACAGATAGCTGTCCATTGCCTACCTCAAGTTGCATCACATCATTAAATATCTTTTTTCAAGCAGTGGCAAGCAGAATTGAAAAATGAATGGAAAGTAAAGGAGAAACTACTATGCAACTGCAGGGCCATTACCACTTGCATATTAGGAGCAGATGCAGCTATTCAGTCTTTCCAAACGATTAGAGAAAGTGTTCTATCTTTAGAGCAAGGTTGAAGCCATAAATATATACTCAGACCATGTTATTCCCAGGGTACTGATATCTCAAGAGGTAGACTTTGCCCTCCTGTACAAGGTACCTCCGTGACATAAACGTCCCTGCTAAGTGGGGAGTGAGTATTATGAAACCAAAAGGAAGCAAAAAATATTTACAAGACAAGTCTCAAGAAAAATCTCTAGTGGAAGATGTGCTGTGTATTTTCTGAGAATGTGAGGAATGGAAATTACACAGAATGGACTAAGCAAGAAGTATCAAACAGAAAATACGATGCTGTTTTTTCTAAGTTGTTAAACTTTCCATTCACCCTCAGCATGAAAATAAATATTTTTTTTTAGATCAGGTCAATGACAAAAGAAAAGTAAATAATTCTGTGAGACAGTACAGTGCCTATGAATTCTCCAGACGTTAGCAGCAAAATGGGAAACAGAATACTTGGAATTTTCAAGTATATTCTATGAAGAACTGGAGTAACACCATTCCACCAGACAATGTGAAAGACAGTCCACTGGGATGACAAAACATTTACTCTAATTATTCATCCAACAGAAGGTCCTTGTCCCAAAAAGGGACAAAAAAAAAATAAAAATCTTGCCCTGATAAAATGAGTGTCAACTGTATCGGTCTAAATTACTTTTCCACACGACAGGTGGTAACAACTGAGGAAAGGAAGGTATCTTAAGGGTGATAGAGGTGTTTGTTTCTCCTTTAGTAGGTCTATCAAGCAGAAAATTTTCTCTGAAAAGAAAAGAATTACCTTGCTGGAATCCAAGAAAGAAGTGTGCTACTTCCCTACAATATTTTGTTTTCTTTCTTTCAGGTTAAAAATTAATAGATTACTGCACAGAAGAGAAATCCCAATAGCAATACTCAAACTGTAGTAGTTCTATTGGAAATTGAAGTATTAGTATTAAATATAAAAATGAGGAAGCATGGCCTGGGTAGAAAGAAAGAAGAATAGTTAATGAGTACTTGTTTATCAAAGTACATGGATATTAATCCCTATATTCTTATTATGTACACACGTGCTTTTTTTGTCTCTTACTCCTCCACACCTCACAAAAGAAACCGAGAGGTTGATGTTTCTGCTTTAATATGCCATTTTCTGAGCTGACGCAGAACAAAGCTACAATAAACACATAAATAATTACGGGGCTTGTAAATGTGTAAGCACTCAGACTTTCTCTTCTGTGTTCGTACTTTATCTCAGAGAACAAGATTTGCCACTATTAGGTGAATACTGCAACATAAATATATGTGGACTAACATGTTAAACACACTAATTTACCTCAAAATCTACAAAGAAAGTTTACACAGTAAACATTTTCACCTGTAGGGAAAAAACAGTGCTAGAAATTCAGACACTGCTGTATAATCACTATTGATTATAGAGGATGTAGGGGGGATGAAGGTGGAGACCAGAGGTTTATATATTTAATGTTGTTTTATTAAGTTTTACAGCTTCCCAGCCCAGAGACAGATATCCTTGTATCACGTGGTCCCTTTAATTCCCACTAGTAAGTATGTTTTGGTCTTGGTGGAGTCAGTTTTTCCTCAGAATTTCCCCTCAGATGAGAGAGAGGGAACTCTCAGCCACCACAATACTCACAACCATAGCCCTGGCCAGCTGCAGTAAATCCTCCCATACTCAGTCAGCTTATTACTGGAATGGAACATCAACTTCATTCTCTCACTCTCTTTGTTCCTCAAGTGTATAAGTCAACTGAGGGTCATACCGTTACCATAACACCACAGAATAGAGAACCTTATAAGAGCCAGAAGGAGGACTCACACTGATTTTAATAGAATTTGCCTCAAACCTTCAACAACTCTCACACTGGAGAACCAGGTGCAGTCCACAAGGTTAAATCACAGGGAGAGAAAACAGAAGAGCAAGTGTTTCAGTTTCCATCAGAAACATGGAGGCAGCAGTACTGGGTACTTCAAACAGCTGTTGAAAGGATCTATTTATACCAATGATGCGTTTACGGTGCTCAAAGGGATGGTACTGCCAAGTATTAAGAACAGCGAGAGAAGACAACCCTTCGCAAGGGTTTTCCCCTTTCATCTTCTCATTTAGGTGTGACATTAACTACTAAAATAGCAGTGAGGTCACATTTAGTCTTTATTAAGGCCTCAGTTTGGGCATCAGTACATGTCTTTGCAGACCAGCAACTTTAAAACAGCTCTAACATAGTTGTAGACAATAGTGAAATTGTCAGAGAGAGGCTGCCATTTCTATCACGTAACATAAAAACATTTGAAAGGGACTCCTTAGCCATTCAAAACCAGTCAGAAAACTAGTGTGTCAGCAACAGAATGAATTACAGCACATATGATTTATTTGTGGCTATGTATAGACATGGGATTAGTTTTTACCAAGTGTATAAGAATTTTAAACCACAGTGGTTATTAAATTTTCCCAGCAACAGCTCTAAGACTAGATAAAAGCAAACTGGAGTGGAGGTAAATTAGGGTCTAAAATTACTTGTTTCACTTAAGTTCATGCTTTGTGCTAGTGCATACACACATGTTTGCAAATGAACAACCTAATCCTCTTTTATTTTCTGGTACTCCCTAGTGGCCTCTGAAACCAGTATTTCATTTACACATTGTGTTCTTGGAATCCAGTATGATTTACAAGTTCCTGAGAAAAGTTCTTTACTTCAATTCTTCACATTACATCGCCTTCCAAACATTTAAAAATAATAATTTTAAAGAAGGAAATTGAAGGTGCAATGTTTTTTCTGGCCTGACCACAAACAAAAATAAGAAAGTATTGGAAAATCATGTTTTACACCAAGCCACAGAAAACAGATGAAGGTCAAATCATAACTGCAATAGCTGAAAATTCTTTCAGACATCCTACAAAGGCAATGTTGTGTTTTCTGGCTGTTTTTTTCATCTCTGGAAAGAGATGTGACCAGACCTGGGTATACATGGACAGAAAAAGGTAATATAGCTCTGCACTGGCATTCCGTCATCTGTGATGCACTCACATGGTCTTACTTGAGATTACACTAGAAATTTAAGATGATCCAATGGAGCACTGATGCTGAAAGAAGTGATCCTACATTTTCCTCCCTACTGTCACCTGCATGGTGCCACCCACTCCCTTGTCTCTGAAGCTTCTCTTTGCAGAGATGTTCTGTTCTGTGGACTTCAAAAATCAGCACGTGTGTTCACTGTACCCCCTTTTTCTTGTGGTTTTCCTCATGAAACCTCACCCTCTTTTTGTCCTTCCTCTCTTCAAATACATCCATCCTGTGATTTTCTTTAACACTTTCTGCTCCATAGCCCTATACTGCTGGTTATAAACAGGTTGCATAAAACCCCTTGGTGCCAATTCAACAGAGGGACAAATGTAACATAAAAAGCTGAAGGGCCTTGGGACAATGCTGAAAGTTAATCCCATGGATTGTTATGCTTAACCTCTCTACACATACCCAAATTTCTGTCTTTTTTTCCCCCCTCTTATTTATTAAAGACATTTCATTGGACTAGAATAACCTTCATGACTACAAAAGATGGAGTTAGGTTTGGCACTGTTCACATTTAGTAAAAATTCAAAACACTGTATTTGTTCTTTTGTGCATCTTCTCTGGAGATAGGTATTTTACAGACATAGGAGTGGTGGCATGTAACATTCTATACATGCTAAAGAAAATACTACATTTGTATTATCAGACCAGCTGGTAACGTCATTCTAAATATAGAACACCAAGTGAAATTATCATGAATAAATTCTTGCTAATATTGTAAAAGAAATATAAATATGAAAACCTGCTATGCCTGAACAAGGTGTAATAATCAAGTAATAACATTTGTCAGTGCCACTTCAATATTGCAGAACTGGCTCAGCCAGTTCAGGAAAGCTGTGGGAAACATGATGAGCTCTGAGTAGTTGCAGTTATTGTGGGCAATAGATGGTACACAGCTGTTAATCTCCTAAAGACATACTGTGAAGCACTACATTAGCTCTGACGGCCAAACTCGTACTAATCTAACAAATATATAAAAATATATAAAAAAATAAAATCTCATATTCAGTGTATACATTCATTTCAGATACCTGACACTTGACTGGAAAAACCATATCTAAATGTGATCAGATGCCATTACAGTATCTGCTTCAAGACCCTCTAAAAGGAGCAGTGGCGTACCATCACACAGGGAAATCCATTTCATCGTGTCAGAAACATTTCAACTGCAGGACGTGGTTTATTTGTTTATTTTCACAAATCTCAAAAGAAATCCATGAAATTCTGTATTGAAGGGAAATCTTTCCCAAGATCTAGTTACAAAAAGAAACTCTCTAGACTGTGTGTGGCCACATTCTCAGCTGTGCCATTGTTCATTAGATGTAACTAAGGAGGAGGCTGAGATGCATAAAAAGTCAATGCATTTCTCTTATCCTGGGGGCAGTTTTTTACCAGCCCAGCCCTTTCACAGATGAAAGCAATCCCAGAGCTATTCTAATCTATACCAGCTGCATCACCAAAGCCCCATGTTGGTCAGGATTTGGTGCAACACACCCCAGTCAGGTTCTCCCCTGCCATAATCTCCATGTGTAAGGTTGGTACAGAGTACGACAGGAAAATTACACCTAACAGGGATCTGTGCACAGAAAGGATTACTATGCCAAGGAAACCTGACTGCTTTCCCCACACCTCTTAACATGGCAGCAGTGAAAAGGGAACAAAAGTGAGACCAGGCTCTAGTTTCTCTGCCTATCAGATCTACTTATTCCTGCCATGGCCCCAGCTCACATTGGTCTTTCTCAGAAGTCTGCAGAAATTACCTCCTCAGGGTTTACAAGAATGTGTCCCATTAAAAGTTGTCATAAATCTTAGGCCACCGCTATCTTCTGATGATTTTATTAGCTGAGCATCTCAGGGTTTACAAGAATCAGGAATTCATAGTATGCATTAAAATTTTTAAAGTCTGTGTGCTAACTTGGCACAACTTAACAAATGTAAATGGTTGAATGGTTGAAAAGCTGGTTTTGTACTGCAACTATGAGGTACTCCAATTATGCAAAACAGAGTTCACATTGGAAGTAGGAAACAGGGAGGGATGGGCAAAGTCTTTCTGGTGCCAAGATTTTGTAAGTCCAGTGACAGTAAAGTCACTGCTGCCTACTTACAGATCAGAGCCTACAAATCCACATAGCATCAAGCATTTTTATCTCCCTGTCTCTGAAATGTACAACATCAACAGAGCAACATACTTGTTGGGGGGGGGGGGGAGGGGGAGAGGGGGGGGAGAAAGAAAGAGAGGAAAATGCCATCAAAGGCACTGAACTTCCTGAACTTTTAGTCAGAAAGAAATATTTCTGCACAAAAAGTTTCTGAAGAAAAAAGACAACATGAATGGGAGCAAAGCCCAGTGGACCCTTGCATGCCAGTAAGTGATTTATCATCAAATGGTCACAACTGCTTCTTCTAAGACATGATCAAAAGTTGTGGGCATTAAAAGGGCTGAGAAAAGGACTTATGGTTCATTGTGACATCTTCTTTAGAGTATTCAACCATATAAATTCCATCAGAAAAGTTGGCGTACATGGTAAATGGACAGAAAAGAAATAAAAAAAGTGGGGAGGGTTAAGATTGAGGTAATTTAAAAACTGTGCAGATTTACTCCTTTTTTTTTGCTGCCTGCTTCTGTATTGGATGTGTTGTTGGTCTCCAGTACAGCCTGATAATCCTATCCTGGACTATGCAATAGGAGAATGCTGTTTTTCCAAAAGGTTGGAAAGTCCCAAACACTATATGCTAGAAGAAAACAGTTTTTGCTCTTATTTGGTCATTTATATCTGGGGGAAAAAAAAAAACCCACAACAAACCCAAACCAAAACAAACCCATCCAAACTAGTTAATTTATTACAGTATATGCAGATTAGAAGAAAAATGGCAACATAAAAAAAAAATTTTGCCACTGAATGTAAATTTTCATAAAAGGAGACTTTTGTATCAGTATTTTCTGCATTTCACTAAAAAACAAACCAAAACAAAAAAATTGCAACCAAAACACCAAAATATACAAATATAAAAATTTTCATGGAGCTTCCCAATGAAAAGTTATCAAACCCTTACAAGCTTGACAAAATGTTTTTTAAATTCAAGCTTTACTCTTTCAATTTATTTAATTTAGATTGTAAAACCTTGTTTACAGAAAATGAAAAAAATAACATCTTTAAAAATTATTGTGAAATTTCTCCATTTATAAACTCCCTTAAGTGCAAATAGTCTCCCCATTACCCCTTCCTTTACAGAACGAGAAATGGAAACAGAGGGAAATTTAAAAATGTACAGCATTACCACGTGTTAAATTTACAGCGACATTAGAATGGGAAGTCCTATGTCCAGTATTGTTTCCCGCATCATCCCTTCTCACTTAGGGTGGTGCATGGGGAAGGGACTACTTGGTACTTAAATATCAAGCCTTCACCTTAACTACATGAATTTATGAATATCTTTCAGTCCAGCCTCTTTAGCTCAATTTTTTATTCTGTGATCCTTACTCTACAATAGAAGTGGCATTTGAGCAAAATCTGTTTTAAAATATATTCACAAGCTCTTCCACTGTTTTCCTAGCTGAACAACATGTCAATGGGCTTTGTGTGCTTGGTGATATCAAAAAACATACTGACAAACATTGGGGAACAATGCAGTGCCCATTCCCGGGTCAGAACCCTGCACCATGAGCACACAACAGCAAATTGGCTGCCCAGCGTCCCCCAGCATTTGCATTGCCACATTTTTAGTGTGTTTGATATATAGCATTAAGAAGTATTTTGGTTTGCTATTGGAGGGTCAGCAATGTAACCTCACCTAAATACCTGTCAGTGATGTTTTTTTCCAGTGCCTTGCCTACAAGGTGCAGCAGCATTCCTGGAATGATGTCTGCAGACTCTCTGCCAGATTCTTTCGAATTACAAGAAACACTTTAAGTTCCACTACACCTAAGATAAAATGTGAGACAGTAGCTGAAAAACTACTACTCAGATTTCTTTAAACACTCAAAAAAACTTGCAGGCAACTTTAAAACTCTTGACATGGCTTTGATTTTTAAGATTAGAAACATAATGCATTGTCACTGAGCAACTATTTTAAGGTATTTTCTGGGTTTGGTCACACAGGGAATACATTTACTACTGTTCTTTGTATACAGTTGCTCCTTAGAGTAATAACAGATTTTTATTAGATACCTCGGCTGATTGAAATCCTATGGGGGGAAAAGTCTCCAGCACTGGTCATCTCATGGCTTCCCTCAAAGCCTAAGCTCCACAGTAACGTTTAGTCTAAAAAGTTCTGCTTAGTGGTAGAAGAGGCAAGCCTAGACTTTCCTATTTAAACACTGTTCATTCCATCAGAAGACTTATGGCCAGAGTCCAAAAATAAGTCAAAACCCAATTTGTATAGGAGGGAATACAAGACACATCCCTTTGTATGTCTACGAGAAAGTAGAAAATGCTGGATGGCCAAACTCAGGTACCAAGTTCTCATTATTCGAGGACAGAAAGTGGAATTAAGTAGGAAGGTATTGATAGTATGATGAAATATACTGAAATTTGGTTGATTTTTTTTTTCCAAATAGCTATGTACTAACTACCAATGCAACCAAAATGAGTGAAGAATAAGTCACATCTTTGAAAAAGTGCCCAAGGGAATCCCATTTTATCCAAACTATCCTGAAAAGACACAAAGGCAGATAGATTCTAAATGCATATGGATGACCTTTTTTTTATTATTAGCTTTAATAAAGGAGAAAAATCATTATCTGCAATACCCTGAAGCAAATGAACACTGTGGCTGCTGGACAAGATCCCTGTACTACAAATTTCATTTGTACATTTAAAAATCAGTACCAGGAGAAAGCATGACAAAACCTGAAATGTGAAACATCCAAATTTCTGTTTGATTATTGAGACCTGGAGTGCATACATATGGCTTTAAAACCCTGGCTTGTCCCTAGAGTGCATCAAAGCAGCCAAAAGATTGTTTCAATTAACACCTGCTACTATTGGTCCCAAAGGGTCATTCTGAGATCTGAGGATTCCAGAGCAAAGAATAAGGCTGTTTTCTTGCCTCAGCAGCTATAAAGGAAAGAGCATTAAACCTTACTGCACCATTCTTGCTGTGAGAGCAGAGAGATCTTCCAACACGTGGAAGGAGGAGGTCTTGAGACAAGGGAAAGTCACAAAATATGTTTTGCAGTGCTGGAAAAGTCATGTCTATGATATATTTTTCTGCACATAATGCAAATAATTTTAAAACCTTTCCATTTCAGTCAGCTTCTTCAAATGATCCAATTTTTGCCAGAGAGAGTCCTTTGTGTAGACAGGAGAGAGACTTTTCCCCAAAATTTATTCATAACAAAATAGATGAAAATTGGTAAGCCCATTTGAGAGAAGATACTTAATTTATTTTTCTCCTCACAAGAGGAGCAACAACTATCCTTTTCCAAAACAATACAGGTCTCTCAATTACATTAGAATGAGCTTTCCATCTGTTCATTCTATTCAACCACCAACCTGTGAACAAACACATTTTCACTTAACTCTCTCAATATCCCAAGTTCTTTTCTCCTCCTGAAGCATTCCTCCCACGAACTCTTAGTCTCTCATATCCCACTACTCAGTGTTTGACAATAAATACTGAGTGAGGGGCAAGGGAACAGCACAAGTCAGGTGCCATCTGCCCATGTTTTTTTTGCTCCTAATGATTAATGGGTCTTAGGAAAGTTCCCATCTACTGACATCCCTTAGTCTTGGCAATACTACATGGAGTACTTTTATAAGAAGTTTCAAGCATTTCTTTTTTCTTAAGAAAAATCTAGAAAATTAAATGAAAAAATAAAGTGAATACATTGTTATGTTCCTGCAGACATTTATCTAATGACGAATGTTATCCATGTATATACAAAGTTATAAAGAGTCATAAATTTTTCAAAATCTGATCCAAGTCTGGTAAACCACTTTCAAAATCAGGAAATTCCAGTGGAAAGGTTAGCTGCGTTTGCATCTGTATTATTTTCTGTTCTTGCTTCCATTTTTGGTGAAAATTTTAATATACTCCTAGTCTCTTAGTTGAAACTATAAAATAAATAAAGGGGTTAAGCTGTCTTTGAGTCTGAGACTAACGATGCCACTCAAGCAAGTAAGAGACCATGGAGAGGAATTTTGTTTGTTCATATTTAGAGTATTTTAAAAAAGCTAAAGGAATAAAAAAATGCTTTACTGTACGAGGAAATCAGACCCAGGTTTTGCAGAACAGCTGCAGTAAAGACCTCAGATCTGGGAAATTTCTGAGTAAGAACCTTTAATCTTAAAAGTCTGTTTTTAAACACTGTACAAGTCTGCCTCTTTGAGCCAGCCTCAGCATAGAGGAGCTTCAATACAATAAAGCAAGCAAACAAAAAACCCAGAGGAAAATCAGAATGTAATGAACTGTTCTTCAAATAACTAGTTCTTATAGTACATCCAGAAACCTGTCAGGACTGAAGACCACTGGCTTACACATTCAAGCAGGATGCCTTTACAGATATAATTTTTAACATATTATCAACACTGAGATACATCAGAGCACATACCGAACTTGAAATTTGGCTCAAATACTACACTGTATATGAAAAGGGAAAAGAAGAAAAGGACAAAGGTGAATGAGAAGGAACAAACACTGTGAAGCAGTTTGTACTTAACTACAGCTACTCTACGTTAATTGTTCAGAGCCATTTTACAGATGCACGTGTGCCTACAAGCAAGAGGGAGTTTTCTGGTACACATGAGTACACCAGACTGGCCCCTCCCGCTGCTACACATGCAGCAATAGCCAAACTATAAATGAGGCCTAGATAGAAAAGAAATTTACCACACTCAGTACTCTTAATCTACCAGTCATTTGAATTAACTACTGATGTTTTTTAAACAGTTAGTAAAGATGAAAAAAAAATTCCAACAAGTTTCTTGCATTTCATACCTCAGGTAGTACATGAATCAGTGTCATCGCAACTTCCCATTTTTCTCCAGGATTAATTCTCTCAGCTGAGAAAAGAAAGCTACTTTTTCTTTCCACTACTGATGTACTCCATTTCTAATGAAGTATATGCAAAGCTGAAGAATGAGAGTGTTAAAGGTAGTTTGAAAGATTAACAACACTCAGCTGTCCTATTGGAGAGGGGTATATCTGCTTAGTGCCACACCCTATCTGTGGTAATTGAACTGAGGATCAGGTGGGAAAGACCAAGTCTCACAAGATGAGTCTAAGTTCTGTTTCATATGACTTCCCTTCAACATCATCTGCTCTACAGATCTTAAAAAAAACCCAAAACCCAAACACTAGGAGCAGTCTCAAGTAAATTCACTCACTGAAAGTTACCAGCCTAAAGCAGTGAAGATTTATTTATTCACAGCACTTGTTACAGTGCAAGAAGCTGAACTGAAAGTTTACTCCACAGCCTCTTGTCAATGGGCCTGCTCCCTGCCCTGGAAGAATGCTGGATATTTTGGGACATAAGAACGTACACAATTAGAAATATGAGGCATGTATAGACTTTCAGGTTGCGTCTTCACCTCTCAAAACTGAGCAAGAATCATCAATATATGGCCTGGATTGGTATTTACACCTTTTTTTCAGAACACTGGTATTGTTTACTCTCTCTAAGGCAAGACAGTGCATTGAGTGGATTAGGAGTCTAGTCCCTTTTGTGTCTGCTGATCCAGCACTAGCTGTACTATGATCTTGGAAGATGGATTACTACAAGCCATGCATTCACGATAGTCACCAGTTCATTTCCCAGCAGTGTCAGGTGATGGTTGACCTTGCAGCCACTCAAAACCAACACACAGAAAAGAATGACTTATCAACAAGTTCACAGTCACTCACATGATATGTAGCTCAAAGGTACTTTTTCATTTGGATGGATTATGAATTGTCTTGGTTCTGACCAGGACAGGGTTAATTTTTGCAGTAGCCAGGAGGGACATAGCCAGGACGTGGTCATTATTCTACATGATTTCACATCATTGCCAGAGGCTGGGGAAAGGGACTGTCTTCCAGGGAGAAGTGGTTCCTTCCAGGGGTGTGTGGCAGAGGGACTGATCAGGTAGTGCTGGTTCTGAGTTGGAGGGAGTGGCTGGGTAATGCTGGTTCTGAGCAGTCATGTCTGAATCGTTTGCTTGTCTTGTACACTTTGTTATTAGTATTTTTGCTGTTACTGTTCATTTTCTTATCTCATTGTTTTCAGCAAATTTTTCTTAGCCCAACCTGTGATCTTCATCTTTTGTGCCTCCAATTCTCCTCTCCATCATGCCGCACAGCAGGAGGTGAGGAGGAGGAGGGGTGTGAGCAAGCAGCAGCATAGTTTGAAGAGTCTTTATGGGAGCACTAAATTGGAGATCGCCATTCCTAAACCATGACAGTCTTCTCTGGATGGATTATTAATACAATAATGTGATACAATTTACAAGAATCTGATCTAAAAGCTATATTTTCTTTATGATCTTCTTTCTAATTATTGCATTTATTTTGCCTTCTTCCAAATGGTACCTTGAAGTCTCTAGAGGAGGGACCACTATTTACATGTCTTTTTAGTTTTTCATATTTAGAACACATATTTTTATGATTTTATTTTTCCAGTATTTTATCAAATTGTCTTATTTGTATAATAAATGAAAAAATTTTACTCTTTAGATGAAATTAAGAAGGAAATAACAAGACACTTTTTTTTTTTTTCTGAGGGAAAAGAATAAAAATGGAAAGGAATGGAGTAAAAATGCCACAAATTATTCACAAACATGAATATCTTTTCTAAGGATGTCATAGCATGTCCTTTCCCTGTAGAAATTTTCTAGAGTATGAACTTCAGTGCATGTGGGATATTGTCGCCTATATGCCCTCTGTGGTCTTTTGGTAGTGTAACAGCTTTATCTAACTAGTGATCAGGTGGACTAGATCAGATAAAGATTTCCATCCAGAAACAATGAAGTTTGAGATGTTCCTGTCTCCACCACCCATTGTTAGACAGAGGTGTAGTATCCCTTCACCACTGATAGGACAACTATTTGTAGTATTACATAGTAAACTGAACAAGGGAAATGATCCTGCTTCAAAATAAGCCAGCAGAAAAGAAGGGTGTTTTTTTCAGCCCTTGATCAGTTTGCTACATGATCTCACAAAGATTTGTGCCAACAAAACTGAGAGGGAACTGCCAATGATAGCAGCAAAGTAGGGCAGTGGGTCTTTTGGGTTTTGTCCCATAGGGCATGGCCTTCTAGAATGAACCAAGCTTTTTAGAAACTGATTTTCACATTTGGACAGCACTCAAGTTTCAGTAGAGAGCAACCATTGAGCTTTTTTAAGCACCTGGAAGCAGCAGACAAATGATGCAACACATTTTCCTGTTAGATAGCTATAGTCAAGACTAAATATTAGGTTGTTTTTTTCTTTTCTTTTTCTTTTCTGTTGGGAGTTCATTCAAAAAGCAAGCAGGAAAATACCCTTCAACTTACGGCCATTATGTTAGATGTTTTGTTCTGTGTCTTAATTTGTCTCAACAGCACCACTTTTATTCCATTTAAGAGTTTCTATGTTATAATAGGTGCACTGTCTATCCAGTTCAAGAGACTTGTGTCAGAAGTTTTGAAAAAAAATAACATCCTTGTGTGTTCTGCCTGTCAGAAGCAGCAGGTACCTTCTTAGAGTTTTAAGGCTGCATAACTGTCCTTCTGCTTCCGACGTCCATATTGTCAATGGTTTCAGTATGGAGAATAGCACAGTCCATGAGTGTTGCATGTGAAAGGTGGATAGGAAAAGGGATCTACTCCATTTAATTCAGGACATTAGATCAGTTCCTGAGAATATTTTCACTGGAAATTCAGGACACAGGAAAGCCTTTACAAAAGTGAAAGGATTTCACACATGGGAACTTTATCTTATCTCTGCTGCTTTTCCAAACTTTGTACTATATTCTCGGAAGTATTGATTTTTTATTTATTTTTACGTTACTGGAATAGATTCAAGAGACTCCTATTCTGAACAGTGAAAGAGGTGAAGGTCTTATATTTTATCTGGGAAAAACTGGAAGGTCCCAACATTTCACAGTATTCGCTTATCACTTTCATGAGGCCAGGGCCACACTTAACAAATGTGAGGTCTGGTATGAAATCGTCATAGAACAAGCAAGAAAGAAAGACATTGGCAATTTTCAGGGTAAGAAAATTATGGAAGCTAAACTGTAATGTTATGTTGCCAGGAAAATTATTTTCTGCGCTTCTGATGGCTTGAGGATGGGCAAATTCTCAACACGAAAACTGGTAGCATGTAAAATGGCATAATAAGTCTACAAACCCATAAATGAACTCATAAAAAGACAAGGAAGTGCTTCTGAGATCTGAGTTGCAAACAGAAGATCTAGCTCAGCTGTCTTCATTACAAAATAAATGTTATTTCACAACTGAATAATCATTTTCAAGTTACTGTATCAATTAAAAATCGGTATTCAGAAGTGTAGAGCAAAAGTGCTTATATTTTATTACCTGAAGTACCTTCTTTTTTTCTCTTCCATATTCCTTTCTCCTCTTAAGAGTCTTGTGCAGAGGCATAGATGGTACAAGCAGAGAGGGTTTAAAGAAAATTCTGTATATGAGAGGGTTGTATCTACACTTTGTATTCATTCCTACATTGTACTTCAGTGGGGCTTAAGGCATGGTAGATCCAAGACTATACAAAGAATCTGAGGCACTTTGAAATTTTTATATTAAAACTAAATGTTTAATGTATTTAACTTCAGAACATTTTTAATAGTATACTATTATAAAGTCCTTTATTTATTTTTAATGAAATACTTTCAAAAGTAAACATACAACCCATAATATTTAAGCCAGAATGAACAGAAATGTAGATAAGAAACTGCTTTGAATACAAAATAGTAATTGGTGGTTTCCAGTTCCTCGGAAAATAGACCATGAAAGTCAAAGTGAGACCAGATAGCATATCCTCATACAAAGAATTACTACGGAAAAGGAGAAAACTAAAAATAAACAACATATATGGAAATCTGAACATGCTAAGGACTTATGACACTAATCGTCTAAAGGTTAGATTGTTATAAGCACTTACTGTAAAAATATTTCATGTTGTATTATAATGTCCAATTATTTCTACAGCTGGGACATGCGAAGTAACATGCCAGAGCTTACAAATTAATCAGTGCCTGAGCTAAGAGCAGAAGAAAAGTATTCAATTTGGCATCCTGCTTTTTAATCGGTAGATAGCAAAACCACAGGTAAGAAACAGATCCGTACAAATACATCTCTCAGTAAACATTTTTCATTGACTAATTTTTTATAATGCACCATAATTTAACATATAGAAGTAGTGTTCTTCAATTCCATAAGAAAAATAAAAACTATTCTTTAGGTGAGTATATTGATTTTCTTCCCTATGTCTGTCTTTCTATTATTTGCATGTAGCAAAGTTAAATCCTCAGAATAAACAGAAATATTGACATTGGTCTTTTTTCTTTGATATAGTAAGCTAGCAGAGTAAAGTACTTTTTCTTCCACATATACTTCCACACATTTTTCTGTTTCTTTCTTAAGAGAAACTGTACATATCCCAGTTGCATCTCTCGTATTTCCCCTGTTTAATCCTCTTTTCCTATAACTGCCTCTGAAGCAGCCAGCCAACTGTTTAAGAAGGAAGCATACTCCTTGAAAGTCATTGGCATTGATCTCTCTGTTTTTATTTTCCTTTCTTTATAGTTCATTTGTAATATTATTTAAGCCACTCTGCCAGTGAAAATGCTGAATTGCTAATGGGACTAAGATCATCCTAGCAATGGCACTTATTATAAGAGCAAGAGAGATCCATCTGGTGCTTTGGCTGTGTGACAGTCCTGAACTCTAAAGATTTGAATTCAATTTTCTGCTCCACAGTAAACATCCTGTATGCCTTTTAGCAAAATATCATGAGTGCATCCAAACTGTATTGGTGAAGTATAGGTAACATTCTCCTGCTCTCCTATGGGGCCACATCAAGAGGCTTGGTCACTAGAAATACACTCCCTTCCTCTTCACTGCTTCTTTCTTCTTACTTTGTTCTGTTCTACACTCTCCCTATCAGCAGCTTCCTCTCACAGCTTAGAATGGCCACCATTTAATGGATTCTCAGAACAAATTAGTACTGCACATAAAGAAAGACTTTATGCAGCAGAAGAAAGCCTGCATGCCTAAAAAGGTGCCATGCTTTTAAGGTGAGAAAGCACCCCTTCAGAAAATTCCAGTACTAGCACATTAAGGGGGAAAAAAAGCACAGTAAGGCGAGTCAAAAAGAAGGGGGGGGGGGAAAGCATAGAAAGAAACTTGAAAAAGACATAAGAAATTAATTATAAGCCATCAGCAACTTCTGTTCACCCTAAAGTTCTAAAGGAACTCAAGATGAAGTAGGGAAGCACTAATTGTGGTACATTGCATCTTGCCTAAAATCGTTTTGGTTCTAAAAAGTGACTAACAAGATGCCAATTTTTTTTCAGAAGTTCTAGAGAGACCCAAGGAATACCTAACCAATGAGCCTCACAACCCTCTGAAATGTTATTGGGATTTATCCTACATATTAAAATGAATGGGCATATAAAGAAATATAAATAGCGAAGAGTGAACATGATTTGTTTCTTGTGGGGTTCTTTTAACAAAAAATTATGTTCTCAGAAATTTATTTAATTTCTCTGAAGAAGCAATTAAAAATGGGGACAAGGAGTCCTCCTTTGACATGGTCTACTTGTATTTTCAAATGGTGTTCAGTAATGTTCCTCACCCAAACACTCTCAAATAATCTAAACAACATGAGAATGTCTTTGGATGGATAAAGAACAGTTTAAGAGATCAAAAACAGAGCCTAGGAACAAAAACCCAGTGTAGTCCCATAGGGTTTTGTGCTGGGACCTGAGGCCCTTAGTGTATTCATAAATGAATTAAAGGGGGAAGAATACTGAGGTGACAAAGAATGGTGCTGACAGTAAACTATTCAAGGCAATAAAGAAGAGAGGCAGTTTCAGAAAAGCCTCATGATAATGAGTGACTTTGCAAACAAATGGCAGTTGAAATTCAGCTTAGATAAATGCATATGGGGTAAAACAACCTGAACTTCACATAAAAACTGTTGCTCCATCCTGACTATTATGAGACAGGATGAAAATCTTGAGGGTTTTGTAAACAGTTTGATGAAAACATAATCTCAATATCTTGTAACAGTCAAAAAAAAAAAAAAGACTGTCAAACACCAGGAATCACAAGGACAGGACTATTCCACTGTATAATTCCGTGACTCATTGGTGTTGGGAAAACTGTGAGTGGACCTGACCTCTCTTTCTTAAAAGAAATAAGGTAGAATTGGAAGAGATATGAAAAAAGGACATGTAATATTACTGTAGGGAGCCCAAACCAGAAAAATGCTAACTAACTAATGCTAACTAAAATGCTAACTCAATCTGGAACTGACACCATTTAATCTGAAATATACCAGTGGTTTAAAAGATAAGGAGTAAAATGTGAAAGATTGTTCCGTGTATTTTTCAATATAATAACTAAAAAACAAGAAGCAAGATGATCAGGGCTAGATTCAAAACTAACAGAAGGAAATACTTCTTGATCACTGTGTTGTTTAAGCTATGGTCATAGAAGGTTGTAGGCACCTTTGGTCATTAGGGTTCAAAAAGGGAATGAAAAACCCACAGAAGAAAAATTCATCAAAATCTTAGAGGGATACATAGATTCTTGGTTGCTGGGAATATTTGGGGAAATATCAGTGTGCACTTTCCCATATTTACCTTCTCTTGTCAACTTCTACAGGCTACTATTTCTGATTTGTTTCTGAGACATTCACTGATGCAGTTGTGCTACAAATTTAGAACTTCAGATTTTGGAAGAACTGCTTAGTCTTACAGTCTTGAATCTTTCCTCAAATTTTATCTCAGCTTCATACTTGGCTTCGCACTTGGTTTCTGAAGGTACCCTTATTGACAGCAGTTTTACACAAGGGAGCATCAACAGAATGGTGTTGGGCATAAGGTAGTTGTAGTTATAATTAATAGAACACTTGATCTGAAACTTTCTCTACCTTCTCCTGACCACTGCAGCTGCTTGCTTCCACGAGGGCAATCAATACTTGTCACCTTGGAGTCTATGTTCTTCACCATTGTGGTCCTATGCTGGGAGCAATAGCTGGTTTCATGAACAACCCTGACTCAGAGATCCTGGTGCAATAAGGTTTGGACCATGTGAGGGAACCACTGTTCTGCTGACCTTATGACTCCAGTGCATAACTTCTGCTTCTTTTCCTGATACAAGTCCTGTTAGAATTACGACACTAGGTTAGATGCATCTCTGGTCTGACCTGGTGTGACTTTTCTCACAACCATCACTATCTACCCCTCTAACTCCGGTCTCTCCTGCTCACCACCTTCTCTTATGCTCTACTTCTCTCACTGCTTCCTCTGCTGCTGTACTTGCTACACTCTAATTTCCAGTGCCTCTGTAAGCAGGAATGGCCTAAACTAGCTGAAGAAAGTTGAGTAAAAGTGGGAGGATGGTGCACAAGGACATTTCAGACATTTCCCAGCTTAGTGTCTGAGAAGCAGCAGCAGTAATTGTGACTTTCTATCTCATTCCAAACAGAGTGAGACTCCTGGTTTTTGATTATTCCACTTTGACATCTTCTTCTGTTTAGACTATCAATTCCTTGCATCATATTCTCTCTCAGAAATCTGTACCACTGCTAGGACAAAGGAGCCTTGACATTTGCAAGTGGTGTTGCAATACACGAAGTCTGACAGTCATGGCCATTCTTGATACCTTGACCTTCTGTCCTTCCACTAATGGGATCTGGGTAGGATCCTTCAGATCCTGTTCTGCTACTCTTCATAGCTTTCCAGGCTGCAGAAGTAAAATGGGTGATCTGGCAGCAGGGTTAAGGCAAAAAAACCAAGGAAGAACTTTTAATTCAACAAATTATTAAAATATATTTATATTATATACTAAATATAAAAATAATAATATATATTAAAATACACAATATTTATATATTTAATATATAAATATTAAAATGTACAATATATATTTAATATGTAAAATCAATTCATTTCTACATGAATTGAGTACTAAATAAATAAATAAAAAGGATTCGGGAATTGAAATAATGGAAACTATTATCATGGCTGAAAGTGCTCTCAGTTTCTAAACCACCATTTAAGGGAAACTAAACACAGAGTTCACTTGATACATTCTTCTTTAAGCCTTTTCTCCTGGACAGTGTCACAGACAGGCTGGTAAGCTACATGGGTCACTGGTCAGACAAGGAATGGCTGTTCATACATTCTTACACTAGCATTCTGTAATTGATTGATGTCTAAAACTCCTTGTCAGTAGGAAAAGGAGATGAAGGATGGATTGACTAGTAAAGTAACCTTTGGCAGAAGATAGTTTGAAATTCTTGAATGACATTATAAATGTCAGTCATTAATGTTTTTTTGGACTGGGCATTGCTAGCACATAGAGCATTTGTGCTGCCAGATTCATATTGAACCTAACAATATTTGCAAGGTGAAAGTGAAAGCAAAGGTGAAGCAAGGAAGTTAAAATCACTTTAACAACTAATCTGATGGGATTAGTAAGAAAAGGGGTTTCATAGTTAAAAGATCTAAAGGTTCCATATATTAGTATATTATCTATACTTTTTTATCCTAATGTTGAAAAAATACATTAACTTTTTGTTCCTTTGGCTAAATATTAAGGGGAATATTTCCTAGCTATTAACATACTGTATATGAATATTTAGCGTATGGACTGTAATACCCTTCTGAGGTCTCTGCCAGTACCAGGACTGACTGTATTCACAACGTGACACAGATCTCTGCTAGTGCAGTATTGCACTACAAAGGTTTCAGCCTAGGAAGGCACGTACTGTACAGAAGAAGAGAAGACAGAGAAGCAGCCAGACAAAATATTTTTGTGAACCTCATATTTAAACAGTCCATTACTCCCACAGCGGCAGCTGTGCACTATTGCTCCCTGTGAATATTCAGGAAGAAATGAATAGTGATATTCAAGAATGGACTGTGATCAGTCATGTCAAGGTCTGGATAAACACCAATAGCACCTTAAGGTATGTGATATTAAAGGCATGTACTGAATCTGGGACACTGAGCATAGATTCTTCTTCTCTCAACAGGAATTAATCAGTGAGCACAATAAGATCCCTCCCTACAGAATACATAATTGTATATGTGAAACTTGTGTATCACTGGAGACACTACTCTATGTCGTAAATGAGAGTGAAAACTTCAAAACAGAGATGCTGAAGATTTTTGTCAGCATCAGAAGACATTTAGGGAATGTCCATTAGGGAAACCAAAAGAAACCCAGAAAAAAAGAACCTAAAGGAAATTGGCGCCTTGCCTTTTAGATGGAAAGGCATTCAAAAATAAACTTCAGACAATGGCTCTAACACCTCCCTAGTGATTCTTACCAGCCAAGTACCAATTTGCAGTCACAGCTCAAAACAGTGCCTGTAGCTCTAAAATGTCTTTTTGGAGCACTGGTTAATACGAAAGCATAGATGACAACTGCATTTGTCTCAGCGGGACTGAATTCTACAACAATGGAAGCAGACACTGTGGTCCAGATTCCAGAATCTTATGGACTCCTTTCCATTACAGGGCATGAAACAACGCGAATTAAGCACAATGCTCACAAGCAGGATGTGTTCTACCAGCTATACAGTAAAAGTTATTTTCAGCTTCAGAGTTTCATTTACACAGTTGCATTCACTTTCAAAAATGAGAAACAGATAAGACCAAGAATGTTTCTTTTAGAAACGGCCAAAAGGAGCATCCAGGAAAGTTAACACCTTTCAAGTGTTATGGTGTCTATCTAAAGGTGTCTAGAGTGGCACATGGTGAATGCATACTGACTATTGCAAAGTCTTATGAGGAAGTAAAGTTATATCAACAAGGTCAGGTAGGAAGCTGATACACATAATTAGTAAATTCAGAAAAATGAAATATTTCTAAAAAAACCCAACCAAACAAGGAAAATCATTGACTCATATGAGTTAAAAGTTCAAAAATACCGTTAAAACCATCATGCTGAAGACATCAACTTTGGAAACAACTTTTAAAAAACTAAAAACACTTGGAACAAAATAGTTACATACTGTAGCACAGGTTCTTGCTTGATATGATCTTAGTGCCTAAGAATGGGAAGATGACATCTTTTATACCAATTCTTAACTAGTATTCAAGTGGAGAAGTGGCAAACTAGAGGTGAGTAAAAGAGATAATGTCTATAATGGAGATTAGAACTGATAAACACATGGATAAATGTGGGGAAACATTAGGATTAGTGGTGAAGAAAGCCATGGCTTACAACTGTACTGGAGTTCTTTGAGGAAATCAGTAAACATGTGTGTGCAAGAGATCTGACTGGAGTCTATTTGGATTTCCAAAAGACTTACAGTAATGTTCTACACCAAAGACTTAAGGAAAATAAGTAGTCATCACTCAAGAAGACGCTTTTTTGAGAAATAACAGGTTTGCATAGTAAGAAGTAGAGGTATGAATAAATTCAAGGTTTTCATTACAAATGAAGACCACTTGCCAAGAAACACAGAGAGCTGTGCTGGTCAATATATTAATAATTTGCCCAGAAGAATAAAATAATTAATTTACACAGTTGATTAATATAAGTCAAGTACTTGCATAAGGACTTCAAAAATTTCATGTCTTGGAGAAACAGAAAATTATATGTCATCTATGTAAATGTAAAGTGTCACAGGTGGAAAAAAAGATTGATTACAACTACACTTTTAAAATAATATGACCTGACCTAGCTATTGACATCCAGAAAAGATCTTGTAATCTGCCAATACTTCTGAGAGAATGTCTTCTTAAAATTCAGTAATGGCTAAAGATCACTTGATATTTATTAGAAATCATTAGAAAAAAAATAAAGAACAAAAAGTGTATATGAATTGATGATGTGGTTGTGGTTTCCCTATCACTAAAAGATATACTAGCAATGTTTTCAGAGGACAACAGTACTGATCCACAAAGCATCAATACCAGTAGGGTCTTTTTGACTCTTGAGTTCGGAAAATTACTTTTGGGATGGTGGAAGAAGGAGGATATGAAAAATTTTTCAAATCACTGGCATTAGAGACAGTTTGGAGAAAGACTGATTGTTTATTGAAATTCTAGGTACACATAGATACAAACAATGGGATTTCTCCATTGAGGCTTTACACTGGACCAAGCCCTGAATCATCAATACGGAGTAGGTGAACTTTGTTTGACATGTTCAGCCTGGACAATCTGGCCACATCCTGCTGCTGTTGCTGCTTTCCCTGGGCCATCCAGACCATTCTACAGCCTCTATTAGAAGAAATTCCCTGAGACAGCTTCCCAGTTGCCATACTTTAGGCCTGTATTTTATCATTTATAGACATTAAGTTTGGGGTTAGGTTCCATTCTCTTTGCCAAATCTTGGCTCGCAAAGATAAACAGAACATCTAATATATTTCCATGGCAATAAATGCAAAACTTCTATTCCTGAATCACATGCTAAGGGACAGATAAATTTAGAAGTCCCAGGATTCCTCCCTCTCAGATGACACATAGAATGACAGTAGAGCATATAAAATGTACCGCTCAGAGAGGTAGGACTTCACAGCTCCTGCTGCTTACAAAAGAGAGAAGGTCAGATGGGTATATTCTCTTGCCAAGCTTCCAGTACTGAAAATCATTTCAGTTTGTCCATCCTCTAGGCAGTAGTCATAACCCCATCCACCTCAATTCCTCAGCTTTCTAATCCTTTCCCCTCTTAGCAAGCATTTGTAGATGCAATGTATTTTATTTGTAGAAGTAGGTGGAGAGCCATATGAGTCCTCTGAGTAATTCAAAAAACACTCCTACAAAATAAAAACTCACTTTGACATTTTTCCTCCAACTTCTAGCAAAGGGTGGACCTAAGCTGAATTAACAGTTTTGGGTATCCTGCCTGTCACAGATCAAGCCCTGGGATGATACAAGCCTCTTAGACTACCCATCTTGTGGAAGTGCCAGCCATCTGAAAGGCTGCTCAGTGCAGACATGTATTGATTGTTCTATTTGACTGTGTTCCAGGGAGCCAAACTTCTTAGAACACCACTTAAATTTGTTTCCTGCTCCAAGGAAGCTCTCCACAAGGAATAGGACTGGCAGAAAACTTCATTAAAAATCTATCTGGGAAAGAGTTAATATCTCACTAACACATGGTTTCTAACCTGAGATCATTTAAGGAAGAGTATGGATCGGGAAACAATTCAGCTTCACAGAGAGACTTTCAATTTTCACTCTGAAGCCTCTAGTGTTCTGTTCCAACATCAAACCCGTTGTTCTGTTTCTCATCAAAACCAGCAAAACTAGATTTACCAGATATTGCATTCATCTGGATGGTCTCAGTTTTAAGATGATTGAAAAGTTTTTTGTATTTAAGTGCAATTCTGACCATTAAAGACCAGGTATCCTCAGTTGGCATGGTCCAAGTACATGCAGGATGCTGTCACCATCTGTCAGGCTTTGAATGTCATACTCATTTCCCAGATGCTTTGGGGCACTGGGAGGGTGCTTCCATGCCAAAGACTTAGCAGGAATTGTATTCTGTTGTTTAGCTGGCTGGCTGATTTGCTTATTACTTCTCCCTTCAGATGGCTGCTTCTGATTTAAACCATATGTAGCAATTTTTTCAATCACCTTCAGGGTCCTTCTCAAAACTACTCCATCATGCAAAAAACCCCTGCTATTTATTTATACTATAGTACAAATGTAAAGCAGAATTGATAACAATAATCAGAATATCTCAAGTTATAAATAACAAACTTTTGTTA
This sequence comes from Corapipo altera, assembly GCF_003945725.1. Lineage (NCBI taxonomy): Eukaryota > Metazoa > Chordata > Aves > Passeriformes > Pipridae > Corapipo > Corapipo altera. Next base: position 16,066,783 of record NW_020884878.1, on the reverse strand, counting down.
CTTCTATGTGAAGGCATCTAGAGTCAACTATGTCAATTCTGCAAACTGTCAGCCTAATGAATTATCCGCTCCACTATAGATATTAGTTGTTTGGAGCTGTGAATTCTTTTATAGGGCTTTAATTATAAAAACATAAACCCAATATGTATTAATATTATAGAGTGATTTGCAAGAATTGGAACTGTGATGTGTCTAAACTGAAGAAGATTTCATGGTCAAGAATTCTGATGTTTTTAAGGTAGCCAAAATTTCAAGAGCAGAAAATCTTGTAATTTGGCAATAGCTTCTAGGTTGCAGCATGAAATATTTAATTTCATGTTATTATGGTGGGAGTTCCAAAATCCAGCCTGTATGATCAAAGATGGAACCCTGTGCACTAGATCCTGCTTGTGAGAACTGTCAGGGTTCCATTATCACTGACTTACACGAACCAAAAGACTAGAAATTGAAAGGCTCCTCCAGGCATATGAAAAGGGGATATAGTCAAGATAAAGAGGATCCTAGTTGATTGTCCTTCCTGAAACAGATCTTAATTTTGGAATGTACTTTACCAGGATAAGATTTCACCCATGGTCTGTATATGACATCCAGAATCTGAACTTTGATGCCTTGCTGTATTGCCTGCTTTTTGATTGCAGAGGACTAAGTTAGGTGATGTCTCATTTCTAACTAATTGTGTTGAAGAGTGGAAGTTCTGCTTCCTATCTAGATTTCTTAGACTTCTCTCCATTCTTTCCAAAGGTCAATTATCATCCAGCATCTCAGAAACAAACTAGTGGGTATTTAAAATATTTGCCAATAGAAACACCTTAATAAAGAAGTTATATGAAAGTACAAGTTCAAGCAATGTCTAGTCGGTTTGGATTAAGCACATCGGGTTTTGTTCATTCAACTGGAAAAAATATTTGCTCAGCTTGCTAACTATTTGTGGTTACTGTTGTAAAGAAATGTACAGTTATCTCCAGCATGGTGTTTGTTCTGTACCTGTGCAAGCATCCATTACTTACTTAGATGAAGCTGACAAAATTCCAAAGGTATTTGGAATTCTCAAAGAAAATATTTAAAAAAAAAAAACCTTTAATGCTTGGAAGGATCCAGTTCTCTTCTCTTTCACATTCTCTGCTGTTGAAATCGGTACACTCCTATTGTTAGTAAGGTTTTGACACAGTTTCATTTCTTCTTTAACATGTGCCATTGAAGATGACAACTTCAATTAATAAAAGTTACTCTTCTTTTACCTGCAACTCCATAGCTGTGGACAAGGCTAATTTACTCATAAAGGAAACTAAGAGAAGCTTTGAGTTACCCTGCTTTGGAGGCAGTCCTGCTGTAGAAGTACAGATCCTGACAGGTTATATATCCTGGATAAACTGAAAATCATGTCATGCAGGCTAGCAAAGCATTGTCTTTTCCTTTTATTTAGAGTATACCTGAAGAAGGTTGGTTTGTTTCAGGAGCATGAAGGAAGGTATTTTAGTGTGCACAACAGTTAAGTTTTCATTTCCAGGACAACTCTAGTTGTTGTTTCTCACAAAGCTTTCCATAAACAGCTTGGAAACTGTTTTGACCTATTAGTCATAATCTTGCGTTATCACTTACCTGTTTGCCAATAAACGAAATTATGTTTGCAGTGTTTCTTTATACTCAGCATATTTGTCCTTTCACCCTTTTAGGAAGAGAAATAAGAATCTAATTTTTCTTTTTCCTCTTCCTAATAAAATCAGTATTTCTTCCTTAAGTCATCTCAGTGATTTCAGCATGCTCTGTTTGTTTTTTGACTGAGACAATGTGATATTGGTTCATATACTATATTAGATCTTAAACCTCTCTCTTTTCTCTGCATCGTATTCAACTTCAATTTTCCCTGGTATTTTTTTTAGCTCTGTTACTCTTACTCCCTTCTTCCATCACTGATAATGTGAAGCTTTTTTTACCTGTTGTCTCACATATTTTTCTTGGTATTAGTGAAGACTTCTCACTTTGATATAATTTTTTTCATCTCTATCTCCTGGACCTGCTAACTGGCTACAATTTCCTTAGCAAGCAGCACAGCTACTGGATCTACTGCACAAACACAAGCTGATGCACGTATGCAGAGCAGACATTCTTAGGTGATCAAGCTGAATTTCTGTCCTCACACGTTCTCTGTCTTGAATCATTTAGCATAATTTTCTCACTCTGCATTTAATGAACTCTTATTTCATTGTCTCCTCAACCAGCGTTTTACAGCCGTCTCTTCAACATTTCTGCAGCTCACAAGTCTCTGATTCTCCTAATTCTTTCTGTTCTGCTTCATGAAGGTTCCTATATGCATTCCTCACTGTTTGATGGCTGTATTGTATTTGTTGGACTTCCATCCATCCATCCATCCATCCATCCATCCATCCATCCATCCATCC